>NC_141827.1:16889798-17489798 GCF_982586985.1 Callionymus lyra
TTCTCATGATCATATTTAAGTTAAACATTCAAATTAAAAAAATAGTATTTGGGTCATTGTAGCTCGGCCTCCAACAAGTGAAATTGAACGTTTGAGTATTTTCTAAAGTGATTAAACATCCTTTTTTTTTGCGCCCATGCTTCTGTATCTCCTCGTCTGTCCGTGGCGAAGGAAGTGAGACGGAAGCATCAGTCTGTGGTGTGAACCTGGACTGCTGTGGCAGAGATGAGGGCGTGAAATGCCGACAAGTTATTTGGTAACATTGACTGATTTCCGCTGGATTTAATTGTGCGTCGCGTCACTGTATAATTCATGTCCTGCCACTTCTTAAACTGGGATTAATTACCAGCTGCTGGGAGTCAGTGGGACACGAGAACAGCTCCCAAGATAGACTTGTATTCTTGACACTTTCCTCTGAAGAGAGTTTCCAGGTGTGTGTGTGGGGGGGGGTGTGTCCTCCTTTTGGGAATCAAACCATCTCTGACTTGAGCTGAGCTGCAGGAGACTGATCTAAAACCCTCCTGACCAGCAGGACCTGGTCCAGCCGAAGCGGGGCCTCCTGCTTCCTCTGGATCTTCTCTCCTAACATGAGTTGCAACCATCAATCATTGTCAGGCCCTTCCCATTCCAGCCAAGACGAGGTGACTGATGTCACTGCTGGTTACTGTCCCCCCCGCCCTCTTCCCCTTCCTCTCACTCACGTCAAACTGACTTGACAGGCCACCAGCTCAGGACCAAAGGGGCACTCCAATGTCACCTTTTTAGATATTTTTTTTGTTCTGGGGGCCACAGCCAGCTCCCAGTGAGCCTCTCTGTGCCGCACGTGCTCCGTGACGTGCCGGTGTGGTGATTAAGAACTCTTCAAGTTTGATAAGGCACGTCTTTTGTCGGGTGTCTAATGGTTCCTCTCTCTTTGCGCTTGAGTCTACTGACTCCTTTAAGAAAAATCTTAAGACGTTTTTATTTGTTCAGGCTTTTCCTTGATTTTCTGGAACTCCTGTTGTGTTATCAGTTTTATCTTGACCTCTAAAGTATATACTTTATTGAATATTGTTTTTATTGTTTAAGCGCTTTGTGACCCTGGTCTGGAAAAGCGCTATACAAATAAATATTACTTACTTACTTACATTTTATTAGCTCTTGAAAATGTAATTTGTGTCAAAATGTAGCTTATGTTCAAGTTTCAACGTCACTTCATTTCATTTCATTTGATCAGGACGTGGTCAACCTCTACATAGAGATAGCACCAAAATTCACATTTTAGAACAAAAATGCAGGAATTCCACCATTGAAACCGTTGCAGGAGCCAATGTAACTTGCATTTAAGTTCCCAAAACACTTTGATATGATTTTATTTGCCTTACGGATGGATGGATGGATGGATAACAGCAGGTCCAAAACTCAACAGACTTGGCTTTTATCCAGTTCTAAACCGACGATAAGCTTCAGCCACTTTGCACTGGATTCCTGTGCAAAAATAGATTTTTAAATATTTATTACTGTTTTTAAAACTCACTTTGGTCTGGCTTCTACCAACATCCCTGACAAATTGACCACCTCTGTTCGCAGTCTTAGATCCTAGTTGGTTATTTTTCTAAGCCCAGGATAAAATCAAAAGGGGATCAAAGCTTCTCCATCAGGAGCCTTCTTTTAAACCTTTTTTTTTATTTATTTTTTTTACCGTTTTTGGATCCATGCAACTGGATCCATTAATGGATTTTTACTAGTGATGGTCTGATGAAGGTTCATGAAGCAGGGTCAGTATTTTTAGAGTCCACTAGATGGCGGTATCTACATTATTTTCCTTTGTTTTGGACAACTGTTCTTATGAAACATAATTTCTAAAATAATGGCGCCACCTACTGACCTCTAAATAACATGACACAGAATTTGTTAAAACTTGTTTAACAAAGTACAAAAAAAACGTCCGACACGAGTATGTATCCTTTGATAAAAATGTTAGGAATTCCTCTCCTAAATGATCTCATCGTGACTAGTTTGTGTTTTTTAAAATATATTTGCTCAGATGTTTCTTAGTTATTATCATACTATTTTTATAACAAGCATTACTGTGTCTGTGTAATAACACAATATAATCTTTCACCTATTATGGTGACTTAATTTCAGAATGACGAAATGAATGATTCACGAAGAAAATCATAAATATCAAAAATATACTGAACTACTATTGATTTAACTTAGGATCTATATTTGTTTGTCGAACAGGGATACACTGCATACAATTCTGCAACCACACGACACAAACATGCATTTTTATTCGTCTCAAAGTCATGATCTGTCTTCTCTCCAGATGCCGATCGAGCGCAGAAACATGGCATGGACGAGTTCATCTCTGCCAACCCTTGTAACTTCGAACACTCCTCCCTGTTCGAACTGGTGCAGCGTCTCACTCTCGACCACAGACTCAACGACTCCTACTCTTGTCTGGTGGGTGAATATCTTCTATTTGAATTGTTTTTTACTGCACTTGAATGAGTTGTAAGTGTGCAAACTATGCAGGTGCTCTACATACAACCTGAGGCCTGAAAATGTAAAACCAAATATAATAGTTAGAACTCAAAAGTGTGACTATTTCAATCAATATATCTATTAATAACCACTTTAGAAATGTTTATATTAATTAAAGTGTGAATTTTGCGTTCATTTTCCAAGTAGAGTTTTGGCCACTGTTTCAAAATGACTACTTTCCACCTATTTTGTATGAAAATGTAAATGTATGCGATGTTTTTTTAACTTCTGGGTTAGAAAGTTACTCTTAAATTGTGAATATAGATCGTTTTCAATCAATGTTTGATAATGTTTTCACAAAATATCAGTGTAGAAAATACATCTGATATGAAAATAAACAACCTTATAACATGATTAGAAACAAAATCATATTTAGTGGGATAGTCATATATTTCATTTTAAGAGTTATGACTGGTTACAATATGAATGACCTCATTCATTCTGAATAAATGCAGTCATTTGTTTGGAAATAAATGCATTTCTACGCATTTTTTTAAAACAACTTGTTGTTAAAATGGTGTTAAAATGTTTGTATTTGTTCAGGCTTTTCCTTGATTTTCTGGAACTCCTGTTGTGTTATCAGTATTATCTTGATCTTTAAAGTATGTACTTTTTTGAGTATTGTTTTGATTGTTTAAGCGCTTTGTGACCCTGGTCTCGAAAAGCGCTCTATAAATAAATATTACTTACTTACTTACTTACTATGTATGTGTGGTATCTCCAGGGCTGGTTCAGTCCCGGTCAGGTGTTCGTCCTGGACGAGTACTGCGCTCGCTACGGCGTACGCGGCTGTCACCGGCATCTTTGTTATCTGAGCGACTTACTGGAGCGGGCCGAGAACGGCGCCATGATCGACCCCACGCTGCTGCATTACAGCTTCGCGTTCTGTGCCTCGCACGTCCATGGAAACAGGTACAGGTCAGACAATTTTCTCACACAAACTCTAAATGTCCACATGTGAGAAAGCTGTGGTTTTCACCAAGTGGATGTCGTCGTGTGGATGAAGACCGTGAGATCGTTTCCATGATGACCTGTTCGTCCTGTTTTCACCTTGATCGAACACAAACCTTTGCTCGATACCTGGAAGCATCATTCTCACTTATATTCTCAGATTCAGATGGTTTGAAGCTTCATGAAGCAGAATGGATGTGTTTCAGTGTCCACTAGATGGCACTATCTTTATATCGCTATGACATAATGCTTGAACGGATACTCTATTGAAACCTTTAACACCCTTTTACTTGCTACCTTTCCCTTTGGTCTTGTCCTTTCAACTGCACTAATAATCATGTTAAACTTTTCTCATGTGCGCCACCTAAATCAAACCTAATTAAGCCCCCAAATAATACTGACAGAATAGAACATTGAATAAGAAAAAACTGTATAAGGACGCATTTTTTTTCTTTTCCACTTGTTAGGCAGCCATGATATAATACCAGGAGCCTCATGTACAAATAGGTCGTACGCACAAGTTCTTATGTATCAATAAGTAAGTAAGTAAGTAAGTAATTTTTATTTATATAGCGCTTTTCCAGACCAGGGTCACAAAGCGCTTAAACAATCAAAACAATACTCAATAAAGAATATACTTTAAAGATCAAGAAAAAACTGATAACACAACAGGAGTTCCAGAAAATCAAGGAAAAGCCTGAACAATAAATAATAAGTAAAAGAGCATTAAAAAAGGTCAGACTTCCCAAAGAGTTCCTAGGTGGCGTACGTCCTTATTTACTGCTCAGATGAATTGCGCATTGAGACTGCCTCCCCTGACTGCACGTCCCTGGCTATTTCACGCCATTCAGAAAACATGTAAATGAATAATGAGCTTGTTTTTTATAATATAACGAACAAAATGATCAGTGTTCTGATCGCTTCAAGTCTTTCTCTACGAGAGTCACAGACGTTCTTGTGAAACAACATCCCGTACGTTTGATTAAACTGAAGCTACAGAATGAAAGCAGCTTTCCCTCGTGTGATTCACAGGATCGGAGCGATCTCCTTGAAAAACACGCTTATATAAATACACTGCCACATGATTTGTTCATTTGTTAACAAAACGCCTTTATTTTTATAAATGTCATAAGAGTGCTTCATATTCATATGAAGGTCGGCGATGATCAGACCATCTTAATCATCTTCATCACTACTTAAGTTACTGATTTACACTTTTAATCTTGTTAAACTCCAATTTAATATGTTTCAAATAAGCCCCTGATCATCTCAGTTAATAAAGTATTCGCGTTAATAAACCTGTATGTACAAGATAAACATTTACACAGAAGCTCATCTGCACAAATTTAAATTTTGTGATCCATGTCAGACATGTTTTAAATGTCGAAACACATTTCTTTGCCACTTGTCTCAGTATTCTATTATTTAAAATTGCCACTTTCAGCTTACAGCTGCTCCGTTATGTCTCTCAGACACAGAATCAAGCCCCAAATAATACTGACACAACACTAACTGTCCTTTTTTTTAATAAACTAAGACCAAATATAATAATTAGAACTCAAAAGTGTGACTATTTCAATCAATATATCTATTAATAACCACTTTAGAAATGTTCATATTCATAGGAGTGTGAATTTTGCGTTCATTTTCCAAGTAGAGTGTTTGCCCACTGTTTCAAAACGACTACTTTCCACCGATTTTGTACGAAACCCTTTGATGGCATTGGTCAGCGATTGAATGCTTGAGAGAAGACGACAGGCAGGGTTAAGATTTTCTGTGACAAAATAGCGAGAAGAAGCAGAGCTGAAGTGGCAGACCAGGAAGGGATTTATCAGAGGGGCTGAAGATGGGATTTAGAATTGAATCAAAGTTCAGGCAAGCCTAAAGACTGCAACAGGTTTGGACTAATGGGATGATATGCAGGGTACGTAATCGATAATTATTGTCAGAAATTAAAGTTAAAAAAAGGAGGAAATTGATTAAAATCTGCAGGAAATACAGACTTTTGACTGTTGAAGTCCACATCAAGTAACAAAAAAATGGTCCAAAAATCTAAACCAACCCTTTTTTTAGCTGCACGTCTTTTGTCCTATTTATATGAGCAGTTTCGCTGACTGACGGTCATAAGGTTTGACATGTTTTATCCAAGTAGCAGAGTTTTGCAGCAAACCAATCCACTTTAATGTGCTCGGACATCAGATCTGTCAGTGTCGTTGTCAGAGCCTGACGCCTAATTAAGATTGACGAGGGCCACTCCGGGACCGACGGACAAGGTCAAGAGATCATCTTCTCAATACCCTGCCCACCTTCCAGAGCCCACCCATCCAAACAACTTGATCATGATCCGGATCCAGAAGCCCCTCGTGAAAGTCTGAGGAGAAGCCATGTGGAAAAATATGAACTCTTAGTAAGTAATCGTTGTTTAAGTCGGAAATAAATCCCGTAGTAATTTAATAATAATATGCCCAATTTCTCATGCAACCTCTGCCACATCCGCACACGTCAATCCCAAACCTGGACTCTGCCAGTTCAGCCATAGTACCCGGAGGTCAGGCCTTGACAAACTGACAGGTTGTCATTTATGACGGCCCAATCTCTGAGCGCTGCTGTTTGTGCCCCTTCATGCACACACCTCATCCCGCGCGACCCCCTTGACTCCCTCCTTCCTACCCTAGAAACAAAACAGGCCACCTCTGCCCCGGACCAGCCCCGAGACCGCCGCGCATCAACGTACTCAGGACTCACGTCGCCTGCTGGACTGTCAGAGTTCCTGCTCAAATGGTTGTCCACTCCGCTCACGTCAGCCGCATCTGAAGTTTGGATGTCTGCTGAGAAGCAAGCGGTGGGAAGTTAGGGAGGCATGAGAAAGTTTCCAGATGTAAAAAAAAAAGAAAACATTGTAAACATGTTGATATATTTTTCTAACAGCAACGTTACTTGATATTTCAAATGGCTCTTTTTTTTTAAACCAGAAGTTGTATTTTTTATTTGTTTTTTTTCATGTGACTCAGGAATTTTTGGTTTGGTTTAAGTCATATCCAGGTTTAGTTGAATTAAAGTGTTATTATTTTATTAGTCAGTCATTTTTTTAGTTAATGCAAATTGTATTTTTGTCACTTTCAATGCACTTATTTCAATTCACCCTAAAACATATAACATTTTTTATTAATACTATTATTGTAACCTTATAGTAAGTAAGTAAGTAAGTCTTTTTTTTTGTATAGAGCTTTTCCAGACCAGGGTCACAAAGCGCTTAAACAATCAAAACGATATTCAATAAAGTATATACTTTAAAGATAAAGATAACACTGATATAGCAGGGGTGTTGTTTGAGGAGGAGCACATTTGTAGAAGGTAAAACAAGGGAAGTCCATGTGTTTAAAGGGTCGTCATACCAACAGTGTTCTAACAGAAGAATTCATCAACACTGAGCAGAGTCACTTTCACGATCTCTCTATTTGACTCATGATGGTGTGACATTTGTAAACCGTTCTCACTTATAAAGTGCTGCCTCGGCTTATTCGGCACTCAAAGCGCTTTACGCGAGTCATACACTAAGTCATCACCGCAGACACACACCGATGGGAGTAGGCTGTGACGCATCGCGCCAGCTCACCATTAGGAGCGATCGGAGTTAAGTGTCTTGCTCAGGGACACATTCCTTTCCGGCTACGAGCTTAACCATTCAATTATTATGTGCATGGAATCTGCTCGACGGCCACAAATGGCCCCCGGGCCACGCTCGCCTGCAGTGATGGAACAGGCTCTGATTTGAATTCCTTTGAATCACAACCTCATGAATTTGCAGGAGCTTAAAATAAAATAAGGGTTAAATAAGGTCACTTCCTTGTTTTAAGAGTTTATTACTTTTGTCAAAAATGTAAAAATACATATTTTGTTTAATTCAGTGAAGACATCTTTTTATAGGAATTTCATTTTTCCTTTGCTTTTTATTGCATCATAACTATTCCTACCTAGTTTGGGAGAGTTTTCTGTAGCTTCTTTCGGATCCAACAAAGACACATTTTAGCAGCTGATTGTTTTGTGATCTACTAACCAGTGTCAGATTTTGGAACACTAGTCAAACCCAGTCTCATTTTTGTTGTCTTAAAATCATTTTTTTAAATATATGTTATTGTATTGAAAGTATCTTAATTTATGCCCCCCACCCCTCCAACATTGTAATAGTTGATGCACCTGGATCGTATGTCAAATGTTTATATAAGGAATAAGTAACATATTCTGAATCTATTCCTACTGTATTTAATACAGACAACACTGCAGAAAACTGACCAAAAACAGTTTCCTTCAACTGAGGAAAATTGCATAATTTAGGAAAATGAAGTGACAACATGATCTGGAGCTTATAATCCATGCGTTTTTGTCTTCTCGTTTAAACTATTGTAACAGTTTATTTTGCGTCTAAACAAGAAGGATCTGTCTCGCCTGCAGTTAATACAAAAGTTTGCAGCAAGAATTCTGACCTGCTCTAGTAGAAGAACTCACATTTCTTCGATCCTTAAAACTCTTCACTGGCTGCCAGTTTCTTTCAGGATCAATTTTAAAATTCTGGTTCTTACTTTCAGATCTATTCATGGTCAGGCTCCTCCTTACATCAGTGATCTGATCCAGCCTTACACCCCAGCTCGGGCTCTGAGGTCTGTGGATCAGAATCTACTGATGGTTCCATGTGCACATTTCTGTTTACATCACTGACTCCTTCAAGAGGCATCTTAAGACCTAATTTTCTGGGACTCCTGTGTTTGTCTTATGTTATATTACTTTTTAAGCTTTTCTGAAATGTAAAAAAATACTGAAAAGTCAATAACACAGAGTGAAAAACTATTATGAGCTACTATATACAAGCTCTGACTTCCATTGCTCTTGTCACCAGCATATACCTGATGTATCAACTAATCATTACTCACCAAATCTCTAAATCAGCTCCATCCTTTGAGACTCTGAGAGGTAAAAGCTTAAAACTCAGTTCACCGTCACCTTGAATGCCTCAATATAGTTCCACCCTGTCTCACTATCACTCCACACAACTCTTGCCTACTTCTCTGATGCTCCTGATGCACTTCTTCTCTAGATGTCCTGAAGGCAAATAACAATTTCCTGGTACGATTTCTTTCTTTGACTTGAAACCTTAGTGAAAACTAAATGATGTAGTCTTCCAGCCTCTCTAAATATTGTCACTGTCTGAAGGTGCAACATCATCATTTTTATTTTTTTGTTTTAAATATATATACGTCTGTCTTAAATATGTACCACCTCTTTGAAAACACAATTACCTATGACAGTCTCCTACTGGTGCCTGCTGGCAACAACATGCTCAACCACAACACTATGAACAATATAAACAAGGGGAATGAAACACCATTTGTGTCCTGTGAGACGATATTCTATGGACCCTAATTGATGTTAGTTGGTTAAATGGTTAGTTCATATCATGGGCACTTCCCATATCGATGTAGACTACATTAAAATATACATACACTTTTTCCTATGACCAAAATACACAGATTATACACAGAAAATAATCCCAACCCTTAGTCGATTTAAGAGGGAGTAGAAACTGAATGATGTTAACATTTTTTGATGAACTATCCCTTTAAGGAATAATGATTGTCACAGCAATTGTTTAAATTTATATGTGTTCTGAGAAAATATCGGTAACCTGAATATATATAGTTTTTCGTGACACTTTATTGATATTCAACATCACAATCTCTTTTGTCATCCTTATCTCTACTATGAACACTTCTGTTTAAATTCGTTTTGGTTTCATATGATATTTTATTGCTAAACTGTGTGTAAAAATAAAATAATAATATCTTCTATTTTCAACTAACTTGCAAATGTTCTCTGCATTTGTTCATTTTGGTGTTGCAATTAGTCTTCCAGCCCCTAGATGGCAGCAGTAACTACATAGTCCACAGCTCAAGGAACAGTTAAATCCTGTTATATACCGGCGATGACTGAGGATTAGAGGATACAGTGACTGCAGCAAAAGCTGTTTGGACACATTTTGGTTTCAAAACAAATGAAAGCATTTACGACTTCTTTAATAGTCATGTAGTCTGGACAGTACTACGAGTATATCCTTGTATGTACAGTATCGCAAATTATTGCAAAATAATGTTTTGTTACCCCTGTATCGTTATACCATATTACCCGAATCTTACCAATCCACCCCACTAATTCATTTAGATATCTTTGATTACGTAATAAAAAATAAAATAAAACTCAGAAATAGTGAAAAAACGACAAGAATTTAACTCTTGTTGGTTAATCACTGATAATGCTAGTAAAAATTGACCCAATTTCAAGTTACTGTGAATCCAAATTGCTCAGCAGGATTTTATTTTCCCTCATCCACCGTCAGAATGCTGCAGCCCACAGGTGGCTGTGACAACCTGCCAGCCTCAGATCTTCCAGGAGAACAGCAGAAAGCTTCTCAGTCACCGAGCAAAGCGCCCCCCCCCCCCCCCCCCACGCTTCCTTCAATGCAGTTTCACAGCGCCTCAGAATGTGTGTGTTCACCATTCATACCCCCCTCTCACCACCCACTCACTCCACCGCCGCCACCTCCCGCTCTTTTCCCCAAACACACCCGATTCCTTACTGTCCACTGAAGTGACATGTCAAAGAGGGGGGGGGGTTGAGGGAGACAGAGTGTCATGTCTCCTGCTTTTCATCATGCTGTCACTGCCACCAGTCCGGTGCCTCTTCTGTCAGATGCACTCTGCTCACACTCCACCCGGACCCAGCCATGTCACAAAAGATAAACGCTTTAGACACATGCACACCGACATGCATGCACACATGCCTGCACACACACACACACACACACACACGCACACGCAAAAATGACAAGAACATTATTGCTTGATGTTTATATATTACGAAAAGTCAACAAGAAGTCCAGTTGCCTAAACCCTCCAGGCAGGAGCGACTTGGTCTTAACTACACATTTGCATGTAGAATCTGCAAGATGTCATTCCTGTGTGAGGTCTTTGTGGAGGTGATTAACAGGCAGTGTTCCGTACAAGATTACGTTGATGAACAAGATCCATATGGAGGATGTTTTTTTTTTTCCAGTTGTTCATTTAAACAAACACTCATTATATTTAGTCATGCATGTTTTTATCATGATACATGTACATCTTTTTTTGAAGCCAGAAATATATCATTTGTTAGTCGCTACATTTTCTGAATTAATTATCATCAAATATAAAAAGTGGCTTGTTTTAAGATTAGTTTAGTTATCTATATCTATTCCACTTTACTTCATGCAATGTGCAGTACAAAGGATGCAATATATCTCATATCAACACTTACTTCAAATGACGTGTTCATCACTGGATCAACTTTGACAAGATGTTTACTGTAGTGACGTCACATTATGTTTGTTTTTTATTCTGTTCTGTTACGTAAAACATTTAGTGACTTGCGAATTTGAAAGATGCTTTATAAATCAATCCATCTATTATTATTATTATTATTATTGTTTTTACTATTATTATTATTATTGTTGTTGTTGTTGTTGTAGCAGTAGTATCATCAATATTTGAGTATTATTATTGATATAATAAATTCAACTATACCAGATAAAACACAGGGATAACAGACTGACCTGACCCAAACAAAATAATACTTCATCAAAACAAAGGATTCTTTTTTATACATCCATTTAGCCAGGATTACTCCTCTTGATTTATTCCCACTTCCGAATACATGTAATTATATACATAATGCAGATTATATTCACAACACTGGTGAAACACTGTCGAAGGTTTCCATTGTAAAACTCCTTCAATATAATTAATAAGAGATTCTTTATCAACACCTCCCGATGGAACTAACCAAAAAAATTCCCCATTTTTTGAGTGAGGTTGACGGAAAAACCTCAAATGGCTGGGCTTGTTGATGAATATCTGCTGCTTTACTATTTCAATATGAGTTCAAAGGCCTCCTCTATCTGCTCACAGAGTTTCTCAGTTGATGCCACAACAGGCAACAACGACTATATGACACCGACATAAATGACCTTCAACACAACCTACTCAGTTTAAATATCATCTCCCCTCTGAAAAGGGGTGTGAGTTGAACATGTGTCTGACAGCAGGATTCAACAATTCCTACCAATAAATATCTATAGATTTTGGCTCTCAATGTAAGTCCAACAGCCTGTGGGTTGAGTATATCCCCTCTTGAACAGATTGGTACTTAACCCTAAACCATGTACTGTGTGATGTACATACAGTACAGTCTTAGGTGATCTTTTAACACCATCTCAGCCAAGATTGTGTACTTTATGTTTCAGACCCGACGGCATCGGCACGGTGACCATGGAGGAGAAGGAGCGCTTCGAGGAGATCAAGGAACGTCTTCGCCTACTTCTGGAGAATCAGATTACACACTTCAGGTAGAAGCAGTGAACTTTCTCTGATATCTCCCACATGGATTCAAAGGTGGCTTGACCTGGGAGTCACTGGCACGGCAAATACATCACATTGATTTAAATATAAAGTTTTTTTCATCAACTTATTTTCACAAAACATGCCATACATTAGTACAGTATACCACCATATTGTGTTTTTAGCAACTATAATAACCTTCATAAATTATGTTAAAAAAAAAAGTGTGTGATCATGAAAGCAGGGAGGAATTTGGGTGACAAGGAGAAAAAATACAAAAGACAAAGCGTGGAAAAGAGAGAACTCACTGTCAGGTTAGATTTTGTAACAATCATGTTGCTGGATATCAGGTGATGAAAAAGGCCACAACACTCCAGGGGCCTCATGTACAAAGAAGTTTGTTGATCTTCTACTAAATATGGTAAACACTTCAACAATTCATATAAATCTGCTTGCACACATATAGAAGCATGTTTTGTACATCCCAATCAACGTGGAATGGAGTCTGATTTTTCTCTTGACAATCAGAAAAAACAAATCAAAACATTAATTTAAACTGGATTAACAGTTTATATTTGTTCATTTGAACATTTCTGACACGGATCATATACTTTCATTTAAATAGTGCAGACGAACTCCGGTGTAAATGTTTATACATTTTACATACAGTAATTAACACGAATACCTCATTTACAGAGACAATCAGGGGTTTATTTGAAACGTCTTAAAATGGAGTTTAACAAGAATAAAAGTGTAAATCAGTGACCTAAAGCACTGAGTAGTGATGATGATGATGAAGATGGTCTGATCGTCTGAGCTTCATATGAATGTGTGGCACAGCTGCAACACACACATGAAAATTATTTTTATATTTATAAAATAAAAGTGTTTTGTTTAAAATTACAAATGAACAAATCATGTGACGTGTATTTACATAAGTGTGTTTTTTTTCAAGGAGATAGCTCCGATCACTTGATCACATGAGGGAAACTTTAGCTGTTTTCATTCTGCAGCTTCACTTTGATAAAACGTACAGGATGTTGTTTCACAAGAACGTCTGTGACTCTCGTAGAGAAAGACTTGAAGCGATCAGACACTGATCATTTTGTTCGTTATATTATAAAAACAAGCTCATAAGTCTTTTACATTTTTTCTGAATAGCGTGAAGTAGCGGATTAAAATATTCAGTATAAAACGGTCGATGTTGTCTTAATAAATACAGATCATCAGTTTGGTGAATGGGAACATATTTCTAAATAACACTTTAGTGTGTGTTCATTTTTGAACAATATTGATGGTTAATGTAACTCTGATGTGAACATCTCAACATGACTAGTGAGGCTGACATGCTACTTTAACGTGGAAAAGTAGGTCCGCATGTAGGCCCCAGGTTCAGCTCTGAAATAAAGCAACACTTGCTGCAGCTATTTGAATAAAAGGAACCAAAACAAAAGCACAATTTAATGAATTAGTTGTAAAAGATGGTGTGTTTTCATGAGAGAGTGTGTATTATTCAGTAATTGACTTTTCTAAACAAAATCAAACTATTGTTTTTTAAAAGTGGTTGTCATCCAGCTTTTGGTCCCATCTCTTTTTCGGACTATTGGCCGTTTCCTTTGTGTTGCCTCTGGGTCAAGGTGAACGACAAAGAGATTGGTTTTCAGGCCTTTGGGTCACCTTGACCCAGAGACAGCACAACGGTTAAGAGTAAAAATCAGTAAATTTCAGGTTTCGAACACTGTTAAAATTGGAAAAAAAGGTAATTCTTAAGAGAGATTGTCATTTTTTTTATTGTACGGTATTCTCTTGCTTTCACGACCGATAGATCTCTGTTTTGTGATTTTGTCCTGTGTGTGTACACTGTCATGTGACTAAAATCCGGATTAAATAAGGATTCTTCGTGTTTGTACTCTTTTTCCCTTTCTTAGGTACTGCTTTCCATTTGGACGGCCAGAGGGAGCCCTGAAAGCATCACTGTCCTTGCTAGAACGAGTGAGTTAATAAAAGTAGACAAAAACATTTAGAGGCTCTACTATTTTGTAACCTCCTTTTAAGGTTTATGAATACGCTCATTTTAGCTAATCATCTTTGTGTAAGATACTTTGTGGGCCCTATTAGCAATTCAACTGGCTACTACTATGATTATTATGATTACTCTGAAATATAAGTAATTTACTTTAATTTTTTTTTACTATTTTTTCCCTAGAAAAATGGTAAAACCATAGGTACCTTTTTATCAAAGCATAACATTTTCTAATGTTGTGTTTACTGACAATAGTTACAGTTGTGTACATGTGTTGCTAAATCACTTTCTTGCAGAATTGTTCATGTCTCAATTAAAACCAATCAAAATGGAAAAAAAAACTTTGCCATCAATCTGACACTCCTAAGGTTCTAATGAGAGACATCGTGACTCCAGTTCCACAAGAGGACGTCAAGTTTGTGATCGGGAGATGTCTTGAACAAGCTGCTATTGTCAACTATCAACGTCTGTCCGAATATGCAAAACTAGAAGGTGAGATCAGGACAATTTGTAACATTAATGTGAAGCGATGATCACAGATAAAACATTTATTGGCCGTGATGCTCGTCTCAGACCCTGCATGAGTGATACAGGCCCACTGTTAGGAAGGATTCTGTATCGTGGCTCTGGTGGAGTCCACAAATGATGTGTGGTGTGTTTTTAATGTTCATTTGGGCTAACTTTTGGGAAACACAGTTTAGATAGATAGATAAACTTTATTAATCCCTAAATTTGTCCCTAAATCCCTAAATTATCCTTAAATTTTGGAGATACCACTGCTTTGACAAGTCCTTGAATATCGTAGAAAAAAATAATAACACTTAATACACGTAATTTCCCGTTTTTAACCTTATTAAAAGTGAGTGACTTCCCATCACACAACCAAAAACTTGGGAATGCTGGATTATATAAGTAAGTAATTTATATTCATAGAGTGCTTTTCCAAACCGTTTCACAACGCGCTTAAACAATCAAAACAATACTCAACAAAATATATACTTAAAAGGTCAAGATAAATATGTTTTTACTGTATGTAGTCTAACATGCGGATCGCTATTGCTGTCTCTATTTTGTTTGCATAGACTCCACCGTCTCAGAGGTCACATGGTTGAAAAAAAAGCATCAGTAGGTTATTGTTATTCTCAAGAAACTCCGATTTTTTATTTCTGGGTCCATCGTGACCTGGAGGACTCAAAACAAATGTGTTTTAAGAATCCCTTGCTGAGTTAACACAAGGGTTAAAAGAGGTGCCATGATGTTACCTTGCTGAATAAATAGAGTAGGTGTTCTGTGTTTTAGGTTATATTGCATATTAATCTATACATGTCTACTGTCCAGACCCATTGTTATTATTATCTATTTTTTTGTTTAATTTACATTCATTTTAATCCCGTCTTTTCCTGTTCACCTGTTTACAGTCTAGTTGTTTTATACAATAACACCATTTTTATTTTGTTCACATCATACACATTCAATCGTAGACATTTCAGTGTAAAAAACCCCACTTACAACCATAATAAAACTATTTTTCACTATATTTAAACATCTGGATCACCAGCATTGAAAATGTCTACCAGCCTCGACCTCACATGAATCCAACACACTCTGTCCTCTAAATATATTATACTTCAAAATGGACTTATTACACTTTATCACACATGTTTCTGCAGTTATCTACTTCTTCACTCTGCTACGTGGACTGGTAGGACATCCTTTTGGACTACGTTGGTTTCAAGCGTCTTCAAATGCAAACTATGCAAACAACTCACAGTTGAGATACTTTGAGATACTGTGAGAAAGTAGTTTCAAGACCCTAAATCGGCATGATGGTAGTTTTAACAAATTGTCGCGCACGAATAAGGTCTGCTGCACTGGTGTTGTTGACGCTTGACTTGGCTCACTACATGCCCTCGTACAAAATAAGTCTCTCTTTCTCTCTGAAAATCCTCGCTCTGTGGAGTGGAGAGGCTTCTTCTCTGCTGCACAACAGCTGCCGCGCCACACGGTGATGTATGCGATGAGGACACTTGCTGTAGAGCACAGCTGTAGAAGGATGACGGGAATGAGCCTTCATTCTTGGAGAGGCAGAGACAGAAAGTCTGTTGTTCTGCATGACTTTACAGAGTAGAGGGTAGAAAGGACAGGATTGTTTTTTCCGTGGGGATCTTTACTGAATTTGCCAAAAACATTTTTGTTAAAAGGCCAATACATTTTTTTATATATGCATGTATATAGTTGGTTTATCACATTTCAATATATTTTAATGCTTAGCATCAGGTTTTTTGTGGCTCCTTTACAAACTACAGTATCACACTCTACGGTCTTTTTTTGGAAACCGCTGATAAGGAATGGCAAATGACCAATAGCATACTATGGTTTAAGGTGAAGAAAATATATGTTTTATCAGGGATGATGACATTAATCCTCTGAACACTGTCATCAGTGAGCAGAGAAGCAGAATGAGAGCATGAATGCTTCATTTCCAGGTGCAAAACAAATAGACTCAAGGACTCATTCATTCCTCGGGCTATTAAATTGAACAAAGTTCGGGGGCAGGAGTGGAATGAAAGTATCTGAATGTTCTGTTCTATGTTAGTCTTTGTATCCTTTGTCTTTGTGGTTTTTCTTTGATCTCTGTCTTTATCTTTAGACTTAGATTGTATCATCTTGTTCTTTCTCTTTATGTTCTTGTTTTTATTTTATTTTGATTTATTTTTTATGAAAAATTGCTGTATTTTCTGTGGCTATTGGAAAACAACAATTTCCCGAAGGAGACCTCCTGAGCGATCAATAAAGTTTTACCTTACCTTACCTTACCTTACCTTTTATATTATGACAAGTGTCAAAGGCCAGCATGACTTTGTATCTGTCCTTTAGTGTTACCTTTCTGACTGCCTGGGTGTCCTTTTTCTCTCGCTGTAGGGCAAAAAAGAGAGATGTACGAGCATCCTGTCTTCTGCTTGGCGTCACAAGTGATGGATTTAACCATTCGTGAGTATTCTTCTCTTCTGCTCTCATCCACCTCTCCACGGTCAGCTGTGGCACATTCAAGTGTCTTTTAAATTGATCTTGGACCTCTATTGTACTCATCAGTATGTGTCTGTTTGTAAAAAAGTCGCTTTTCATTGATATATCCACATTAGAAAATGTGTTAAAGCCCCTCCCACTGAAAACTTTGTTATCTTGTTTACCGTAACCACACCCACTTTGCTGTGATTGGTCAAGCATTGAGATAATTCAGTGCTCATTATCAATCCAGAAAGTCTCCAACTCCAAGAGACTCGCTGTATAAACAAAGCGGGCGTAGCACAGCTTG
The DNA here is from genome assembly GCF_982586985.1 of Callionymus lyra. NCBI lineage: Eukaryota > Metazoa > Chordata > Actinopteri > Syngnathiformes > Callionymidae > Callionymus > Callionymus lyra. Next base: position 16,907,041 of record NC_141827.1, read on the forward strand.
CTGGAGGAGGACGGATACCGTTATTACGTCATAATGGACTCCGCTCTCGTAACCTCTTGTTTGCTGAGATTTAAGACTAGCAATACCATTATTACGTCATAATGGACTCCGCTCTCGTAACCTCTTGTTTGCTGAGATTTAAGACTACTGAAATATGTCAGTAAAGTCATGAGAGTTGGAGTTTCACATTAGTTGCCCTTTAATCAGATATCTTTAAAATTAAGACTTCCCTTTTGAAGCAACAGTACATAATATTTTTCATTTGTATTATTGCTTTCATATTTTCGTTGCTCTTCAGTACTTAACGTTGTCTGAATGACCCGCCCAGAGAGTCTGTGAGTGTCACATGACCATCAGTAGAGACCGTCGTTTAATATTAAGTCCTGAGAGACTTTTGGAGTCACCAGGAAGATAAAACAGGAAACTCGTCTTTAGTGTTCACTTTTCAATGGTGAAAAGGATAAGGATAAGCGATACTTACTTTGCTCTATTTGCTCTTCACTCCAGAGAATGTAGGGCGCTTAGTTACTCCAGCGAAAAAACTGGAGGACACTATTCGCCTGAGCGAGCTGGTGATAGAGGTGCTGCAGCAGAACGAGGAGCACCACGCAGAGGTAAGTGTCATAAACCCTTGTGTTTTTTTTGCTGAAAATGTAGCAGTAAGCTAAGGGCGGGTGTCCAACTGCTCCTAAGGTTTTTCTTCTTTTTAATTTTGTTTTTGCTTCTTGCAATAATGGTTTCTTAACAGGATAAGTAATCACTTTTGATGGCAAAATAATTGTGATCTACTGATAATCCAACCTCTGTGTCTGTCGTGGTGATCATCACTTAAGTGAGGTCTCTTGGAATACTTTTTGTATAGTAAATATATTTTTTTCGTAATAAATGTGGCTTCAGTATTTCGCACATTTGCTGAGGAAATGGTTCTTGTATACAATAATGCTGAAATGTATGTTTACTTTTTGAGTAGCGATGGGTAAATCTATGTTTTATAGGTATATTGAAGAAAAGTTATTTTGCGATACTTTACGTGGTGTGTATTCATATTTATCATCCTCAGTATCATCTGTTTATCAATAAAAATAATGTTTTCAGGAGCAGTTTAGGAGTTTTTTTTCTTTCCCCTGCATATTTTGAGTGACGCAAGGAGTGTTTATATGTAATTGTGCAACAAAGGCTGCAGTGACTGTATTGATAGGAAGAATACAGTATTTTTATTAAATGTTTTTTTTCACTGTGTGAAAGCATGAACTCCAACTGTTGGACATATTTGTCCTAGGTACAAACTTAAAATATGTACGCTTAAAAATTATTTGCAACCATATCTACACTTGACTTCTTGTAAACGTTTTTATACTTACATTTCTAGAGATTAAAAAGTTAACTTTTCTATTGACTGCCACCCTCAGTGACTTGTTGTATTTCTTATGATAAGATAAATAACAAATAAAAGATAATCTTTAACAATTTATTAGAATCAGATTTGTTTATTGCCAGTGTTGTAAACACAACATATAATGTTTTCTTCTTTGTGGCAATACAGAATAAAACAATTAAATATTATAACACACAAGGAAAGAAATGGAAAAACCAAACCTTTGTAGAATTTCTTTTTAATATGTCAATTTATTTACAATGAGATTAAAACAATTTAACATAATAACTTTGAGATTCTATAATTAATCATCATTTTTAATATAAAGTTTCCTGTTTTTTATTATTGTATTAACTCGTCAATTTTGACTCTGATGAATGTATTTCCTCTTTGTACCTTTTTTTCTGGGGAAACAGGCACTAGAGGTAGGTGTTTGTCTCTTTGAGTCATCCTCCACTGGCCTCCCCCTACAGCTGGTTTCATGCATGCATTCTAAAGTCCAGTTCCCATTGTGGAGGATCACTCGTGTCCCTTACCTCTACATTCTCCCACAATCCCTTTCAGCTTGGGGTTGCTACCGAACAGGTGCTTGTTCACTTCCCAGTGAGGGACAGTGACGAGACAAGCACGCTTCAGTTTTACCATTTCACTTGGAAATCAAAGTGCAGAGTTACAGTTTTTGGGGTCTCCATTGAGGTTTATTTAATTGTGTGAATTATCTTTTTACAGCCAAGTGTAACTCTGTATTGTTTTTTCTGAGTCGATTCTTCTGACCATCCCTGAATATGCTGTGTAGTTAAAACCCCAAAATCAATGGCCTTTAAGAAGTTACCTGCAGCATAAACAAGACAGTAGGGCGTAAGATGGGTGAATGAAGGTGTGTTAAGTAGTGATGGAAACTAACTAGCACTTAAATGTCATTCACTTTAAAAACAGTTTCATAAACATATCCATATGTACAGATTAAACAGATTTTATTAGCAATAATTAAGCCCGAAACAGTTTACAAATACATTTCTGATCTTTAATGTTCAGAGACATGGTTCAAGATGTTTAATAAATACAAGAAAGTTCTTTTCTCTTGGTTTTCAGCTAAAAAACGACAAAATACTCACTAAAAATACTGAAAGATAACCATACAAGTATCTCAATCTTTTTTTTAAATTTCGTATTATTTACTTTACGCACCATTAATTGTCCTAATCTTCACTTTTTGCGTGTTCAACTTCTATAAACCAGAGACTTGCTGCGTCGGGAAAGAATGACTCGACACAATGATCTTAGCAAATGTTTATTTGATATCTGGAGTATATTCATTGATGTGGCTCACATAACGATGTTGAGGATGATGATAATAATGATGATGATGATGATGGCGATGATCACCATTACTCATCTCACTCCCCCAGTCTGTGCCACTCATCCATGATTTGATCTGATGGCATCATTGAAACATGTGTTGTTCAGGCTTCAAATAGAGATGTTCTGGTGTTTCAGTGATTTTTCAACACTTTACTTGATTGAAAATTAAAAAAAATACAACAGAGCATGAAACAAAAGTAGAGATCAAGTTAAAATAAACAGAAGTGTGAATAAATGGAAGTTATAATGTTACATTCAGGGATTATGGAATTACCTAAATACCTTAATAAAGTTGGAAATCTGGTCATGTTTTAGTATCCAGAAATATTTAATTCCAATCTCCAACTCAACTTTCATTGCATTAGCGATACAGTTCTCGTTTTATTTTGAAGAGTAAGAAACAAAACACCAACTTATCAGTTATCTTTAACTCCACAAATGTTGTTGCTTTTAAATAGAATCATTTGTCATCTACTTTGTTTGATTTTGTTTTGACTTATCTTTTTGAAATAAAAATGTTTTCTTCCAAGAGTGACACAGACTGGGTTGAGTTTGACCTCAGCATCTCCTTAAAGTCAAGCTGAAGTTCATGTTGTGCCATTAAACTATTCTGAATGAGGGGATAAACAGAACTAAACGTTGAAGTTTGTAACATATTTTAAAAGTGTAAAACATCCAAATACCTCCATGCTGCTCATTTGTAATGTTTGTAGTTGTCTTGTAATGACACCTTTAAAAGAGAAATAGTTCGGGAACTTTAAAAGAAACAGGTTATTTTAAGCTTGTTTGTAGCAGAAGCTAAAAGGATAATATGCTACACACACACACACACGTTTAAGCGAGATTTACACTTGTGTTTCCTGTCTGTATAGCATATTATCCTTTTAGATTCTGCTACAAACAAACTTAAAATATAGACTTGTTAGATTTTTCCCGAACAATTCCTTCAATACAAGATGAAAATCGCAGACGAACAGTATTGAGGTATTTGGATGTTTTGAAAGACAAAATTAAGTCTCCATATGGGCGTAAATACTAATTACTTACTTACTTACTTACATTTCTGCCTCTTACTCTAAAAAGGGACGGATTCATCGGAAAATAATCCCAACCCTTAGTCAATATGAGGGTTAGTAGAGAATAATAGAAATATTAATTTTGGGTGAACTTTCCCTTTAATGTTTCTTCCAGTTGTCTGTAATGAAACTGAAACTTGTCTTTGAAGTATGTTATTATAGACTTTAAATCGGCCCTCTTACGATAGTAACTTTAATTATGTCTTCAACTTCCTGACTTCCGATAAAAAGCCCTTTGTACCCTTTAAACCTCATAATTTCACACATATGATGACGATGTAGGCCCCTTAACAAATATCGGGAAGAGGTCAAGTAAGTTTTGGATTTATGTTGTTGTACTGACAAGTGTCAATCAGTAAGCTTATGAAAAGGGGGGTTTTAAAAAAAACAACACTTCAGCTTGACTTTAATGTAGTGTTTCCATGGCAACTGCATGACTCCCCCACCTACTCCCGCCCTCCCCTGCCACTGCCATGTGAACACATGAGTAATTTCACATTACAGTGTTGACAGCTTGATGTGAATGATCAAACACTACCCCTCCTCAGGGACCCCTCTTAAGTGGCCATGAGTGAGGGTGCATGGAGGAGTGCCAGGGTTTCTGGTGTGCATGAGAGAAGCCCTTTCCCCAACAGTCCCTGCATTGCGTCCACTCAGTGGGAACATGTGGGAGCGACATGGCTCGCTAGCTCCTTTTTCTCTGACTCACTTGCTGAAGGAGCTGTGGGTGAGTGTTTAAGTAGCTCCCTGCGACGCTGTTGAGAAGCGGCGGCTGTTTCCTCCGTGGGCCCACACAAAAGCGTATGATTTTCCGTGTCCACACACTGTTATTCTGCTTCCAATTGTGGAGAACCTTCCCTGGAGGTCACAAGTCGTTGAGGAAACATCTTGATTTCATGTGATGAAAAGTGAGTGGGCTGGCCTTTGTAATGGAATTCTTACCGTACTTTATTGGATCAATACTTTTCACTGTTTATCTTTGTCTATCCTAGAAAATTCTACATGTGTTTTGTTCTAACTTTCTCTTCTCTTTCATTCTTGCACTCTTGGTTTTCTTCCTTTACCCTTCACCCACCTCTACCTCCCGCCTTCATCTGTCTCTCTCTAAAGGCCTTTGCATGGTGGTCGGACCTCATGGTGGAGCACGCCGAGACCTTCCTGTGTCTCTACTCGGCAGACATGGATGCCGCTCTAGAGGTGCAGCCGCCCGACAGCTGGGACAGTTTCCCCCTCTTTCAGCTGCTCAACGACTACTTTAGGACAGACTGTGAGTTTCGATCATGTCCTCGATCTCCCCCTTTGATTGATAATCACTGTGACTTGTACGAGGAACCAGTGTCATACTTTACTGAGGACGGTACTCTCGGTTTCAAACAGGTTTCACCAGAATAGCTAATTGATAAAACCTGAAAGAGAGCCATCTAGTGGGCTCTAGGTACAATGCTACTGCTTCATGAAGCTTCGTCAGTCCATCACCAAGATTATGGACATCATTTTCCTACTCCAGCAGCATCATTGACAAAATGGTGCGATGTCTGAATTATCTCTGTCTCCCTCTGGTGTGGACAATATAACAAATGAAACACCTCATGTATGTCAATCTGTGTTACTTCCAACAATGACAGATATATAAGATGAATGGATGGACGGATGAATGGTTGGATCGATGCATGTTTAGAAAGAAGGATGGTTGGATGGATGATTTTATAGATGATTTGTTGGATAGATTATCGGTTGGGTGGATGGATGGATTGTTGAAAGGATAGATGGATGGCTGATTTGTTGGATAGATGATTGGATTGTTAGATGGATGGATTGTTGGATGGTTGGATGGTTGAAAGGATAGATGGATGGATTATTTGTTGAATAGATGGTTAGATGGGTGGATGGATGGATTGTTGGATGGTTAAAAGGATAAATGGATGGATGATTTGTTGAATAGTTGATTAGATGGGTGGATGGATGGATTGTTGGATGGTTGAAAGAGTAGATGGATGGATAAGTTGTTGGATAGATGATTGTATTGGTGGTTGGAAGGATTGTTGGATGGTGGAAAGAGTAGATCGATGGATGAGTTGTTGGATAGGTGATTGGATGGGTGGATGGATGTTTGATTGGATGGATGGATGAGGATGAGAAAAATGTATGTGCCACACCCTGTTTTTTACTTTATTCATTTTGTTTTGAAGTTGAAGTATACCCAACCAGGAGCAGAACACTAAAACAAAACACAAGGAACCAAACCTGCAGCAGAAAAACAATGCCGTCAACACACGCTTGATAGACACAACAAATAGAAGAAGCAATAAAATAGTTCTCACACTAACTAGTATTGAAAACTATTACTCTGGGAGTAACTCAATTGCAACTATAACACAGATAAACAAGGTACAAAGTACAAAAGCAATAAATAGGAAAAGCCAAATATCAAAATAGCAGCAATCAGGGATAATAAATCAACGTAGATGGCTAAAGAACTGAAGAAAGACAGAAAGGAGATAAACAAGAAAGGATGATATGCAGTAAGAGCCAGAAATGACACAATAATATAAGTTATAAAGGTTGTGTCTGTATTTATTACTATTTACAATGTCTATTTTTAGCCTGTACTGTATATGGAGATGCTTGAGGAGGAATGTATTTAAAGACTGAAAAAGGAAAGGTCGCCTTTGTCAAGTATATTGGCCTTTTGACCTTTATTAACCCCAGAATACTGCATCATTTGTCCACTTCAACCCTCTGTGAGGCATGTTTACTGCTCTTAGCCCCCCAATGTTTCCCTGCCTGTCGCAAAAATCATGTTTGTCACTGTGATATTCTTTCTTCCAGCCTGAAGTGTGTCTGTTTGTGTGCGTGTGTGTGTGCGTTGTTGTATGTGTGAAGGTAACGTTGAGGTCTTGGTGCTGGTTGCTGTAGGACAAGGATGTCTCTAATGAACTGCTCACAGTTGTTAGCCTGCAGTGGGAGAGTGGAGCTCTCCGTGGTCCTGTAAAGGATACACTTGACTGTTCACAATGTGGACCCAATCTGCAGGGTGCTAATTACCCCTGGGGAATACAGACCACCCCCCCACCCCCCCACACACACACTCATCCCCATTCTGTCAGTTGGGAGTCAAGGAGATGGCAGAGTGTGGTTCACTCATTCCCATTACGAGTAGCTTGTCTTGCTCACTTGTTAGGTGTCAACAATTTAGCCAATGTATTGAAGTCATTTGTAAATACATTAAATGAAGTTTAACCAGTTGTTGAATGAAAACAATTTGCAACACTATGACCCCCTATTAAACGACAGTGGCATCGCCTTTGTCATAAACATCGTCTCCATGGATACGGTGGTCCACAAAAGTGATAAATTGGGACATTCAAGACTGAAGACATGTGTATTGAACAAGCAATTTTAGGTGGAAAATCAACACATGCTTTTCTTTGGTTAGATTGAATTAATCCAACAAAGCCTTTTTTTATTTTTTTTTTACTAATTTCTAAAAGTCTTTAATGCTCCACATAGACAAGAAAAGATACATACCCCCTAAGCATGGACAGACACACACTGTCACACACACACTCCCCACACATTGGAGGTGATACTCCAGCTCCTTCATTTGCTCTAGGCAAATAGTAAAGGAATAATTATATATACTTACTTTCATTGTAAAGTCACTAAGTGTATGGAATAACCATAGAAAATTCTTGAAATTAAATAGTACGTAGAAAATAACGTTGCAATGTAAGTAACCTTTTCCAGACCAGGGTCACAAAGCGCTTAAACAATCAAAAAAATACTCAATGAAGTATATACTTTAAAGATCAAGATAAAACTGATAACACAACAGGAGTTCCAGAAAATCAAGGAAAAGCCTGAACAAATAAAAACGTCTTAAGATGTTTCTCAAAGGAGTCAGTATTGCTTTTATTTATATATTGAAAATACCAAAAGTTCACTAGAAAGGTCATCATAATTATTCCAACACTAATAAATACCATGTTGAGTTTGGAATCACATTCTCAAATGTTTCTCTATGTGAACTGACACAGTTTTTTTTGGCGCCGTCAGTGAAGCTCCCCCTGCATCGAACCACGCCGCCCGATAAATCTCCCACAGCATCATCTTTTGCACAGAAGGTCATCCAAACTGTTGCCTCATAGCGGTGCAATTATGAAGCAGTAAATAGCCTTAGCAGCAGACAGGCGCCCCGACGTGGCTCTGCCATTCCAGGAGTTAATGAGGTCTAAAGCAGTGGCGGTTCGAGGCCCGAGCGAGCCCCGCGTTCACACTCCTGGACACGACTCATCCAAGTGGACAACAGCCGCTCAAGTGGCTAATTGGGAGCGTGGTAATCAGGGAACACAACAAACATTGCACCTACTGTGTTCATCGACCTTGACTGCAATGCCAACACACACACATGCTCAGAGGGGGAGAGAGAAAAAAAAAAACAAAGAGAGAGAGTAGGAGAGCAAAAGCAGACACACAACATGGAGCCGTGAGGCATCACATTAGCACACACTGGCCTCCATTTTATCTCCTGTGGTCTTTGTCAGAGTTGCCTTTTTTACAGTTGGAGACCAGCGGAGTTTAGGGCGACTTGTGTTCGGTTGTGTGTTTGAAACATTATTCTTGCGTGAGAGCGAGTGTCTGTTCGTACACGCAGTTGTGTCAGCACTTCTGACACGAATGCACTTTTGTCAGTCAATCACAAAATCATACACTGATCACTGTGTGTGTCCTTGATTTTCTGGAACTCCTGCTGTGTTATCAGTGTTATCTTGATCTTTAAAATATATACTTTATTGAATATTGTTTTGATTGTTTAAGCGCTTTGTGACCCTGGTCTGGAAAAGCGCTTTACAAATAAATATTACTTACTTACTTACTTACTGTCTTCTCTCCACACCAGACAACCTGTGCAACGGGAGGTTTCATAAACACTTGCAGGACCTCTACGCCCCGCTGGTGGTGCGCTACGTGGACCTGATGGAGTCGTCCATCGCTCAGTCCATCCATAGAGGCTTTGAGAGAGAATCCTGGGAGCCCGTCAAGTAAGGAACTAAAAATTTAGTAATACAAACTAAAGTATAACTACGTGATGGGATTTATTGTGACTGGATTATGTTGAAGCTTGTATTTGAGGTTAGGAAATATATCAAAGACAACAGACAAGATGGTAATGTGTATTTCTTTATAGATGCATTTTGGGGAAAAATGGAGTAAGATCGATGGCACAGAAAACAATCCAATATACTAAACCATTAATATTAATATTTAAAGCGACTAAACATGCTTAAACAAAGCAATGAACGATCCTTTTACGTCTCTTGCAGCATCAACTTCCCACTGGTACATTTAGCTACATGGTAAATCCTTGTGACACGTATATGACAAAATAAATACAATTTTTTTCAGATTTAGAAATTTGACTTTTGGAGTGCTCGGGTTTTGAACCGTATTATTTATTGGAATAATATCATTGTTTTCAAATAGAATGGTGAAAAAAAAATTAAAACCATTGGAAATCTATAGTAAATATCTTGTAAACTGTCAGTTTGTCTCATTACATGCTCAAAACAAGATATACAGACACATTAATGGGAATATATATACTGTATATATACGATGAAGCTTCATGATGGAGTGTCCTTACTTTCTTTCACCACTAGATGGCCTCCTCTGCTCTATAATACAGCTATCTGACATATTTTTTTAACTGATGTTGTCACCTATTGATTCATATATAGCACCACTATATAAAGTACATGTCTATAAGAATCAGGGTTACTCGTCCCTAATGTCTGAGTCTAAAATGAGTTGGTGTTCTCCACATTTATGACTAAAAAACTACCCTGTACTACACATGTGTTCATTACAATAATACTTTCTGTCAACATTAAGTCGGACGATTGTATTTAAACGCCTCAACACCTCACGATTCAAACTTCAGCAAAATGCTGCGTGCAGCAACAACTGGAAGGTGAGGTGTCACGCTTGTTCCCTCACAACAGGAACCCTACAGAGAGCCACTCGCTCCGATCCCCCGCCGTATCCCGCTGAGGCAATTTCAATAGACCAACCATAAGTTAAAGAAATCGCATTAAAATGTCATTATTATTCATTTCTGCAACTATTATCTCCAATGTAGATGTTTCATTTGCACCTTCCTTCAAAAAACCGTCTCTAGTAGATGTTGACGTTACAGATCCTGCTGAGATTAATAATACAGACCTACGGGAAAGTCATTTTTTTTTAAAAACAGAATTGAATTGTTTTGCATAATGGAAAGAAAAACGTAATTAGAAAACTGTGAGAAGAAGGTATGAGAAATAACAAGCCGACACAATAAGTGTTCTTGTGACTGTTATGAGTTTCTATGACTGTTATCAGTTTGTTTAACCGTGTTGCCTTGATTGGTTGGAAAAAAAAACTTGGACCCAGACTTGCAAAAATGTAAAAGTTTATCAGATTAAACACCAAAAATATCTCGACTAGTTTCAGCCTGTTGGCTAATAAATATCACATATATCACCAGGTCACCCTTAATAAATATTTTCCACAAGATTGACCTGATTCTTTATCTATTAGAATCATAAAACAACATCAAACATGTCTTCAAACTATTATTATTATTATACATTTTTATTATTATTATTTTAATATTTGGTACTGGAGCAACAGATTTCTATTCTATTCTATGAGTCACATAACATAAGTTGATACACTGCTTTTTAAAGACCACTAGATGTCACTCTGTGCGCTATAGACTCAATATCACTAATCCATTTGCAGAATCAGAGCGCCATCTACTGATCTTTGAAAATGACAACACCGTTTCATGAAACCTCATGAACCCACTAATATTTCAAAGGCACAACAGAATTCTAACCCGCTCTAGTAGAAGAACTCACATTTCTCCGATCCTTAAAACTCTTCACTGGCTGCCAGTTTCTTTCAGGATCAATTAAAAAATTCTGGTTCTTACTTTCAGATCTATTCATGGTCAGGCTCCTCCTTACATCAGTGATCTGATCCAGCCTTACACCCCAGCTCGGGCTCTGAGGTCTGTGGATCAGAATCTACTGATGAACACAGTTCTGGACCAGAGGAGAGAAATCCTTCCTGGCTGTTGCTCCTAAGCTTTGGAACGATCTTCCTCTCTCTCCGTGTTTGATGATCTACTGACTCCTTTAAGAAACATCTTAAGACGTTTCTATTTGTTCAGGCTTTTCCTTGATTTTCTGGAACTCCTGTTGTGTTATCAGTTTTATCTTGTCCTTTAAAATATATACTTTATTGAATATTGTTTTAATTGTTTAAGCGCTTTGTGACCCTGGTCTGGATAAGCGCTATATAAATAAAAATTACTTACTTACTTACATACCTAATTACTTATTAACTTACTTACTTACATAGTTTCTATCTCACTCAATTATTCAACACCAACCTTTATTTAATTTGATACTTCAATTTTCCTCTAGCAATGGTTCAGGGACATCCGAGGACCTCTTCTGGAAGCTTGACGCTCTGCAGACGTTCATTAAAGACCTTCACTGGCCAGAAGAAGAGTTTGGTAAACACCTAGAGATGCGGCTGAAGCTGATGTCAAGTGACATGATCGAGTCCTGTGTGAAACGGTGAGACCATAATACGTATGTATATCAACTGCATGTAACGAAAAGAAAGACAATGTTGGTGAAATGTTATTTTGTTTGGAAGTTTTTAGAGTCTTTAATTCTTAAAGACTACAAAAACACATTAAAAAAAATCACCGACAAAAGCTTGAGAAAATAAGGATCTTTACCAATAAAATCTAAATAAATAAATAAAATTGATTTATTTTTTTACTTCTCTTTTTCTACTGACTCTATGTACAGTTTTCTTAGTTGTTCATTCTTGAAAAATGATCAAAGAAAGTAAGTATATTTAATATAGATGCAACAAAGTAGCATTTTTAATGTATTTGCTAACTGAAAAAACTGTTATTACTGTATATTAATTTTTAATTAAACTAAAATGGTTTTTCTTCATTAGAATACGTAATATTCCTTTTTTTGTAATCATGGTATTTAACAGTTACTCTGTTCCAAGGATCACTTGAATGATTAACTTGATCTTGGGCTTCTATTGGTGCGCGAAGGACCCGCGCTGCATTTGAGGCGAAGCTCCAGAGAAGCAGCCGGGCGACAGACTTCCGCGTACCACAGTCCATCTGCACCATGTTCAACGTGATGGTGGATGCCAGAGCCCAGTCAGCCAAGCTGTGCTCCATGGACCTGGAACAGGAGGTATTTGCCTCTTAACATTAGGGTGGGATCAAATAAAAGACGGATCGACAGAAGGATCAGTTCATTGAGGTTCGATACTGTATACAAGACCTTATATATGTAGCTTTAATATATCTAAATATATATATTTAAAGTCCTAAAATAATTTCAAAAACAGCTCAAACTAAAAATCTATTAAACAAATAAGTCTGTGACAGGAACAATATTGACATGAAAACTGGATATATCGATAAATATCAATATAAATAAAAAATGAACACGTAGAATGTTGTATTTCATGAAATTAACAAATGTGTTTGCAAAAAAATGCGAATGTTTTAAACCTACAGTAAAATACTGATCCATAAACGTACTGTTGATTTGATTACAATTATTCTTGAACACATGTTTATATTCTGATTTCTGGAAGTAAATATTTGGGCAATTCAGTAATATCTGGTTTCTTGCTTTTTCACAACACATTTAAAGTAGTCCTCCTAGTCCATCCCCACTTGTACTAGTTTCTACCACTGGTTCTCGCAGGTACTACTCAATAAAAAACGGATTGTGTTGTGTTGTCAAAGTTGTCACTTTTTGTTTGTAAAGTCATTATATTTGAATGTGTATAAGGTTCCAAATAGCAAACATTGGGGCTCGCCTAATGCGACACATTGTGACATTTCACCTTTGACTCTCACACCTAAGGTGGTAATTCATTCACACTGATCTGAGACTCGTCTCCAGCTCTTCTCAGCACTTAGAGACGTTTCCAGTTCTGGTACCTGGATCTTCAGAGTGGTCTGGTTGGACATGCCTGTAACGCCTGAAAAAAGACAGATGGAACCCTTTCATATTGTAGGCTGAAGATTCCAAACTGGCTGAAAGAATTCGTTCAAACAATTATTGCAAAGGGTTTAAGTCGTGCGTATCTGTGTTCCAGATATGAATGTGCTTTGGTGCGAACTGTGAATTTAGCAAAATGCTCGTTGAAGCTGTTAAGAAAGTGTCATTATCCACAGTGACAAGATTCCAATCCTGACAAATGCTGAAAGGCCACGCTGCCAAGGACAACCCATTACCCCGAAAGCGCAACAATTAGATCATAGCTTGTGAAAGGGAATCTGGTGGTCTTTGGTTCGACAAAAACCTTAAATTGAACTGCCAATTAAAACTATTATAACAACGTGAAAGGCAGGCCTTGGAACTATCAACATAGCTCCTAGATATACGTTCAACCTGGTGACTAAAAGTAGTTTTAAAGTCAACTGCTATCAATCCAAATCTAAATGTTTGGACAAAGCTGAAAAGGTTTGCTAGTTTGGAAAAATGGCCGAGCTACACCAATTAGGAATTCAGAGTAATGTATGGAAATGCTTACGAATTTCCAGGAAAGTTACCCAATAAGTAAGTGGGAAGGCATGATTTTGCAAAAGTATCATTATGACATACTTTCTGTTTTATCTAACAAAAGAACAAATAAATATTTCAGAGGGTTACAGCGTTAGCATTGTTGTTGTTAGCTTAGCATTAGCTATTGAGTTCAATTCATGGCAAAATTACAAACTATTACTAAATACCATTAAATCACACTTTTCTCAAGAGGAAAATGGTTGAAATCATTCCACAAATACAAACTCTAGTCCTTCCCTTTTCTGATTCCATTTTTTTTTTTTAACATAATGCATTTAAAAGTGTGACGAATAATTCTAACTACCTTCGAAACAGGAAAAGTTTAATCTATTCATGCAAAAGTCTTTAATATAAAGTTATAAAGTCATGATGAGACATGTTTGGATATGATTCTCTCCCACTCTCCCCTCCCCCAGCCGTGTGCCTGTGAAAGTTTGTTACATTGGGTACGTGACAAAATTAATTGTTATCTCGCCTCCCGGGTTCCCAAATGTATAATTAGTCATCAGTTTTCCCTCCGAGTCTTCCGGTCCTTGAATTGTTTGGATGACATCTGCAGTTGTTTAGATTCCTCTGAATATACATACGCTGGAAGTGCGAAGTCTCGGGAGTGACATGCTGATAGCGGCTACTGACAATGAATTCATTATTATCGGATGTGTTTCTTTTCCGCGGTTGCTAGCAGGCTAAACAAAAGGATGCTGTTGTCACCATGACGACTGGCTCTAATGGCCGCCCTGACCTGCGCTGGTGAAGAGTCGACATACTTTTACATGAGATGTATTTTTCACATTCTTCTTCTTCTTTTAATGTAAGTTTTTTTGGGGGAAAATAAATCGGTATAGATTTGTGAGATTGTTTTGCTAATGATAATTCATCAATCAACACACAGCTTAACAAATACAGGGCATAATACTAGCTCAAAAGGAAACACAACTATTACTCACAAATATGTACATAAAAATGCAAATAAACACAACAAGAAAATACGTATACACAAAAACAAATACTTTTAGCTGTACTGGATATTCAAAATAACCTGAATAATTTTTAGATTAGAAATATGTATGAGTTGAATTCATCAGTAATGTTGACATCATTAAACAGTTATTCCAGTTAGATTTTATTTTTTAGTAGATCACTGTAAATACAATACCTACGGTGAAATATTCTTATTATTTATTATATTATTAATCTTAAATACTTTGGATTGTTAATACATGTCCCAGGTCCCCATGAGTTAAGAGATTGTGTATAAAGGAACACTTTTTTTCTTATTCATTACTAGTCTCTAAATATAACTGTAGGCAGCCCACCACTGCTATAGACTGTTTGAATATAGGAGTAGTATTTGCGATGTCACCCGTATGTTTCTAGTCAGACTCCTGACAACAGGTGGAATCTGGGGAAGTGTCATAATCATGTTAAAATCACATAACAATTAAAACATTTCAGACTATTTTTTTGCGTGTTTTGGGTGTGTATGTGAATTGAAATTTGGTTTTGCACTGAAGCATTGGCTTCACTTTAAACAAGCGGATGTGTTATCCTCCTGAGTCTCACATGACTCCCTCCTCGCTTTGCAGAGGCAGTACCACTCTCAGATCAACGACCTCATCGAGGAGACGGTGAAGGAAATGATCACTCTGCTGGTTGCCAAGGTAAAGACTTCCAAAGTGTCGTGTACTGTCATGTTTATTCATGAATTACTGTGTTTATATATGTAAACCAACGGTTTCTATTGTTGACAATTCATTTGGTGATTATAAAAAATAAATGAACTTTAATTTTGGTAATGCCAGGTTAAACTTGACCTCAGGTGAAATCATCAATCATCTGCCTCTCACACATTTACTAATGTCAAAATGACACTTTTGATTTTCAGTTTGTGGTGATTCTGGAGAGTGTTTTAGCGAAACTATCCAGATACGACGAAGGAACACTCTTCTCCTCCTTTCTATCTTTTACAGTGAGTAGCATTTGTTGTCCGTTCTTCCATTTCTCATCAAAGGTTGCTTCTGAGAAATGAAAGAAAGTGTGTTTTTATTTAGTTTTAGTTAAACAGTACAAATGTACAAAAAAAAACATAAGCTTGATTTGTTCTTATTGTCTTTTCAGGTGAAAGCTGCCTCAAAGTACGTGGAAGTGCCAGTAAGAGACTGTTAACTCTTTTTTTTAACACTGCTTTTCATCTTTGAGGATTAACTTATAGTTTTGTCAAAATAATTACATTATATATGTTTTTTTTATCATGTATTATTAAAAGCAGTGTTTCAATTCAATTCAATTCAATTCAATTGTATTTAAAGTGTCTTATCATAACAAAGTTATCTCAAGACACTATACAGTTGAAATAAGACTACAGTTGATTAAGGAAAAATAGATCCCAGCAATTCAACAAAGAGAAAGAAACAAAACACTGTACAGTGAGCAATGGAGAGGAAAAACTTCCTTTTAGAAGGCAGAAACCTCGAGCGGAACCAGACTCATTGTTGACGGCCTGCCGCTTTGACCGGCAAAGATTAAGATTAAGCAAAGATTAAAACTGCAAAACTAAAATATTGAATGAAAAATACGTCTCACTGTAATGCTGAACCAGCGGAAGATAATATACATTTGGACACCTATTAAGACAGTAATAATTATACAACAGAAATAATATTTTCAATATCAAATGCCTGCCAAACTGGTCCACTGGTCGTGAACAACTTATTTCAAGTGAGTTCATAAAGTACATCTGTTAATGGTTTATGTTCACACTGCTTATGATATATTTATCTCATTGAGCAGCTTCAGGAAGATGCTGGATCGACTCCCTCACATGTTTCGAATGTTCAAGTCTCTCTTCATGATGATGATTTGAACTTATTACTCCTCACCACATCTGAAATCTCGGCGAATGAGAAGTTACGAGAGCGAAGTCAATTATGACAGAATAATGGCTTCACTCCTCCTCCAACAAGCTGTAATCACACCCCGCTTTGTTTATACAACCAGTCCCTTGGGGGTGGAGACTTAAGAATTAAAAGCTCCATGCTTGACCAATCACGGCAGAGTGGGCGTGGTTAATCTAAAGGTATTATCTTCAGTGAAAGTGTTTTCGGCGGGCGTGGCTTAAGCACATTTTCAAATGTAAATATTTAAATGAAAATAAAGTTTTGTACACACAGACACATACTGATGATCACAATAGAGGTCCACGATCTATTTAAGAGACATTCAACACGTTAATTGCCCGTTAAGAACATGAATGTCAAACTTGCCTCCAAAATCTTTTTTTATTTAAATTTTGATTTATTTGTCATTTCTGTTGTGTGTAACAAAACCTTGAGTTGTTACCAACAACTTGATTCAGCGGAAATCAGATTCATACCCGAGTATCCATTCTCGAATCTGAATAAATCGACTGGCGAGGGTGGATGTGTGGCTCGTGGTGTGGCGTTTGTGTTTGTGTACGGTTACACACAAATATTTGACCGAGCTTTTGCATGAAGAAACAGGATCCAGACGGTTTTCGCTTGTCTGATTTCCACATCGAAAGTCCTCGTGCTGTCCATTCATATGCATGCGTCCAGACACCAGCCGCCGTCTGCCTCGTGCCTCACTCTCTGTCATGCATACATTGCGAGTCCATGTTGCACAACACATGTCCATTCTGCCGTCTGGGTGGCAGTGGTGTTGGACGTGTGCGTGCGTGTGTGTGTGTGTGGCATGTGTGTGTGCCTCAGATCTCTATTAGCTGCCAACACTTTGGCCGACACGGAATGAGAAAATTACGAGCGACTGTCTTGTCGCTGAATGTGACCAGGCTTTTGCTGGCAGAGGTCAGCTTTGTCAGTCCAACACGATAATTGTCTTCTTAATGTTCTCTCGTTGGAGGGAAATATCTATTTACACAATATCAGCTCCACTCAAAATGTGCTAAAATACCTGTTTTGTTTGGCCCATTAGTTTTGAAATGATCTAAGGCTTAACTTGCACTTTTAACACTGGATCTTCCTCAATATTATAGGTCAGTACCTTTTGAAAATTCTGTTGACCAAAGTGTAATAAGACAAAATATCTTGATTAAAATGGAAATCCTCAGGGATTGAGGTCATTGTATCGCCTCAAAATTCAATTTCACTCATTTTCTACTCACCATGTTGTCTAAGGGTTGTGATTATTGTGAGTAATTTGTTCCTTTTTAGATTTATTGGGAAAAATGTGCCCAGTGTCGTCCTTTGTCTTTATCTTCGTCCAAAAATACACTTTTAAAAACATCCAAATACCACAATACTGCTCATCTGTAATGGCAATCTTGTATTGAAGCCTCGACAAGAGAAATTGTTCTAAAAAAACATTAAACAAGTCTATATTTTGATTTTGTTGTTAGCAGACGCTGCTAAGCTAGCTGCAAAGCTCGCTTCATCTTCATCCAAAATGACACACTTAAAAACTAATATATATTTTAAGCTGATAATTAGTGGTTTACTTAATATTATATAAAATTGCACATTGCACAAAGGTGTTTCAAGAAGGAAAGATGTCAGGTAGGAACCTAGAGACTGATAACTTCCTCTACAAACTAACTTAAAATATACAAAGATAGAAGTTATAGACAAGGTATTTTGATGTTTTTAACTGTCTTTTTGGACGAAGATGAAGAAGAACAAAACTGAGCTCCAGTGGCTACATTAAATTGAACAAACAACTTAAGTCGACATGAGGGTAGTTGAAAATGAGTGAAGTTTTAACTATCATTTTAACTTTATAATCACACATTTATAAATCACAACATTTTATGCCATTACCTCTAAAACGAAATGCAAATTTTAGAGCGCTGATCCAAATAGATGGAATTACATGTTTGTCTTTATTTATTTTGATGATTATTATTCATATTTCTTCAATTTAAGCCAGTGTTATCTTATCCTCTTTTGTCACTGCAGAAGCCTGGAATGGATGTGGCAGACGGCTACGTGACTTTCGTCCGTCACTCCCAGGACATGCTGAGGGAGAAAGTCAACGAGGAAATCTACGTTGAAAGACTGTTTGATGTGAGTAAACTCTCAGTTACACGTTAAAAGAAAACTAGAAAGAGTGCATTTCCAGAAGAAAATGCATTGTGAATGGTGACCCCGCCGTGCTGTGGAAGTAGTAGTGGAATTAGTAGTAGTATTAGTAGTATAAGCAATAGTGGCAGTATTAGTGGAATTAGAAGATGTGGAATAAGTAGTAAAATTAGAAGTAGTAGAAAATTAAAACTAGTAGTAGAATTAGTATTAAATGTAGAAGTAGTAGTAGTATTACTAGTGGAAGTAGTAGTGTAAGTATAAGTGGAATTAGTAGTTAAAGTAGAAGTAGTAGTAGTATTAGTAGTAGAAGTAATAGTGGAAGTAGTAGTAAAATTAGAAGTAATAGAAAAATAAAAGTAGTAGTAGAATTAGTATTAAATGTAGAAGTAGTAGTAGTATTGCTAGTGGAAGTAGTAGTGGAAGTATAAGTGGAATTATTAGTTAAAGTAGAAGTAGTAGTAGTATTAGTAGTAGAAGTAGTAGTAGAATTAGTAGTAAAATAAGATGTAGTAGTAGTATTAGTAGTAGAATTAATAGTAAAATTATAAGTAGTAGGTCAAAGTGGAAGGAGTTGAAACATGAGTTGAAGATTTTTCCCATTGAAATGAATGGGGTAGAAAAAGAGGAATAAAAGAAAGAGTGGAAGCGATAAAAGAAAGCTAGGACATAGCCCGCATTTGGGAAACAAGCTGAATTGATAAAAGCTGAGCTAAAATCGATTTGTGGAAGGAGAAGCGGCACAAAGTTTAGGTTAGAATAATGTGAATGCTTCCCAGCATTCACACAATAAAAACATAGGAAGCGAATGAAACGTCATCTTTTTGTTAAGAAACATTTATTCATTGTGAAAAATATTTGTAGTGAATATTTTAGACTCAATATCATTATAAAAATATATATTTTAAACCACATAAATCGGCCCAATTAAGTCGATTTATGCAGTGCATATATGATTGAGGGTTGTAACGACACAGATCAACGTGATCTGAAGCAAAAGCAAGTTCACACTCGAGTGCGAAAAAACACCAAAAAAGAGAAAAGTGCAGGTAAATCTAGGTGTTGATGTGTGTCCAAGTGCTCAAGCGAGTGCTGCTGTGTGGGAGGGCTGGAAGTGCAAACAGGCTGGAGATCCTGACACAAGGGAAGGCGAAGTTAATCACAGTGACAGGCTGGCAAGCTGACAAAACCTCCACCTGAGCTGCACTGCAGCACCGAACACTGAACCTCATCCACGGCCATTTACTGAACACCACCTGCTTATTCATTTAAAGAATACATAATAATAATAATAATAATAATAATAAAGTGGTTCTTTAATCAAAAGTGTGTTTAGATCAAATCAACATCACATGAGTGAAGGTCGAGGTGGAAATGTTTATTTTTTAATCCAGCACAGATTCAGTCGTAATTTAAATTCGAGATAGAAACTATCAAACTCAGTTGCATGTGTGTTTACATCCTAAAAAGTGTGTGTTTGAACAGGAAAGCTTTCCAGAGTTTCCATGATGAACCTTTTGTCCTTCAAAAACCCAAGTGTTTTATCATTAATACCAACATCTGGATTGACTTACAGAAGGGAAAAGAAAGATTTTGAGAGCTTGACCTTAAAGATATTCTAAATATTGTATGTATATGTATGTATATATGTTTTTTTTCACGTACATAGTTTAAAATATTTAAACATACAAAGCTTTATTAACTTGTTTGTGCGTGTGTGTTATAGATTTGCTGAAACAGATATGCAACCAGTGATGCTTTAGCTTTAATTCAAGATCTTTTAAGAAAAGAAAAATAACATTTTTAATAATGTAAATTAATATTTGAGTTTGTAAGCCTGTTAAGGTAAGGTAAGGTAAGGTAGAACTTTATTGATCTTTATTATTATGAAATAGTTTTTTTCCAATAGCCACAGCAAATACAGCAATGTTTCAAAAAAAAAAAAATCAAAATAAAATAAGAAAATTATTATTATTAACAATGTTAGTTGTTCGTTCAAACTTTGCATGCGTTACATGACAACGTTACTGAATTTGAGTCATTGCATTTAAGAAGTTTTATAAAATAGCCTGTTGAAGATTGTTTTGTATGAAACAATGAAGAGTTTCTGTCTTAAGTGTGAACAGAAACATCTTGAATAGTTGCATGAATGTGTAAATATAATCTTCCGAAGTGGATGCGACCCACACATCTGACTTCATAAGACAACAACTTGAGCCTCATTCTTCTGCACAGGTGAGCGTTGATAAGTAAGGAGTCATTTTTAAAATTGCTGAAAGGCATTTTCTGACCCCGAGAGTGTCACCTCCCCACCTTGACCTCAGTCCCTGCTGACTGAACAGTGGAGATGTGTATACTGTTGCATCTGTCTCTGCCATTTTGTTTCACCGAGGCCTGGAGGTGAAATCCACTCCATCCACTGTCCGCCTGCTGCTGACAGAAGTGTGATGTGTTCGCCGCAGCCTCTCGCGCTGCCATGTATCCATCGTCGTGCTGCTGCCAGGATTACTCTCCCTTGACTTTATTGTCACCCTGGATCAGTTTTGCCGGCAGTGCTACAGAAGGTGTCTCTGTTTAGATTTTTATGAACATTTACCTCTTCTGATTCGTTGCTCCAACTAGAATTGTGGATTAAGACATTTTTTAATCACCTTCTTGGAGAAATCTAAATGTGTTGAATGGCATTTTGAGAGGAATTACCTGAAGTTCTATGAAAAAAATACAGTTAATTAAAAAGAAAAGACTATTTTAAAAGTCCGAAATGGGAGCTTTAATGGGATGTTCATCTCTGTCACAAGCTGATCTGAAGGACCCAGAATACACTTGACCTATAGGGCAGACCGGGAGATTTTTTTTTTTAAACATAGATTAAATTAAAGATCCAGAGAGAATGTTTTGACCGTAAGAACACAGACCCTGGTTATCCTCAGATATCCATTTCATGTTAGACTCAACTGAGACAAAACTTGAGAATCCAAATTCGGGTGTGAACGGGTGCATGTTTTTAAAACGCTCAACCTAATTTAAAACAGTTGGAAAACGATATCTCCATCATCCATGATATTTACAAATTCAGTCGAATATTAAATGTTTAGGAAAGACTATTCTTCTTTAACTATTTTAATAAAGTTCCTTTTTTTGAAAATGTGCTTTTTTGAAACCCATTTGCGAATGGACAGACAGGCAATTGTTCTCGCAAAAGGAGGCCCCTGATTATTTTGCCGACAATTTTGTGCCACAACCCAGACGGTAATGAAGAGAAGCTTCATATATATGGATGAAAATGAACGAATAATCCAGTTTGAATTTTAAATTTAGATGAGGAGGAAGATTAAACCTTCTTCCAACCACAAATAGACCTCATCCTTCACCATCATTGCACCAGCGTTGGTAACTCTGTTCAATTGAAAGAGTCAATCCCGATGAAGAACTGTGTACATTGGATTGTTTTTTGTTGAACCGCATTAACACTTTTTTCTGACCTCTTGACAAGATTAAATGGGTTTTTTTTCTATGGCAAGAGAAGGTTTAACTCCTTTTTCCTGAAGTGGAAAACACCTCAACGCAACAGGATTTGTAATCACATCAGCATCATAGAGATGAGTCGCCAACCTTTGCTAAATTGATGAAGAGGTGCGCAGTTCAGTTTGACAGGATTACAATACAAAGCCCTGTTGATTCACGACAAATGAACAAATCTTATTTTTGTATTCACTCCGGTAGAGGAGATCGACTCGGGTGAATATGTAAAAGAAAAATATTATTGTTGATTGTGACTGCGTTGTTATTTTAATATACTTCCAGTGCCTCTGAGTTTACTGTTGTTGCTGTTGAGGACGACCAGCTTAAATGACTCAAGACATCAAATGGAGATCTTTACTCATATATTCAGAAATTAAATTAAAATATTAGAGGAAAAATAAACATTTTCTAAATGAATCAATGACCCGTCAATTTACAATCAACTCTGATTTATCAGTACATCATCAGTTGATTGGAAGTCATCAACAATAACACCAATGGAATAACTGCAATTGTCATATTACGGAATTAAGTGTGACACATTTTTATTAGAAGGGCTTTTTTTTACCATGTCGATCTTTTTTTTTTATGTATTCATTTCTTTTACTTAATATTTACCCTTGTCGGTGAAAACTCAAGGTCGCAGGCAACACAAATAGAACATAATATACGTGATTGTTTCAAACAATAAATGGCTTAATCTTCTTTTGTATTATTTTGTATGTATTGATTTGTTATTTAAGATTGTGAAGTTGAAAACTTTTCAGCTATTTTCAGACATTATTTACGACGGATCACAAGTAAGATCGGTCGTGAATAATGCCTCTGTATCCCACATATAATTATACTAGATCAAAGTTTTATTATTGGAGCGTGAGGATTGAATCAGTTTCCCTTGAGAGAAACAAAAATACTCAAGTCTTCACAACAGAAGAACTATCAGCTAAATTGTGATTTAAATTGGAGATAGGTCAGGATGATATTCACGGACCAACATTCGGATAGAAAAAAGGAAGAGCAAATGCTCTGGACTGGTTACAACAAGATGTTTGTGTATTTGCCTCTATGTATATTTGATTGTATGCTGACGATGGTGTTCTGTATGTGTGTGTCTCACTAGTTTCCAGAGACTTTGAGCCAAACCGTGAGTTTGTGTTCAAGCATTTTGATGGAATGAGGACTTTGAGTCAGAAGTTTTCTTTCTAGAGTTTGTGTTTCAATCATTTTCACGGGTCAAGAGTCACAGGCTAATGCATTTTCTCAAGGGCCACATTATATACTGTGAATGTTGTAAGGGGCCGTCAAAGAAAAAAGAAAGTACAAAGACAAAAAGAATAACTAAAAATAAATTCTTGAACAAGATTTAGTGTTAATCTGATAGTTTATAATTCAATTTTAATATGTATTTTATTTAGGGATTTGAAAAAAAGATATAGCATATATTTTGGAATAAAAAATAAAGTATATCGAACACATTATGCCATTAAATAAGTTTTGTAACATTTCTTTTAATATAAATTCCTTTTTAAAATAAGAAATAGAAAAAGGTAGATAGAAAGAACCAAGAGAGAAAAAATCTTACATGTAGACCTTTACTAGTAATACAATTGTTAGATAAAACATTTAAAAACTGTCAGTCAATAGTGCTATTTTGATGTCACCCGGGCTACATAAGTAAAGTCGTAGGGCCGCATGTGGCCCCCGGGCGGCACTTTACCCAGGTCTGCGCTAATGTTATTTCAGAGAAAATCCCTTTTATTTTTCTAAATGAAAAAACACCTTTTAGGCACTATTAATTAATTAATTTTTTTTTAATTCACTTGGAAATGTCTCACGGACCGAGGAGGGAACAATGAATTAAAGAGTTCAGTAATTTTACCATTAAGCGTTTCAGGTAAAGGTTAAAGGTCATATCTGTCATTCATTGTATCTATTGACTTTCATCTGGTGTTGAGGCACGACTCCGACTTGCCTCACTTACACAATGAATCCACTCTGACCTCTGCGTGTTTTTGTGTGCAGAACGGAGGGACAAATTAATTTGGATCCTCCACCGCCCTCCCGTGCCTGGGCTTAGTTCTTGAAAGACCAGTCCAAGAGGCTTCGGATTAAAACAGATTGCTTAAATGATACTGGGATTTAGCACAACCCAGCAGAGGGCTCATTGATTAAAACGACAGTCTTGAGCTGTGAGTCAAATCCAGTACGGCGATGATACAACACGGTCCACGTCGGGCCTCGGGGTTGGCCCGGCTAGCTGGGAAGAGGCAGGGAAAGGGGAGCAGCCAAGGAGAGTGGTGGCGGGGGGGTCACCACGCCCCCCCCCCCCACTTTGTCCCTTCCCAGGGCCGTGGATGCAGATACAGGGATTACGCAGGTCAATTATACACTTAATCTGCCTCTGTGCAGCAGGGATTAGAAGCGCGGCTCATTGATTGATTTGAAGTATTTCCGCTGACCTTGGATGGTTATCAGATTCACCAGTGTGGCGAAATTGCACTTCTGTGTGACGAACATTAAACCTCTTTTTAATCACCGCTGCTCCTCCTATAGACCAACTGCCGGCGACTGTGACGGCACGCAGGGAAGGTCAGGGTCAGTTTGAGCCGCAGATTGAGGGATTTGGGATTGTTGTCATTACCAGAGCTGTACTCCAGTATCAGCGGGTGGCTTTGTGCACGCGCACGAGTGTGTGTGTGTGTGTTTTGTGGATCTTAGATTGTGTTGGTGAGGAGATTATGCCACCGAGCTGAAAAAAATCCAATGGTCTGAGGATTCTTGATCACTTTACTGTGGCCTGCCGGGTGAACTCCAGGCCAAGTGAACAGTTCAATCAACAGTGACCTCAGACACACACACTCTTGTCACGGAAAGTTAGCTTTTTCGTGTTTTCACACGCACATTTTCAGTACACTTTCTTAAACGGTGCTGCACAATGACATTTCCTGAGGGGCCGCAGTATATATTATATATTGTGTTACTGTTGCGTAAAGAAAAGAGCCAAAGGAAAACTAAAATACATAATAATAAAGAAAAGAAAATGATTTATTAAAAATAAAATACACCTTACTATGCCAATGAAACATTTATAAACCTTTTGAAATAAAAACAACATAAAATACATATTTTTTTCTTAATATAATCTCAATTTTCACTAATTTAAAGGTCAATAAATGTCACCAAAAGGACAGTGTCGAAAACAAGGAACTGAATAAAGTTACATTCCGAGAATAAAATAATAAATACAAAACCAATGTTTGCTGTCAAAAACAAAGATCCAAGACATTTGTTTTATTTGCCGTAGATGATAGAGAGTCAACATGACAAGATTAAAGCTTCGTCTTTTAAATGAAATGTATCAGAATTAGGTAGAACTTTATTGATTTATTGAAAAAAAAAAAAAATTCCAATTACCCACAGAAAATACAGCAATTTTTCATAAAGGATAAGAACAATTAATTAATAGAATAGAATATATAGAATTAATATCGAAAGTATCTGAATTATGCAGTGTTTCCCTGGTAAGTGTTAAAGGTAAGGGTCTGAGGATAAGGTGAAAAGATGAATTAAATCAATAGAAATGACAAACAAAAGATTGATAAACTATGAAAAAAAAATCAACTTGAAAATCAAATCACCCAAAAGATAAGGTAAAAGGGAAGAGAGTAAACTCGAGTGGATTATGGATGTTACAATTGAAGTAAGTAGCTGAAATTATGGAAATAATCCTTGTTTTAAAATGAATTGAATATGGTCTGAATTTAAATTGGACCAATTTGTTGAATTTACATTGGGGTGTCTCCAGAGTATATACTTGTGTCCCCTTCAAAATAAAAGCTGTAATATACTCTGAGCAGAATATCAAAGAAATACAGGTCTAATACCATAAGTCTCTCTGGTTACGTTTACACCTCATGTGAGTTGAACCAAATCCCAGATATTTTCTCCACCAGTGGTCAACATTGTTGTGTCCGTCCCGTGCCGAAGTCCTCTTGTTCCTCATCACGCTCCAATAAGCTCTTTAAGTTTGCAGGAAAGTCGGAGTAAAAGGATTACAACGCCCGTAGTGATGGACATAATGGCGGTCGCGAAGGCCACAATAAATGAAAAAGACTAGCGAGTCGGGATAGGTTAGATTGACTGTGTGTGACTATTCAAAATAAGCTCTGAAAAAAGGTTTCACTTCCGTTTAATGAAGTTTGTAAGCAGCTTAAGAGTCCACAATAATTACACCCAGTGAGCATTTTGTTGCCCTGCTTGGTTTCTTTTGGGCTCTAAATCCTCTCGGAGCTTACCCAGCACCCTGTTACCGGGAGGAAACCACTAAGGACACTAAATCTGCCATCAACACAAGAGGAGGAAAATACCAGTTTAATGGAGTCTTCTCCTCTGTCAGCCCACGCTGCTTTATTGATGAGTCGGCGGGCGAATTGATTGTGGGCACAGATGTCATCTTTTGGGTCTCTGTCACCCTTTCACTGCCCCCTTACCTTCCCTCGTTCCCTCTGGCTTGTTGAGAAAAAAGGGAGGTAAGGTGGCATTTGTTTGATTAACTTGTCGGACAAAGGTGACAGCTGCTCACTGCCGTATGTGGATGAGTGGCTCAGCGCCGCTCCCTCTTTGTACATCTGTCAGAGTCCGTGCAGGGTGAGCGGGGTGAAAGGAGACAAATTGGGCCCAAAAGAAGGCCATTCACCATCCTCAACCCTTCTCCACAGCTCCACCTCTCCATTCCATTCAGGTGCTCGGCGGGACCCTCAAGTGCTTGCTGGCTTATTCCATTTTGGCTCCCCCTATAGAGTTCCCTGAGCCCACAAGTGTTTTAGCCCTCTTTTTCTTTCCCTCAATCCTCCCCTAAGCGGCTCTTTGTTCACAGAATGGCTCACTTTTCTCAGGACCCAGAGCTGCCGGCTTTTTTTCTCCTTCCATTGTCCACCGCAGAGCTTTTCTGTTGCTCATTGTGTGTTTACTCAATGACTGGTAGCTGACCAAAATTTTCAACTGTTTAGTTCCTCACAACATGGCCCCCTCCTCCAACCTCTGCCACCCACTGACCCCACGGAAATGACAAGTTTTTTCCTCGTTTACCTGAATCTAGTGAGAAATAGTGTGCGGTGCAAAGAACATAATGCTTTGAATTTCCCCCCCTCCATTGGTTCTGCTGTACCTTGAGTCAAAACTCCATCTGTCGGTTCTGTTGGTGCTGCTGTGTCACAACACAATCAAACAGTTTGAGACCTGTTAGTTTGTTAAGTGCAGACATAGTGCCTCGTCATTCTACTCTAATGGGCCACATTGTTGACTGAACAGAAGATTGTAGATAAGTCCCTTTTTTTGTCCACACGGAATACACTTTAAACTTGTCTCAGTGATGCTCGCCGCTTCTGCATTTTAATATATTGTTGTATACATTATTTGTAGTGATGGTCTAATGAAGCTTCATGAAGCCTTATTTTCATAGGCCACTATATGGCACTATCTGCTCTTATTATCTATTACTTTGAACTAGTGATGGTCTGATGAAGCTTCATGAAGCAGTGTCATGTTGTTTAGAGGTCAGTAGGTAGCTCCGGTAGTTTGGAAATGATGTGATGTTTCATTAGAACATTTGTTCAAAACAAAGGAAAATAGTGAAGAGACCGCCATCTAGTGGACTCTGAAAATAATGACACTGCTTCATGAAGCTTCATCAGACCATCACCAATAATTTGTACATATTACATTAAACAGTTAAACCACTGTTTTATTGATTTTTCTTTGTTGGATATTTGTCTGAAAACTGGATATAGATGTGACTTCAATTAATAATCATATTGAAAATATAAATTGAACCCTTGTGTTATCTCAGGGTCAAGGTGAACGATCTTCACCACTGCATATGTATTTCTGGGAGGTTTGTTTTTTGGTAGTGATGGTCTGTTGAAGCTTCATGAAGCAGTGTCATTATTTTCAAAGTCCATTAGATGGCGATCTCTGCACTATTTTCCTTTGTTTTAAACAACTGTTCTAATGAAACATCACATCATTGCCAAACTACCGGCGCCACCTACTGACCTCTAAACAACATGACACAGTTTCATGAAGCTTCATCAGACCATCACTAGTTTTCGGGCCTTTGACCCTGAGATTACACAAGCGTTAAAAAAAACACTTTACAAAAAATTAAGGACTATCTATTTGAAAAGGGATTCTTCCAAGTTGATTTATTAAATGCAGGAATGAAAAGTCGAACCCAACACACAAAAAACATTTAGTGACTTTTGTTTTTTCTTTACTGTCTTATTTTTTAACGTCTTAAAAAATGTCTTTAATGTATTTTTCTTGTTTTAAAACTTTAGCACATTTAGATTTGTTGACTAAATCTAAACTGCAATACAAATAAAATATATATTTTTATTATTATTATTGTAAAAAAAAATTTGTAAAGTTTTTTACAGCGACTTCTTCTTATTTGTACCCTGCGTAATTCCCAAATATTGTTTCGTTTTTGGTTTTGTTTTGTCATAAACACACATTTGACTAAATAACAATCAATACAAATCAAGATATGAATAGGAACATAAATTACAGGTGTAACAAGAAGGGATTTGTAAATAGAATATTGAAAATTTGAGTTTGATGATTCTGTAGCCTATAAGTAGATGTGATATAGTTTCAGTTTTATTCGATTTCTCCGTCCATTTTGTTTCAAATTTGTCCCAATTTAATTCGATGACTTCATAAAGTTCAAGTCCATGACTTTCTCAGGTCCATTCTTCCATGTGTCTAACTCAAAATGTACAATATAGTAACTCATCAAAGTCATTAAATCCCTAAAAATGAAAAATCCAACATGTTCATGTTAACTCAAGAAGCCATTTTTGTCCAGAAAGAAGATAAAATTAATTATTTCTTGACACATTGAATTTTGGGATAGCAAAGTGAGATTATACCATCGGATGTTTTTCACTGTTTAATTCCAAATGTGTAAAAAACCTCAAAGACATGCAGGGATTTAACTTTTCACAGTGGGACTCTCACACAAGACTTGAAGGGATGTAGGGGTGTGAACCATCACTATGGTAATTGCTGGAGGAGAACAGGTCAGCGGCGGGCGACAAAAGAAGAACAGATAGAATTAAATCCATCCATTGTCCAAAGAGCATAACAACCTGCAGTCACGGCCCCTCCTGGCCGGCCCTTATTTGTTTCACTGTCCATCCACTGAATGTGCTCGCTGGAGCTAAGTATGCAACAGTGAGGGATAGAGTATTGCCTTCGCCTCCACGTTATTCTCTCGGCTGTCACTGGGCATCAGTGTTGCCGCGCCACCAATCATCATTCCAGCTCCACCACTAATTGCATACACAGCTGGCTCTCAGTGGGGTCCCCCTCACCCCCAACATCCCACCTCCCTCTCTCGCACTCTCTCAGATATTCACTTGACAGTCAACTTTTAGTTTCACAGAGAAACGATACAAGTAAATCAACGACAATCTGGTTGTGGGTCCATTTTTGTCGATTAAGTTGTGTTCTTGTTTTTTACAAA
The DNA here is from genome assembly GCF_982586985.1 of Callionymus lyra. Taxonomy (NCBI): domain Eukaryota; kingdom Metazoa; phylum Chordata; class Actinopteri; order Syngnathiformes; family Callionymidae; genus Callionymus; species Callionymus lyra. The sequence continues at coordinate 16,936,626 of NC_141827.1, forward strand.
ATGCACAGAGGACACGGATGGAATTGTATCATTGCCATGAGAATATTAAATATTGAAACTATTTTGAAACTAGTATTTTCTAAGACTTGTATTATTATTATAGAGGCCTGAAGAAAAAAAAAGCAATTGAGGTCGTTCACTTTGACCCTGAGACAACACAAGGGATACCACAAACACATTTGTTTGCCAGCCTTTGGTTCACATTGACCCTGAGATGACACGAGTTATGAATTTATTTATTTATTTTGAATACATGAATTCAATTATTTTTCATTGAGAGTTTGGATTTGTTTTTATTGAACTGGATTAAATTGTTTGTATATTGAAATGTTGAATTAGTTATTTTAATAACTGAATTTAAATATCTCTAAAATTGATCAAATTAGGTTTGATTTTTTTTTTCCAATGATTTATATTCTATATTCTATATTTTTCTATTCAAGTTTTTTAATTAAATATTCAATCCTGTGGAACTATAGTAACAGGATTTCTTAAAAATGTATATTTATGGAATATCCTGACATTACTGACATCCTCTCAAAGATGTCTCTCATCGTGATGATGTTTTAAAGTTATTACTTCATAAAGTTCTCCCCCGTCTGAAATCTTAGCGAACGAGAGGTTACGAGAGCGGAGTCTAGTATGACGTAATAATGGCTTCACTCCTCAAGGCAGCTGTAATCCTGCCCGCAGTGTTTATACAACAAGGCCCTTGGAGGTGAAGACGTCCGGGATTGAGAGTGGGCGTGGTTATGGTTAACAAGATGTAATCTCCAGAAAAAGTGTTTTTAGTACATTTTCTAATGTAAATATTTAAATTAAAATAGATTTTTGTACAAACAGACACATACTGATGATACAATAGAGGTCAAGATTAAATAAAAGATTCAATGCCTATACAGAATTTCAATAAAGTTTGATTTGATTTTAAAACGTTCAATTGAACCGTTGAATATTCTGATGGGACTGATGTGCCTTCATAAACTATTCTTAGCTTCTCTGTCAAGATATGCTGACTTTGCATTTTCTGAAGTATTAATTCTAGAGAAAAAATACGGGCAATATTTCGAGCTACTGTGTAAAAGTGGAAATGTTTAGAGTGAAGATATAGAGATAATGTAGCTCAGGCAAGACCTTCAGTTCTTAAAGTTCGCAGCTGAAAGTGATTTTGTCAGAATGTAGATTTGCTCCTCTAAATCTGAGACCATGGTTCTCTTGTCTCAGAGTTGACATTGACTTTCAATGGTCCAATAGTTGGCTGGATCCTTCCCTTAGAGAGTGTGAGAAGCTTTCCATGAGAACTCTGTTAACCTAAATGCTTAGATTTTCCTGAAGAAGACCCGTACCTGTAACCAATAAGAAGTATGTCAATTTGACCGTCTTTATTTTGAAAAAAGATAACACACGATTACCTTGCTCTTGTAGCATATGTGTAAAAAATGTCTACATTTTACTTTACACACACAACTTGTTGTAGTAGTTGGAAAGCCGAATGTTTAAAGTGACTATCCTGCCGATTAAAGTGGCATTTAAAATGACACTGACCCCCCAAAAGAACAATGAAATTTAGATTTTTTTTTAAATATTTACATCCCACCGATCTTTTGTAGGCGTTGAATACTCGATTTTCCAATCACTAACTGTCTGCTGTCAAGTGTAGATTCTACCTAAAAACTTTTCACCTACTTCTGCCGAAAACTGCCGTTAGATACGCAGCCAGACACGGCTGGACTGACCTACAGAAAATGTGTGAATTGAAACCTATGGATCATGTTCACCTAGAGGGTTGTCGTGCTTAAAGGGCTCAGCAGGAGCAATTTGTGGCTGTCTGGAAGCAGAAATCGCCATCCTCCGTCAAAAGCCAGGGCCATTAGAACCATGGAAGATGATTGGCCGTGGTGCAAGGCAGCTAAGCCAACCTCTACAACTCACCTCCCAATAGTGGGATAGATTTCACCTGCTCCATCAAGGGAAAGGCGGCGTGGTCAAGACTGCCTGCCCTAAACCTGCGGCTGATTGGTCTTAAACAGCCTGGAATAACAAGACACTCTGTAGTATTTTGTGTTTTACATTTTTAAAAACAGGAAGTTGAATTTTTCACCCAAAATGTAACCATACATTTTTCCTGAAAAGTACTGTATATGTTAATATACTGTTACACAACAACAAAAGAATCAGTTATTCAGTAGGAAAAATGATTGAAGCTTCTTTAGAGCAGCTAATGTGTAATGATGAGTCTTAATTTCACCAGTTTTTAGCATGAAGAAGACAAGATGAAGACATTTTTTTCTGACAGGACCAGACACAGTGAACAATTAATTCCCTGTTGATGTTTTACACTTCAAAGAAAGCGAAATGTAAACCGAATGTGGTTTCTTCCCATTTTTTTTCTTGCATTACTGGCAACAAAGGGGAACTTAAACAGGTGAAAAAGAGTAAGTTAAGTTATTTCATAATATATAATTTCAACCCATTAGTTGTCGTCGATACTGATGAGCTCATGTTCCCTTTCTCCTGTGTGTAGAAGGTCCGGTATACTAACGAAGTACATCGATTTGAACGACGACGTTTTTGATCTCTGGGACTCACAATACGTGTCAAAGGCTGTACTCGGCACAAAGCTAGTCATTCCACACACAGAGGCAGCGGGGGCAGAAAGAGGCAGAGTCCCCAGTTGCTTGTAATCCCCTTGTACCACCTGTGGTGAGGCCCCTCCTCAACTCCAACATTCTTGGCTCTCAGCATCATAAAAGACTCTGAGCTACCCCTTCAAGGAGCCTCTGGTTCAACCAACAAGCGTATGTGTGTGTGTGTGTGTTCAGAGTGTGTGTGTGTGGGTTCTATCTGAATAGCTTCGCTGTCAGGTTTAACACACTGAACCCTTGTTTATTCCTCATGAGTCATTTGACAACAACGGCTATTTATTTCCTTTAATCGCCACATACAAGTCAACAGTCTTTATATGAAAAGCAGATACTTGGTGAGACGAATGGGAATTTGCACGGTTTTAGTGGAAATACAGTACATTAGAGTACATTGGATCATGTCTCTGTTTATATGTGCCACGTGGTAGACCATGGACTTGCGAAGGACTCTTATCAAACATCCCCTAAAGTACCTGACATTACTGAGAAGTAGAGTGGGTACTTTAAGATTGGTTGGAGCCCTAACTTTAAGTACTTCCCAGTTTTTACCGGTGTTCAAATGTACTGCTTTCAATTGTCCCCAGATGACCCCTCTTGTTGGTCGACCCACAAAAGATGGCTGTTGATTAAATCCATAGAAAGAGGTCATGAAGAGGCAAGAAGGGTGAAAAGGAAAGATATGCCATTTTTTTTTGCATCCAATCACATTGCTGGCAGCTCCCCTACCCTCTTGCCCCCTGCCAAGTGCCATGTGAAGACCTGGGGTGTGAAGGTTGGCTTGGAGATGAGGTTGATGTGGATTAGTCTGTGCGGTGGTGGTTGGGTGTTTGTGCGAGGAAGGGTGGGTTGGTGTCAGATGGGGGCAGGAGGTCGATCTGTCCTCCAGCTCTTGCCTTAAGGGGGGGAGGACCGGCACATGTGTGGATGTGAGAGTTTGCGTGGTGTGCATGACGCCTATGTATAGGTAGGAGTTCAACGGCATGTTGCTGAGTGACAAACACACACACACACACACACACACTGAGATCCTGGTTGCCGACATGGAACACTTCGTTTGGATGGATCTCGTTAGTATGTCACAGATTTGATCCTTGTGGGTTATGGCATTATGTATTCAGAGCAATATTACGCTTGTTTTGGCTGTCAGAAAGTGCTAACCCCCTGCCGATTCCCCACGCAGCCCTAAATAAGAGAGATCGGTGAAGTTGTCTCTACAAATGATTTTCTTTTGTTAGTTGCTGCCAAGATGGAAACAAAGCAGGAGGGGCCATCACTGTTCATTTGACAAGCCTCGCAAGTGTCGGCGCGGCTGCAAACTTAATCAACATGTGGACACCAAAATATCCCTAATCCTGCCCCCGGAGGATTGTCACCTTTTCGGCGGGTGTCGGGAAGTGAAACTATGTCTTATCTCGTGTCTCTGCTTGAAATCGACATAATTGATTTGAAAAGCTCCGCTCGTTGTGCGACGGGGAGGGTGAAGAGATCTCAAGTTATTGGTGTCAAGAGTGCCATTTGGTGTGAAAGGAGGAGGAAGTCGTACACAGACGAGCCAGTGGAATTTAGTTGAAGATTTGAAAAAGAGATCTTTGACAATGCAGTCTTCAATATATCCATTTCTTCTACTGAAGTTAACGGATAATAAAAAGCGTGTTTGAAAAACATAATTTAAACATTTTACAAAATACTATTTGATACCAGGGCCGGGTCTAGACAGGCATGTATGAGGGGGCAGCCACAAATCTTGAGGGGGCATTGTGCTGTTACTTACTTACTTACATGTAAGTTTGAGGGGGTACAACATTTATTTGAGGGGGCCAGGCCCCCTCTTGCCCCTCCCTAGACCCGGCCCTGTTTGATACCATTTGATTAATTACCTTATGAGTAAATAGTTCGGTACACTATAGTACTTGAAATATGGTGCTGGCAAACCAAATGCATTTGTGCTCCATTTAAATAGTATATATTGTAGGCTTCCTGCGACCTTCAATAGTTGCCCTAAAACAATGTAAAGTAAAACAATATCTACAACACAATTTGCCGGCAAAAGCCACAAGGAAGTTGTGTCACTGATTTGAGTTTATGCAGTTGGATAAAGTCAAGCGAAGGATTGTCGTGGAAATATGTGTGTGATAACGTACATTAATTGTTGTTAATCACCTTTTTTATATTGATATGTATGTATTTCATTCAATCTAAGTGGTATTTCTGTACATTGGACCTCCTGGAGAAATGTGTTTCATGTTATTTGTTAAGCTTCTATTTACACTTTAACTCAATTTTAATTATCTTATTGTTTAGTTTGTTTCTGATAATGTTAATTTTGTGGTCTTTTAATAATGGTGTCTTATTTCAGCTACTATTGAGACAAAAAGATTTCCGGTAATGTTATATAAAAGAAACTGAGAATGGACATCTGTCCTGTCACAAGTAAAGTTTCAGAAGTCATCGTGTTCAGATCTCCTGGCGAGCCATTTAACCACACAACTCTCTCTTTTTTTCTCCGAGGAGTTGGTAAGAGCATGCAAATTGGCAACAAAACGATCTAAAGTTAGTGAATATCACGGACATGATGTGTTGACAAGATGTCCCTGACAGACCTCCAAAATGCCAGTCATGGCACGAGACGACTTGAGACATAACTGTCAAGTCTTTTCGACATAAAATGCAGAGGAGTGGGGCTGAAACACAAAATGGCTCTGTATAGAAAACTTGTGACGGATCGAAGCGGAGTGGCAGGGGCGAATGGTCTTACAGAAGAGAAGTGAAGACGGCGTGCAAGATGGGAAGGAGGGGGAAAAAAAAGCAACCAGTCAGTGGATCAGTCACTCCAGGCCTGGCCTCTCTGTGGGGGGTTGCGCTTGGGGCGAGATCACAGGCCTGCTGCCACGCTGAAGCCTTCACAGGCACACAGTGACAGATAGGACGCTGCTGGCACCAGGTCGACTCTCTGATTCACCCGGGCAACCATCTTCTCTGTCAGCCATCTTCATCTTCCTGAGCTGACCTTCTCTTGTCTCAAATGGAAAAACATACACGTGGATTATCTCGGCAAATGGATTCAATTGTAGAAGTTTAAAAAAACATGTGGTTTTGAGACGTTTGCTTCAGATTCAACGCTCGCATGTTCGTGACGTTACCAGCCACAGCCGAGCTGCCGTCCGTGACAAGTGAACTGCTGCCCGCGATGAATGAAATCTCCCAAACTTTTCGTGCCAGTTCTGCTCTTTCCGCGTCCATAGCTCCACCAGGAACAAGAGGATTGTCCTTATAGTCTCCACACTTCTGTTGAGACTCTCTTACTTTGAAATAAATAAACACGGTTTAAGAAAAATGGACAACAATCGTCGTTCTTTTTGCAGTCTTTATCTGTCCCAGTGATGACCTGTAGATGGCGTTGTTTTGCCACAATCTTAGTTGGTTATTTTTGCAAAATAAAACGATCAAACCTTGGTTGGTTTTTGGCTGCTGTTGAGTGGCAGACACTCACATTTGAAACATAGTTATCTCCAGAAGTGGATCCCCAAGTCAGAGGCTCCTCGGTTGTTCAACCATCCATCTCAAGAGATTTTCCCAGTGTAGACGTAAACTGGCATCCGCGATATCAGTCCCATAGCTTCTGACAGGGGCCAGCAGGTCCATCAGACGTGCAGCCAATAGCGAATGCAGTTTGTGTGTTGAACAATGTGTCTTCCTCGAGTCTGTACTTCAATTGACACTCCAACCCCCGGTGGATGATGTGATGCCGCCTCATGATGAGAGGCTACACTGACTCCAGGTCAGACTCCTGGGCGTCGTCAACATATGCGTTTCAAACAGCTACGATTGCCGACACAAGTCCGGACTAATGTGATTTAATTTACAGCTACTGGTTAGTAGGAATTGGACCAGACTCTGACTCTAACAACAGGATTCTGCATACGTTTGTGTTTTGTCAATCCACTGGCGAATAATGACATGATGATTAATGGCATGTGACTCATGTTGTTCTTGTTGTGATATCTGCTTCAGCAATGGTACACCAGCACCATGAATCTGCTGGGAACATGGCTGACTGACCGAATGGACCTGCAGCTTCATGTCTATCAGCTAAAAATTCTGATCAGGATTGTAAAGGTGATGCTCCGTTTTTTGCCAATTATTAAAATTGCCAATTTAAATTCATTATATTACAATTTAATCAGTCAACCTTATGCATAAACTGTGATCTATGAGTAATTTAAGAACTTTATAAAAAAGTCTTCATGACTGTAATGAGCTCTAAAGATGATAAAATGTGACTTTCTTCTCTATGAGTAATTGTTGTTTGTTCTATAGAAAAAGTACCGAGACTTCCGCCTCCAGGGCGTACTGGACTCCACGTTAAATAGCAAGATGTACGACACGGTGAAGAACCGCCTGACTCTGGAGGAAGCCACTGCCTCGGTGAGGGAAGGAGGGATGCAAGGCATTTCCATGAGGGACAGTGATGAAGATGACAATGACAACTAGATCCCAGGGACTGAAGGTATAAAAGTCAACCAACACTGCCCAAGAACCAACAAGCCTTTTCAACAACCGTCATACCTATACTTGCCTCCCGTACTCCCGCCAAACACTTCCTTCTGCGGATCTAACCGAGATCCCAGATCAGAACATTTTCAATTGGAACCTTCACTCTTGACCTTAACAATGGGAAACCAAATGATGTTTTCTAAGCTGGAAGCATCACTCGCAGTTTTCCTTTATTTATTGTTTATCTTTTTTATATTCTTGAAAGCATGAATCTGTTTTAATGTTTTTTTGTTGGTTTGTTTTTAACTATGTTGTCACTTTTAAATGGAATTCATCCTCTTTTTTTTCAAAACTAGTAGCAATATATGATAAATTAAATATTAGACATATAAAGAATTAAGAAAAATAGAAAACAGATAATTATTTTAAAGCCTTCTTCCAACTTATGTTTCCTTATTCTAGTCTTTTACTGACTATATACTGTATATATTAACTAAAAAAAGCTACTTTTAAATTAACGCCCCAATATCTTGGTTTATGGATGGCCTTCTTTTATATGTAAATTTAGCAACAACTTTTTGGGTTTGAAGAGTAGTCTCAGCAATCTCAGCACAAGTATGTCAATCAGATTAAAAACAAGAGTTTTTTATTTTGATGAATGTCAATAATGACAACAGACACAAAGAGATCTGATCACAAGTCAGCTATGAGAGATATACAAGTATATATACTACAAGTACAAGTACGTAAGGTGGATAGTGTCAAAAAAGCTTCAAGTAGAGTTGGCCTGCCTATTGGCGATAGAAGTTATTGCACCTTTTAACTATTTGAATTTACTTTACAATATCATATGAAACAATTCTAGAAGTTCCAAGACCAAAGTTTATTTTCAATGTCTCATTTTTACTGTTGAATGTTAAAGTCGAGAAGCATATTTCTGTTTATTTACGGGTTGTTTCTAATGGGAGGTAAACTGAGCACAGCAGGAACGTAACAGTAGAGAACTTTACCCTTTTTAAAATAATAACAACAATTATAAGATGGGTTTAAAGGTTTGATATAGTTTCTGATGAGTTTTTAAATAATTGTTTTTTTTTCTTACTTTGTGAATTACCCTGCACACTTTGGCCATCAAGCAAAAAACAGATCTAAACCTTCAATGTGATGCTCAAATCCACTGTTAGAAAAACAACATTAAAAACAAATTGGAATATAGCAGTTATTACCAGAAACTTTTTTTATTCTATTGTTTAAATTGTAAAAAAAAAGAATACAACAAGGGGATACACACACTAAAACTCTTTTGTGTCGTGTATTAAGTGACTGGATCTTTTTGGCACATCCCAAATGTTGGTGCAAACACTTGTAATTGTGCACATATGGATGTTTTATTTTAGTAATATCTAGAGATAGTGGTCAAAATTAGAGAGTGGATTAACTAGTACACACAAACTTTGGTAAATCTTCCCCCCATGAATCGCATCCCATCAAAAAGATAGTTGAGATTCTCCCTGATAACATTGACAGTTTATCATGCATGATAAGGGTTGTAAGTTTGTTTGTATTCGGTTGTATTCTTTGGAAGATACAAACATGGATTGCGGAGGCAAAAGTTCTGCAGTAGCTTCAGAATATCCTGCAAGTGGGTGTCAGTCATATCAAGAATGTCACCTCAGGCTCAGATTAATTGAGGAGCATCAATATTGAGCTCAGAACCAGAAGCAGGTTGTCACTTGAAAAATGTCGCTTCCTTTATCTGAACACAGAACCTTTCCTCGTTGACTTGTTGAGACGGATCAAATATCTGTTCTAGTAGTGCTAAACTTCGTTTGCCTGTTCGTCTGTGCCCTCTGATTTTTCGGTAAAGATATTAAAAATGATGGAAACTCGTGTGAATCTGTACTTTTCGCCTCTCAGTGTTGTTTTCTTAACAGTTGTGTCTGCCTGTGTTCATGTGATTTTTCATGTGGGTTCTTCCTTCTTCCGCTCTCTAGAAGAACCAGGCCAAGAGCATTTGAATAAAGATGAATGAAAACAAAGAATCTTGTCACTGAAACGTACTTTTCGATGAGATCATTTCCTTCACAGCAACAGCAATAGCGACTCTTCAATCTGGGCATCCATCCATCCATCGTTCCATCGTTCCATCCATCCATCCATCCATCCATCCATCCATCCATCCATCCATCCATCCATCCATCCATCCATCCATCCATCCATCCATCCATCCATCCATCCATCCATCCATCCATCCATCCATCCATCCATCCATCCATCCATCCATCCATCCATCCATCCATCCATCCATCCATCCATCCATCCATCCATCCATCCATCCATCCATCCATCCATCCATCCATCCATCCATCCATCCATCCATCCATCCATCCATCCATCCATCCATCCATCCATCCATCCATCCATCCATCCATCCATCCATCCATCCATCCATCCATCCATCCATCCATCCATCCACCCATCCATCCATCCATCCATATAATAAAATGATTGCTGTGGAATTATGTGTCTTGGCAACTCCATTACTAGAATAATACCTGTGGACATATTTATCTTAATAATGAAAATAAAAGTTAAATATGGATAAAAAAGACACTAAAACACTATGTGTCACATGTGTGATAATCTACGTGGTTCCAATTCTACCATCACATGTTTCAATTTGAATTATTTAATGTATATAAATATCAAGTGCACATTATTTGTTTAAATGGAAGAACATGTAACAGTTATTATTATTCATTTTTAATTAAATAATACATAAACAAATGTAATCTACGTTAAGATACCCATCTGCTTCTCGTGTATAATAAGAACCAAGATGGTGTTAACTTTAAGTTTATTCAGGTTTTGCTCATTGTGGTTTAAACAATCAACTCCCATGTTATAGAAATTGAACGGCCGTTTATATCTGGTTACTCCTAATTTGTTTATGGAGGTTCATATCAAACCTACATACTAGTGTCTAACATCATTTTAACTATTCCAACGACACCAACTTCCAGCCACAGTCAAGGCTCTGAGTCAGGATTTGAACCGATGGCCTTCTTGTTGAGGCCACATTGCTAATCACTGCTGCACTGTGCCACTGATCGAGGATCATCTTCTTCTCCATTGTTATGAACTCAGGGCTTAAGAGCGAAGGCAGACGGGATGTTGCGGCTAAATAGGCTGTGAAACAATACATATTTGCTAATCCCGGCCTCCTCCTGCCCCGGCAGCACGTTCTTAAGGAAAGGCTCAGATTAATTCTGCGGATTAAAGCGTCAGTCATCTTGAAAGATGGATATTACGACCCACAAGAAGATTGGAAGAAATGGCAGAGATCAAATCAACCTTGACCAAAATCAAATCAGGCCACCAAGATGGAGGCTAAGTCTTAAAGTCAAGAGGATTAAAAATAATATATTTGCTCAAAATTAGGAGAAGCCCAGTTTTGTTTAAATGATATGACCTAGAGTGAAGGCTGCCCTTAAATCCCTCTAAAGCTAGACAAAAACAACATTTCTGGAGAACACAGAGAGATGTTTCACTTATTTAATACATGTAACTCTTTTCACAAACCACTGCTAATGTGAATAAGAAGTTTTTTTCAAGGATATACAGTACACACTTAAAAAAAAAAGAAAATTATATGTTACCACCAATCACTGCTTATTCAAGTGCAACTTTTTCCTGTCAAATGTAATCAGGTTTTCCCAAAAAGTTTTTCTATTTTAGCAGCTTTGTTCATTACTAAGTGAGTTTGAGGGGGTCTTTAAGACCCCCACATTACAGGCTCCTCCTGCTGTCTCAGAATCAACTTAGGCCAAGAATAGTTGTGACGTAACATTGTGGTTCACAAGCATTGATTAAGTTACAGAAGCAACTATGATTATTACTAAAACCCTAAACAAAATGTAAAAACTCTCTCTATCTACAGGAAACAGCTTAACATTTTTTTTAAAGAATTCCATAATTAAACTGCAATATAAAAGTGACCTTGATCAGTGGAGGAGAATTAAGTTTCTTCAGGGGCCTCATTTCATACAGTGGCTCTTGTGAGGGACCATCAAGCAAAGAAAAACAAACAAAGTACCTTAATGTATAAAATCAAGTTAGTTAAACATGCTAATAGTATTATTCTATTTTATTTTATATTATTTTTTTTTTTTAAATAGATTTTAAAGGTTATTTTTAAATACTTAAATCTTTTTGAGGGACAATAAACACTAAAATGACAAGATAACAAAAGTCCAGGTCAAAACACATTAGTCGTATTTAGGGACTAGTAATGAATAATAGAAAATAAAATGTTTCGTTTCTACATGATCTTTAATTTCACGAGGGTCACGCAAATACAGTCAAAGGATGTGGCCCACGGACCCAGGACTAGTTCTAGACAATTTTCCTAAGGTGAACCAATGAGATTGTGTGTAATGTTTACGTTTAAATTATAGCACCTTTAAGGTATCAACAACATCTTCTTTGTCTGGAAATGTATTCAAAGTTTTCTTTAGTTTAGTCGTGGGTTTGGCAATAAAAAATGGTTGGTTATTCGTGTTAACAACGAGACTGACTTGTTAGAATTCTAGTCAACTGAACTGGAATAGATCATGAATATCTGAAAGCAATAAAGCGAATAACTGTATATATATATATATATATATATATATATATGGATGGATGGATATATATATATATATATATATATATATAGGGATCGTAGTATTAGCTTTGTGTTAGGCAACATGTGGAGTGTCTAGCATACACAATGGTTTATTACATTTGCTGTAACGCTGTCAGACAAAGAAAACCCATCAATTGTATTATTGGGGATGTGAGAGACAAGAGAAAATAGAAGGGGGCAGACTTCACATGCTTCTGACCTTAATTGTATCTTCAGGGGCTCTTCCTTCATTTCCTATACCAATAAGAGTAATCAGCAGCTAGCGCTCGCAGCAGCCTGCTCTATTTTAGCAGCCTATCTGAGCCGAGGACGGACCTTGTTCATATCACTCCCCGTGTTCGCAGACCTGGCCAGTCGTGGTTAATGATGGGCTCCGTGATTTCCGATCCAAGCTCCTTTTAACGCTGCAAATAGGAGGTGGAATGAAAAACTGATAAATGTTTTCAGACGCGGAGAATCTCCGACTGACCGTCAAGGCCTTCGGGCTCCGGTCTACTCCGGGGGCCCTTGTGGCGACCATGTTTTAATATTGGCCAGAGTTCTTTCCTGCGAAAGAATCATGTGTGGAGAGTCCAGCTGTCAGATGAATTGTTGTCGTGCACACGTTCACCAAGTGTCATCCCAGGTAAACGGAGGCCCACGGAGAGACTGGGTTATTTTTCCGTCGGCAGCTTCGCGTGCGACAACTGCTTAAATTACCAGCCATTAGATAGGGCAGGTACATGTCATATCCTTTTAATAAAGCCGCCACCAAAGCCGCTAATCCCCGCTCATGCACCAAAACCTTATCTTAAGAGGAGAAAACAAGCCCTGCTGATTAATTTTAGATCTTTTCCCTGAAAGATGTATCTTATGGAAAACAGATTAAGTTATTCCGTGGAGATGAATATCACAGTCTGGCTGTACAGTAGAGGCCCATATGGGGATCAACAGTTTGACGGAGGCCATTGTTATTTGATGATGCCCAGAGTTAATCCTCCTTAGAGGGTCATAAATATACGGATTCATTTTTATGACACTGTTTTACTCCTTAACATGTTCAGTTTGTTGGATTGCAACGCACATAAAACACTGTCTAAATAAATAAATCAGACAAAAAGATAGGTTGCCACACAAATAAAGTTGGTTAAACATGATTGATCATAAGATTACACTTGAAAATGTTTTATTTTAGCTGAAAGTTCTATGTTTCTATATGTATAATATGTTATAACAAGTGTAGAATTGTTGAAAAATTACAAAAGCTGTTCAATTGTAATCTAAAGGTACATGTTAATAAGGGGATGATGTTTAAAAACACGATTGTGTTTCACTCAAAGTGTGTAATCGTAAAAACGTACAGACCTACTGATGTAAAGGACTAGATGAGATCAAAATGAACATTGGATTTGATATAAATCTGAGTTTCTGAACTTTAATTTTGTACAAAAAAACACAAGAATTCCACATCAATGAAAAATACGAAAATCAAGCATGTTTTTACAAAAAGCAGATGTTTTTTTTTCTGTTCTGTCTTGATAAATCAAAGTATCATATTTTCCTTCCAAAACACAAACTCTACAATCAGGTCATTAACTTCAAATAGAGAAAAAAAGGAATTACAAATATATATCCTCCTATTTTAACATTTGATACAATTTGAATTTAAGTTATGGAAAAACATGCGAACAAAGTCTCCATTTGATTCGTTTAATAAAAGTCAGATACATTGTTCGAGGAAAGACGGATAATAATTATACTGTCATGCTTCTCTTTTATTGTGGTTTTATTTTATATAGTTACTTCCTGTTTCCCCCCTTTCTCCCCACATGGCTGGAGCGGATCAGAAATCAACAGCAGCATGTTAACCAGCCGGACAAAAAGAATCTTGTGTGTTTGCAAATATGCTGCGTTTCTTCTGGTTGTTCCATGTTTTTCTTAGTATTTGTTTTGGCTTTCTGCCCCAAATCCTTAGTATTTTTTGTATTTTTTGTCTATATAGAGTGTTACCTTTTCTGTTGTTTCCAGGTTCCCTGTTTTATTCCCTGAAACGATGGATGTTTAGTTTTCGGACATTTTTTGAGATATTGGACTGCTTTTTTTTTGTTTATGAGAATGTGGACTTTGATTGTAATTGAGTTCATATATTTATAGTCATTCTACTGCTTCTTTGTCTGCTTGAGAATCCTTCACTCGCACTTGAGTTCCACCCTATACATCTTCATCTTTTCCATATACACTATTTACAACGTCATGCTATGCTAAGGTACAGTGCAACAGCGGACTAAAAAAATCTGCCGCTAAATGTTCAACGTGTATATTAAAAGTGTGTGGTGGAGATTCAATAAAGTGAAATATCAATTATCTTACCTGCTGTTTCAACAACCTCCTGTTTGAGATGAGATCATTAAAAAAATCTGTGATGCTTCAAGTGATTCACATGGTCCTGATAGTCTTACGAAGAAATTAGAGGTGTCCCTGGACTTTCTTAATTAATGTGATGTTTTTCTACAGTAGATTTCCCCAGCAACACCAAGTCCCACTTACTTTGACCCTGACCCTCCTCAGAGCTGACCATCCTCATGATGAGAGGTCAATGTTTGGCGTGTGTTTACTCCACAAGAATCAATGGGTTCACTTCTTACCTGTGGTTGTCGTGGAGCCCCACAGAGTTTTTCATCATGCTTTGGTGTGTTCAACTGCTCCTGCAACCCCTCGGACCTTAAACAGAACAAGATCCATCACTCCTGGCACCGTATCCATTTTCAAGTGCTCGCACTTGCAAAAGCCCTACAGCATCCATGAGCCGTTTTTATTTTTAAAATGTCACGACCTGCAAAAACATTGAAGTGCATTAAAAGAAATACATCAAACTATAACACTGAATCCATAAGAGGCCTAGGCTGGTTTCTCTGTATAGTATGTTTGACTCATTTCCTCGACTTGACTTATTTTTTGTAAACTTTATCAAACTAATAAAGTCAAAAACTAACATGAATTTGAAGGAAATCTTTCTTTCAGGCCGTAATAGTTAATACAGAAACGTAATCACTTCTCTTTCTGTATTAAGTACCGGTGTTTTCGGACCACAGTTCTAGTTGAAAGGTCCTCTTTGACTCAATTGAGCTGAGGAGGTTTCATTGTTTACACGTGTCACAGTAGAGTAGCCAGGATAGGAGATTTGGTCTTTCTGATTTAAACTCAAATGGACCTGGCATGAGACACTGAATCCCTAAACATAAAATGAACAGTGCCCCATAAAGGATTGGTGGAGGCTTCTGTAACTTGGGTAACGTTCAACAGGGGTTGATTCTGAGATCCTCCTCGGCCTCCAGGTGGCCTGAGCTGAGCCTGAGCTGTCAGCACAAAGTAGGCCCGAAGGCCCCAAAACAAATGTGTTTGTGGTATCCCTTGTGTTGTCTCTGGGTCAATGCATATGTATTTCTAGATGGCAGGGAGGTAGTTCACCTTGAGACAACACAAGGGATAACTCAAACACATTTGTTTTCTGGCCTCCGGGTCACCTTGACCCTGAGTTAACACAAGGGTCAGAAAGTTTTTTCTATGTACAGTTGAAATGTGACATGTTGACTCAAGAAATTATTGCCGATGGAAACTTTTATGAACTATTTATACTGACTCACAGACTCAGATGTTGGCCTGGTTTTTGTTTGGATTTTTATTAACAAGCTATTAGGTGTCAAGGTGTTGATGAACATCCAGAATTAGTGAGCTCACTGACCCCTTGGCTACAACCCTGGCTAGCCATAGTAGACATTACAAAAATGCCACGTTAATTATTTCCCACCATAAATTGTCAATGGTGATAAAGTTACCTCTTAAGCCATAACTGCAGCAATTATTGTATGTGTTTAGCCTGAAAACTACATTATTATGATACACAATTTAAACGCTTGCTAGATGTATAACACAAAGTTATGAAAGCAAATAAATCAACAAATTGAGGTTTACATTTTTTGTGTCTTGCAGATGAAGTTGTGGCAAAAACAAGGTTAGGTTTCAAGATATTTATTTCTTTAGAAATATTATCTACAGTTTATAAAATGAGGACAGATAAGGTTAATCCAAAATTACATTTGATTTGTAAGGAAGACACAGGGATATATATTTTCATTTATTTCTGTTCCTTCCCAAACTGGTTATTTATTAATATAACTGTGTGTGTTCACAAAGGAGTACTTTTACTTGATGGAAATGTACAGCTGTTTGAAGTGCATGTGTTCTTTTTTTTGGTTTAATTTTTGTCGTTTGAAAAAAAAATAACAAAGAAAAGCAGCATAATAATTTACAATTTGGAAACACTTAATACTGTAACGATATAAATGACAGTAAAAGGCTAGTAAGAAGTAACAAATGATGCATTACTTTGCTACACATTGAATTAACTAATAATGAATCAAAGGGACTTTCTTTTATCTCTCATTATGATCATGAATGTACATAATACTTAACATTTTTTGGACTTTCACTAGATCTACAGTATGTTTGACCTTTAATAGCTAAAAGCTTGTTATGTTCTATTGTCATTCATCAGCGTTCTGTAACACTCTAACATTTATTTTATTGGCAGATCTAATTTTAAAACGAACAATCCTGTCGTGGCATTAGTGTAGCATTTGGTCGAGGTGGCATCTTGAAGTTGTGTCACGAGCTGCTTTGGAAGCTACAGGTCATGTAGGATGAACAAAAGTCCAGGTGAAGACTTTGACAGGCTGAAAAAAAACCCTTCACTTAGCTCCAGATCGGAAGTTCTCGCTGACGAAGAGACACACATGGGAAGACTCTGTCAAAACTGTCGGTACTGTGAGTTTTCAGCATAAACACGACACATTGCCTTGGCACATCATTTTTTTCCTCTGGAGTTTGCACACCTTGCAGAAAACGTGTTTTCTTCTTTGTTGATATAAAGTTTGTTTTACGTGGGAAAAGAAAATATTATCAAAGTACCATGTTTGAAAGAGGGCTGGTCACAGTAATGGTATCTCAAGTAGAGCTTGATGAATTAAATGAAATTAGAAACACTAAGAAAAATCATAGAAATTCTAATTTATTTTTTATCAATCATTTAATAGTTAATAATAAATTTAAAGCACAACAAAATGCATGTTAGGTCATCTTCACTGGGGAACTGTGCGTATCTCAATCGATTTTGTCTGTGATGCACTTTTCCACACGCTCCGAGGGTCGTTAGAAGAACAATTAAATAAAAATTAATTAAAAAAATTAATAACCATGTATCCTTTTTTTGAAGAACATGCGATGGGCCTGTCAACACACGTGCTTTCTGGAAAACATCTGCGCCATTCGCCATGTTTGTGTGGCAACAAGATTTGGACAAAAAAAGTAGTGATGGTCTGATGAAGCTTCATGAAGCAGTGTCATTATTTTCGGTGTCCACTAGATGGCGGTGTCTAAGTTATATGCCTTTGTTTTGAACAACTTTTCTACTAAAACATCACATCATATTTAAACTGATGGCGCCACCTACTGATCTCTAAATAACGGTAGTGTCAATACAAGTTCAGGGAAATCAGCGATCCATGTGCGTGGCATACGTTTGTGTTTGTATAACGCCAATAACGTTCTGTCTCTTCTAGTCTCAAAGCATCATCAAAAGATGGAGAATGAATAATTGATTCTAAACCATCTATTGGGTAAATCAAGATAACTATTAAGACATTGTAGGGAAAATAAACATGTGATTACTTAGTAGAAGACTAATTTCTTAATGTTTAGAGACAGGCTATATAAATAAAGTTGTGTTTTTAAACGAACAGATAGAGTCCTGACACTTGCTGTTCTCTTCTTGTCCGTCATTAGATCGTCATAAAAACATGACCAGACAGGCTGTCCTGCATGTATTCAGGGATTGTGCAGATTTCCCAGATCGTCTACTGACAAGACCGCCTTGACAAGACCACACCAAAATGTATCCTAGACTTTCCTTGATCTGGCCTTTTTCACTCAACCATGGTTTTCTCATCTTTTCTGCCAGTTCCTGCAGGTCCAGAAAAAAATAGGTCTATGTGTGCTTAGTAGTGATGGTCTGATGAAGCTTCATGAAGCAGTGTCATTATTTTCCAGTCCACTAGATGGCGGTCTCTGCACTATTTTTCTTTGTTTTGAACAACTTCACATAACATAACTAAACATCACATCATTTCTGGACTGATGGCGCCACCTACTGACCTCTACATAAAATGACACTGTTTCATGAAGATTCATCAGACCATCACTAGTGCTAAGCTCTACATTCCTGTTGTTAGAAATAGGGCATCAAATCAATATTTTTATACACTCTTAAGTCATTCATCATTCTTCAACGGGCCACCTCTAGTGGTATCAGATTCCTTTTACAAATATATACTTCTGACACAGGTGACAACTCGTATTTTTGCCAAAGCTGTGTCTAAAACGTTGAAAAGTCATGTTTTCAGTTAACTCAAGAATCCCTTTCCCTCAACCAGTTTGTTCCGCTTTTAAATATATCAACATTGCCTTCAGGATCCTTCACCCAGACATATTTATATAAAAAACATTAAATAGATCCTCTGTAGTTTTGGAACGTAATATATGATATAGCACCTCTCAACATTTCCTGCACCGTGAGAGCAGTGGAACTAGTTATAGTTGCCAGCGTCTAGGTACCTGTTCCACTAAGTTGACTATATGCATATCTATATTTTTAATTGGGTTTAACTTAAAAATGAAATATAGATTCACAGGCCTTGCAGAAGTTGTGTCATTCTTCACATCATTGATGATTTACAATTGTGTTGAGAATGTTATTTTTTTAATGGAACACGTTTCTGCTTCATATCAATGCAATCCAAAAAATTCAGCTTTTCATTTTTTTTTTTCTAAAAGTCTAGCCTGACCTCTGGTCATTAAATGAGTAACTTCATGGATTCAAGGCGCCGTAGACGATGTGCATACAAGTAAATGAAAACCGTGTGTGTGTGTGTCCGTGAATGTGAGCGAGTGTGTTTTTCTGTGTGTGTGTGTGAGAGAGAGAGAGAGAGAGAAAGCCTCATGCCTGGAGGCCTCATCCCAGACTCTCTTAAATCAATGCCTCAGCTAATTGCAGCTCCTGCTAAACAGCAGACTATAGTTCACTGCAAGAGGATCAATGTTTATTGTGTTTGTGAGCTGCCATTTGTTGCTGAGTAAACTCAGATTAGAGTATTTTCTGCCCTATTTGCATATGAGGAGGGGGCAGACAACAGATGCTAATCCCTCCATGCTGGCTTGCAGGTGTAAGAGTAAATGGGGAAGGGATGTGTTTTCGTGTTATTAAGTGACAAACTAGCTTCGGAGGATGCAGCCTGCTGGTGTAAGAATGCCACTAAGAGGCTGAGCATAGTCTTCCTCAATTCACAGATTAAGTCAAAACTGCTGGATATTCTGATCTGGGCCAGACAACTATTTGCTTAGTGTTTTTTCTTTAGGGGCAGGGCAATAGTCATTAAAAGTCTTAATCATTTTTTAAATAGTATTATTAATTAAAACTGGTAATTTACCCAACATGACCAAAGTAGCACAGGGCATGCTACAATAAAAGACACGTATGTACATAATCAACAAAACAATTCTCGATAAAATAAAACTCAAACTCATATCAGCTGGGAAACAGTTTGTTAAAAAACAAACACTTTGAAAATAAAAGTGACTCAGCGATCAAGAAGTCGTCCTCATTGACTCATTGGTTACAAATATATTTAAATAGTAATTCACATTTAATCAGTGAGAACATTTATCAAATTAATTTTAAAGTTTGATGCATTAAATTCAGGAGAGTAATGAGCCACAAATTGTGGATTTTCTCTAATCATATCTTATAAATGATTATTGTGATGTTTTTCAACTGTGTGTAAATTGCTAATAATCTTAATTAAAAAAAATACATATTCATGAAAGATATCCTTTTATTGTCTGGTACACAACACTTCTATTTAAAGCATATTTCTTCCATGATTTATTTTCTGTTAATCACAGAAGGAGATAGTACTTAAATAAAAAATAACCATTGTTTAAAGAAAACATGGGTGGTCTAATGAATGCATTTAAAAATAATCTATAACAGCTATTTCTGTTTTTGTTAGGACCATGTGACAATAATGTAATATCAATTTAACACACAAAAAAAACCCGAACAAAAATGAGTTAATATTCAAATTAAAAATCATTGATTTAACTGTATGTTTGTATTCCCTGGACTGGATCAAAAATAAAGTAACACACAATCAAACAAATGAAATCCAAACTGAAAGAGACAGAACTGGGTCATATTTAAAGAAACATTGTTCACCACCTGATAATGTTCAGGGTTTTTTTTTTTAATCTCGTGTCATGAGGGGAAGAATAGAGAAGGAAGGGAACCAATGAAAGGTAAATAAGATGTAAAAACTCACCAATAAAAATGTAAATAATTAACTAATAAATCTGAACTGTATAAGTAAGTGATTATTCGTACATGTTTTATTTTTTTATACAGCGATTTGTTTTCTCTGATTTGTTTTATGGAATAATAAACCGATTTAAAACTGTATATAGGAATTAAAATCGAGAAATGAAGAGGAACATTTATAGAAAGATATATATTACAAAATAAATCACTAGATTTTAGTATATTTGTGTGTGTGTTTGTCAAATCACATTCATTTCTTCAAGCTACATGGTCACTAGAATATTATAAATACTAAATGATCAAATAATATAATAAAAACATTTTAATTTTCCCAAAAACACCAGATGAGAACAGACATGTTTTGAAGTGTAAACATGTTTTTTAACCAAGTGTATTATTCTATTAGTATCGGTTTAAACGCTGACACTTATCCAGGGTTCCTCTTAATAAACTGGCTTCTCTAAAGGAGCCCCATTTTTCATTTACCTCATCAACCTCTGGCCAAGAGAACCCCTTTCTCTCCCCTATTTAATCCCCGGCTCTCCTTAAGAGGGAACACAGCTCACGCAGCGCTTTAGTGACCGAGGAGAGAGAAAAGGGAGAAAAGAAAAAGCTTGTTGTGTATTTTTTTTTTACTCTGAGCACTGAACACCTCTGGAAAAAAAACAGAGGAGAGTCAAAGATGCATCGACAGATTCCAAGAGAAGGATGCGCGAGAAGATGCTTTAGGAGTTGTGTCACCTGTTGTGTGTTTATCTGCGAGTGTGTGTGTGCGCGTGTGTGTGTGTGTGTAGGGGCGTATCCTTATTTTGAAGGGGGTCCGGGCTTGTAAAGGGGGGGTGGGGAGGAGTGGGGACATGTGACAGTGAGCAGTCTTCTGGTCTCTCCTGCGCGCAAAAACATCTGACCAATAAAGAGCCGAGCTCAACTTTGGTTGCCCACGCACTCACCTATAGTCCACGGCTCGTCCCCACACCGTCACTCCCCTGTGTTAATGAACTGACTAATCCGTGCGCCACTGGGTGCGCATTGTGGAGCGAGATGGTCATTTGAATGTAAATGCTGCACAGACCCGGGCAGCAGCGAGGTGAGTCTTGAACAAGGAGCAGGAGCAGGAGCAGGAGCAGGAGAACCAGGACTTTTTTTCTCCCACCTCCTCCTCACCAAAACTCAAACCATGGCGAGCTACGCGTCCCTGGAGAAGGTGGTGTCCTGCGCCAGGAACGGACCGTCCTCGGCGCCCAAGACCCTGGCTTTCTCCATCGACCGGATCATGTCTAAAAGTTCTGGACCGAAAGTGGACTCGGAGGAGCGGCCGGACGGGAAGAAAGTCCTGGGTCTGTGCGCCCCCATCCCCTGCATGATCCCGCTGCAGCCCTTCAGCTACGACCTCCAGGCCAAGGCCCTCATGAACTACTCGGAACTATGGAGGGCCAGTTTGAGGGGGACCCTGTGCGGACCCGCGGGCGCGCCCTGCAAAGGGAGCTGTGGACTTTGCGCCAAGGCCGACCGGGGACACCACCCGAAGCTGTCAAGCCGAGTGGTCAAGCCGCAGGTCCTGCACCAGGCGGTGGGGATCCCGAACGCCGCCGCCCCGCTGTACTACCTCAACTACCTGGACTCCGCGTACCAGCAGTCGGAGCTGCAGGCCGGGCACTGGTTCTCCTCCGGCCCGCAGGTCCCGGCCTCCCTGTCCGCCCACCACCGGCTCCTGCTGCTGGAGAACTCCAAGTTGACCGGGGAGAAGCTGCCGTCCCCCCAGTACCCGCACAAGGAGCACCTGCCGGGACAGCTGGACCAGATAGTGCGCGAGAACCACAGCCTCAGCTCGGACAAGACCACCTTCAAGAGCAAGGTGTGCGCGGTGAGCGCGGACGGGAAACCCAAGAACTTTACCTGTGAAGTTTGTGGAAAAGTGAGTCTTAATAATGTATAATAATAATCATTTATAAATGTGTTGATGATTTTTTTTTTTTTATCATGAAATACTGGATTTTTTTGTGGTTGAGCGAAAAATAACACGCGGGTCTCGACCCCACGCAGGTGTTTAACGCGCACTACAACCTGACCAGACACATGCCGGTGCACACGGGCGCGCGACCCTTCGTGTGTAAAGTGTGCGGGAAAGGGTTTCGACAGGCGAGCACGCTGTGTCGACACAAGATCATCCACACACAGGTGAGACTCTTCCCAACACACACCTGCGACCCTTGCGAATAAATTGTCAAACTCATTTTTATTTTTTTTTATTCCAGGAGAAGCCTCACAAATGTAACCAGTGTGGGAAAGCTTTCAACAGAAGTTCCACGCTCAACACGCACGTTCGAATCCACGCGGGTTACAAACCGTTCGTGTGTGAATTCTGCGGCAAAGGATTTCACCAGAAGGGTAGGTTCAGCTTTGTTTTTAGAATTTTTATGATAGGTCCCTAAAATTGCTTGGTGTGTCCGAAATAATGGAGCGGGAAATAAGATTGCAAAAAATAAAATAAAGTAAGTAAGTAATGTTTATTTATATAGCGCTTTTTCCAGACCAGGTTCACAAAGCGCTTAAACAATCAAAACAATATTTAATAAAGTATATACTTTAAAGGTCAAGATAAAACTGATAACACAACAGGAGTTCTAGGAAAATCAAGGAAAAGCCTGAACAAATAATTCATAAAATAATTAAAAGGTTATATTGTCTGGTATTACTTAATATACGTATTTTTATAAAGTATTATAGTCGTTTTTAATACTCAAACACTATTAATAGGACATTCCATTTTGTAATACGTATAAAAAGCGTAAAGAAGTTATTTTCCTCTCCGTGCTGCAGCAAATTTCGTATATATATATATAAAAATATATATTTGTGAGTGTTCAGGGACAATATTTCCAACAGCTGTGCGTCGGAATCCTGCAGCAGCCGCTCCTCAGAGCCAGGGCTTGCAGAAATAATTGCAGCGCTGCGTGGACAATTAGGACACGTCACTTTCCCTCAGCATGGGTCACTGGCAGGACCCGGACGAGTTTGGGAATCTGAGCTTTTTTTCTTTTTTTTTTTGCTTGATTTTAAACAAGTTTGACAACTTTTTGACCTCGACACAGAAAAATCCCATGTTAACGAAGTCTAGTCCGCGGCGGAATCGAAACGTTGAATTCGGTTTACACACAAAGAAGACGATTTTTTTAAGACAAACAGAAACAAGAACTTTTAAATTGTCGATTTAATTTGGTTGTAACTGAATTATCAATAATAATCATCGCGTTAGATGATTTACTTGTTATACATTTATATATTTTAAATGCAAAATAATTCAACTAATGACATGAATTATTGTCCAGATGTGGGTTTAAAAACTGCGGGCCCTGCATGGCATTTTCAAGTCGTACTTGCTATACTAATGTCCTTATTAAAGTTTAGTTTTCATGTATTCAAATAAACTAAACGTTGGTGGTAAACGCATTTCTCCTTTCATTTCTTAGTAAAATGTATTATATATATTTTTTTCAATCCCGGGCCTCAAAACCCTTTAAATTTCGATGGAAGGCGAAACTAACAAACGATTTTAATCGATTAAAATGTGTACAAATTTGGATGAAAACCTATTTTTCAATGTTAAAAAAAAACGTCATTCGTTATATCATTAAGAACATCGTAAAAACGTGTGCAGGTTTACTTGGCTTTTAAACATGATTTATTGAGTCGTTGATATAAAGTTGTCCATTCCATTGGGAAAAATGTGTGTTGACATGATGCTGATTATTTCATATATGAATTTAAACCCTCACTATCTCAAGTGAAATATGTTATGTATATATTTGATACAATAAATAAACATATAGCTGTTAAGTAATGTATTGTTTTTAAAGTGGGTTTGAATTTAATTATTTCACATTATTTATCACATCTCAAATAATATATAAATATTGGCTGTTTGTTTTTATGGATAGAAATATGATGTTTTTATCCTCGAATCGTTGTAAAAAAAATGTAGCTGAAATAATATTACTGAAACGCAACATCGCCAAGGGACTTATATTGAGGTGCTGAATACATATTCATGTAACTGTTGGTCAGCATATAGCCTTTTTTTTAAAAATGTTAACCTCATGATTTTCATCCACGATGCACTGATAACAATGACTTCAGCCAAAGTCAAATGAAAATGTGTTTATTGAAACATAAAGTAATATATGTAATTTAAATACTGAATAACTTTACAAGCAAAAACAGAAAACGAAAAGTAAGAAATAATTAAAATACAAAAAACTACAATAAACTGTCTTTTTTTGCATCTGAAATTACTATGTTAAAAATATATTGAAAGTGTTAACCAACAGTTTTATTTGAATAAACAGGTGACATTTGTGTTAAGGTTTTTTTCTGAGTTGAACTGAATTATGTCAAAAGATCACATAAAATTAAGTTTTGAATCAAAACATTTTGCTATCTGAAAATAATCTGCATCAATGTTGGGCCTTTTTTCGGCATCTATCCGTCTCTCAAACAGCCGAGCCTCTAGAAAGTTATTCTTCAGAAATATGATACCACTTGTAGCTTCTATGGTGATCCACATAATCAACTGAAAGACCCTCCTCCACCTGATGTCTTTCTCTCGGGTCATGAGTCCTGACATGGTTTCTTCTGCTCATCAGGAAACTACAAGAATCACAAGCTGACCCACAGCGGGGAGAAGCAGTACAAGTGCTCCATCTGCAACAAGGCTTTCCACCAGGTCTACAACCTGACCTTCCACATGCACACCCACAACGACAAGAAGCCCTTCACCTGCTCCACCTGCGGCAAAGGCTTCTGCCGCAACTTCGACCTGAAGAAACACATCAGGAAGTTGCACGATCAAGTCTTCTCCTCCAGCACAGAGACCAGATCCCTGCAGAGCTGAACAGAATAAACTGAACTTTTTGAACATTTATATCAGAGCTCACTTCCTGAAAGACAAATCTCCAAATGTAAATAATAGTTTATAAAAAAAAAAATGTGTTATGTTATTTAAGATGTGACTGGGGAGGGCTCTTTTCTTTGTTGTCATACAAATGGTTTTAATGTAAATAAATAAGTTAAATAATATAATGAAATGAATGGCTTTGTGCTTTTTGTGTTGGTGCAATCGTATTGCATATCTTACAAATTATTGGATCTCAAAAAGGATTTAAAAAAAAGTGTAGTTTTCCATAAATACTTTACCTCAAATAGAGTATTCATACTTAATTATGCATGAAAACAAAGATTTGAGCATGCAAATATATCAAACACATATTAGAAAAATGAAGTCAAACATGAAGGACCATAAACTGATATTGGAAATAAAAGGGGTCACGTGACTCTGGTCTAAAACTACTGTGTGTTATCCTATGTAGATAGAAGTGTGTGTGTGCGTGTGTGTGTGTGTGTGTGTGTGTGTGTGTGTGCTCCTGAGGCCACTTTGCATCAACATTTATTGACAGACACGAACTTCATCAAGCCCATTTACACTGAAGTGTAATGATCAGAGATAACATGGACCCTTGAAACAGGAATTACATTAAGCAGCTAAACGGGCATCAGGGGGCTCGATGGTAAAGAGGGGGAATGAAGGGAGTATCTGGACCCTGGAACTCATCAGTGGAAGGAGATAATCGAGCACTTATGCCACAGCTCTTCATCCGAGGCCTGGTGTTAATAGGGCAAAAATGATTCTGTTCACAGCTCCTAGAACAATATTATCCCTGCACACATTGTGGGGAGGGAGAGCGACGTGATCCCAAATGCCGCTCCTTCCATTAACAGCCAATTAGGAGACGAGTCGGGCTGAGCCCAGGGCCCAGTAGGGCCTAATATGACCCGGTCCATCTGTCAGAGCACACACTCCAACGTTTGCTGCTGCATACATTTGAATGTCGTGGCTGACAGGAGAGTCACCACTGTTTAACCATCGTGTATGATCTATGAGGACAAATATATACTTTCATGTCATTTGTGTGTTTGTGTGTGTTTGTGTGATTATGCCTGACTGAGTTTCATAATGACGTGTATTCAATTTCAAAAATAAATATTGAAATTCGTTTGGATTCACTGGCTCTTTAACGCAAAATTATTATTATCATTATTTTGTGAGGAGTCAGTTTTTGAGGAGACAAAAGCAAAAAAAAAGCAAAAAAAACGTTGAAACTGTAGAGAATAATATGTGTTATTATTCAATTATATTATTTAAGTGTTAATTAAGTGAAGAAAACAGAAACATCTAGGAAGAAAAATGTACCAGCTTCCTGAAAGTTCTACATTCATGCATAAACAGACACCTTTCTGAGCTACACGACTTTATTGTTGTTTGTAAATCAGATGCACGTTTTTTTAATTATATTTGGTGTAATTTTCTGCCTTGTGTTTAAACGCCACACGGTTATTGAAAGCAGCAGCTCTTCAACTCGTGAGAATCACGGAGGAATAAACAGGGAAGATTGTGGCGCCCCCAGCAGGCGGCAAAGCGTCACTGCAGCAGCGCACAGGCATCTCTTTTATTCGAAAATGCATCAAAACACCAGTTGTCAACATTTTAAACAGTGATGCGGTCAAATATTATCCACGACCTTTAATGTGATGAAGGGGATTTAAGAGATAAAAAACGGTAAAAATTATTGAGTCACCCTCTCCTAAAATGAAACCCCAGATATATACGAATTTGTATAATCTTTATGGTTGGATTTTTTCCAAATCATTTTTACAAACCACCATCCACTGGTTAATGCGTTTTTTTTATATATAAATATATAATCATAAATATCTCTAACATTTTATATAATACAGATCCTGACTAATGCGTTACCTCTTTTTCTTTTTGAATGTCATACGCATCTTTTTTTCTTTTTTTTTATTGCAGTTATTTGTTTATTCCAAATACAATTGTGTATTACTTTGCAAGTAAGATAAGTGACAGCAAAACAATCAAGCAAATTAAAACTATAATAATTACAAAACAAGTTAAAAAAAACATCATTTTTTATTAAGAAAAAAGCATTTAATTGTTGAGGGGAAACTGTAGCATGTTATGAATTAAATATATAATATATTTGTTTTATCATAATGGCTATGTTAGAACTAATAGATACGTATTTACTCTTAATATAGCGAATACATATAATAATAATAGACGAAACAAAAATCCGTTTAAAATTACATTTTTAATCTATCCTATAATTATTATGTTTATTATTTAAATGTTGATCTAATGCGTTGATTCTAAAATAAATCAAAATACAAGGCTTCTTCTTCTCTCACTAAACAAGCTGAGCGCAGCAGGTTTTTCGGGGGCCCCCCCCGCCCTCCTTTCCCTCCATCACCTCCTGACACGCGCAGTGACGCGGGGGCGCGCACCCCAAGCGTTAAGTACATGTTTGTGTCGGATCCTGCGACAGCGGAGGATCAGTGGAGGGGATTCAAGCAATTTAGTCTGCACAAAGGAGCCAGTTTGAGACAGGAAGGGAAGAATAGCTGTGGCGGACTTTTGTGTGCGAGACTTGAATTGATTGTAAATTGGAGATTAGTGTGGACGCTTGAGCGGAGGCTCCTGAGTGGGCTCCTAGGAGCCGCGAGAGAAAGGAATCAATTAAGTCGACCAAATGTTAACTAACATCACGTTCCTCCAGTTTAGCCCGCATGAAATTCCAATTAAACAGCTCCTGCACTGAAGCCAGCTTTCTTTTGGAGTGGGGCTTCCCACATCTGTGATGGCCACTTGAAATCTTTATTAGGTCCAGGACTAACATGGTTTGAATGTCAACACATTTGGAATCTATTAAAGTTGAGGGACAGAAACACTGTTTGTTTCAAAAAACCCTCATCAGATAAATTCATAGTTTATTACACTTTCTTTATAATAACAATGTGACCCACGTTATTCTCCTTTTAAAACATGTAATACCAATTATTGGCACAATTATATAAGAAATAATGGATTGATAAATACACCTTTATTCGCCCCATATTAAGGAAAATCACAGCCGTTCACAAAAAATAACCCACCGGTTATGCATTGCATACCCCTTATAACCCTTTCATTTACTGTTACTATCTTTTTTTACCGTGTTGTTTTGATGCTCCACCACCTGGATTTTATTGTATTGTGTGGTTTTATTGTATTGTGTAGTTTTATTTTTGGTATCTGTGAAGCGAACTTGAGTTTTTTTCAAGGTGCTTTAATTAATAATACATTTTATCATTATTAACATGATTATTGGACAAACAATACATATATTAAAAATAAATAAATAATAAATAGAGTTAATAACATTAATAAAAATTAATAAAAAGAATAATACTTGCACACGTCACAAAAGGTACAAAAAAGGACGTAAGGAAGTCATAATTAAACACTTTATTTTCTTTATAATTAAACAGTTTGTGGACAATGGGGAAAAGGGAGCTGCAAAATCTCCCCTTGAACACGTCTTGCACTGAAGGTGCTGTGTCTCAATCAACTCTATATAAAAATAAGTGCTTGAAAAAGTTAAATAATTATTTAGTTGTAACAAGATTGTTAAAAATTTGATTTAGAAGCAACAAGTATCGAGTGATATAGATGCAGCAGAAGTCTGTCGGCGGCGGGGGTACGGGGGTGCGTTGGGGGGGCCGCCACCTCGTTAGTCGACGCTGGGTCTTTGACTCAATGAGCTCCCAGCATTCATAGCACAGTATTGAGAGGTTAATGAGCAGTGGCTTCACTTCGCCGTGGTCCTTTTATTTGGCCTTTAAATGACGAGGCGCTGAAAGGACTGGGGGACTGGGGCGGTCATAATACAATTTGGAAATGTTGAAATGTTGAGTTTAAAGACACGTCAATGAAATTATGTTGTGTTTGAGGTCTGCTGCATATCGGAGGAACAAAGTGAGCCGAGCCTTTAGTTTGCTTTCAGACGTCCCTGAATGGCCCGAGGAATCCACAGAGCCATGGATGGAAATGAGCCTCTAAAAGGAACTGCCAGATTAAACATGGAACAGCCGCCCTTATTCAGCGGCTCCTCATTTAGATTCTTTTACAGAGTCAAACTCAGACTCCTCTCGACAGAGCCCTCTTCACAACCTCTAAAAGACAGCGGTTTTTACAGAAAGTTCCCGGGGATGAGTCGGGCTCCTCGGTCTTAGCATGTGAAGGACGTGGTAGACCTGGAGGAGGTGCTTTGAGGCCACAGGGGGTGTGGGGAGGCTGCTGGGAACGGAGCAGAGACGGGGCTCTCATCACTGATTCCAGGTCAGGTTCTAGACTCGCTCCTTAATTGGAACAGTTTACTCGCCGTTACGTACACACGAGCCACGAGCTGACGACGCTCGGCACAAATGGAATCATGTAAACAATCTTGACTCATCAGCTCAACACAAACATGACCTTTTCATGACCCTCAGCAGAAGTTGATACTCAGTCTAAAACGGTCGAAATAAAGATATGAACAGGTAATTATGGAAGAAATAAACTGCAAAAAGTACAATAGTTAAGTAAATTGTCCCCAAAGACTTCAGACACACATGGTTGTTGGAGATAAGTGATGAGCTGATGATGTTTGGTGAAGCTTTTTCTTAATTTTCAAAGCTTAGAACGCGGTGTTGTCGACTAAAAAACTATGGGAGAGATGGTCATAAAGTTGTTGCGAGACGTCACGGGGTGGGCTTTGAAAATGAAGCTTCATGAAGCCTTATCGCCCCATTAACATCCACGATCACCGACTAACTTGGACTCAGGTACATAATGTCCACAGAGTTCCGGAGTAGAAGGGAAGCCAATACTTACTGTGTAAAAGTAAGTAAGTAAGTAAGTCATTTTTATTTATATAGCGCTTTTCCAGACCAGGGTCACAAAGCGCTTAAACAATCGAAACAATATTCAATAATGTATATACTTTAAAGGGCAAGATAAAACTGATAACACAACAGGAGTTCCCGAAAATCAAGGAAAAGACTGAACAAATAAGAAGGTCTTAAGATGTTTCTTAAAGGAGTCAGTAGATCCAGATCGTTCCAAAGCTTAGGAGCAACAGCCTGGAAGGATTTCTCTCCTCTGGTCCAGAAGCGTGTTCAGGAACCATCAGTAGATTCTGATCCACAGACCTCAGAGCCCGAGCTGGGGTGTAAGGCTGGATCAGATCAGTGATGTAAGGAGGAGGCTGACTTTGAATAGCTCTGAAAGTAAGAACCAGAATTTTAAAATTGATCCTGAAAGAAACTGGCAGCCAGTGAAGAGATTTAACGATTGAGGAAATGTGAGTTCTTCTACTAGAGCGGGTCAGAATTCTCTGTGAGTCCCTTAAGATATTGTAGATGTCTTTGTTATTTTTCCTTGATCTATGTTCTTTATCTTAAGACTTAGATTGTATCATCTTGTTCTTTCTCTTTATTTCTCTTTGTTATTGTTCTTATTTTATTTCTATTTTTTATGAATAATTGCTGTATTGCTGTGGCTAATTGGAAAAAAACAATTTCGGGGATCAATAAAGTTCTACCTAACCTAACCTAGATCCGGGGTCACCAATGCAATGGAGTAGCCCTTTGGCCTGTTCAAAAAAACATTTTCATACATCTTATCATGTTTATTTAGTTTTTCCTTGCATGTCGCCCCGTTTGCCTTTATTGAAGAATCAATAATTTGACACAGTAACTAACACACAGTGCCTTTGGAGTAGCTTGCAGTCCCAAAATGGTTGGTTACGCCTGTTGTAGATATTGGCACCTAATATTTTAAAGTACTGAACGAGATAACTCTTGTTATAAAAGTCACAGTTCACATTTGAAAACCCCACTCCCTTTTATTTCATTATATATTCCAAAAAAAAGTTTGGACTGCCCCTGTAATGTAGTGTATCATTGGACTACATTTGGCATTATTTCTGGGGGGTTATTTAACAATTGCCTCAGACTTACGATTCAACGGGGTTTTATTGGCTGCCAGTTTTAAAAAAAAAAATCCTAAATAGCACGATAAGACACAATCACACTTTCAAACCAAGATTTTTTTTTCCAATTTCAAACCATATGGGTCAGCCCAGCAAGCCTCTTTTATTCAGCTAATTACGTAATACTCCCGTGGTCAGCAAACCAGCAAGCCATTTTCTCCATCACGATCCGACTGCAGGGACATTAAGCAATTTGTCATTATTCAGGAGGGTCCACTGATTTGGGGATGTCCGGTGCACCAGCTAATCTTTTTGACCCGACCTGGCCCTGCTGGGAAACGTCCTCTCCTGCTTCACTTTAATGATGGCCCCCTCTTTAAGCTCACACAATTCGCCCCCCCCACCCCCCACCTCGCTCGTCTTTATTGTGATTGAGACTGAGCCTGCTGCTTGACAACAAACAAGCATCGCTGCAGGATGAGCATGTTCAACTTAATCACGTGAGCATGAGCAGCATTCCTAGAGACTTAAGTCTTACTATGGTTTCCTCTGGGATTACTCATCTTTGTCCGGGTATAAACCCTTTGCATGAACTTATCCTTGTTAAAGGGATGCGGCAGGCGTGCATGTGTCAAATCTCGCCTCCTTTTTCATTTCTAATCACCGGGCTTTTGAGTTCCTCATTGCTGTCTGCGTTTCAGAGGTCGTGAATTCCAACACCTTTTGTCATCGCCATGGATTTGGGTCGCGAGGTTCAGTGTTCGGAACAAACACGCCAAAACGTGTTATACCTCTAAGAGAGAGTGTTCCAATGATCACTTAGCGCTACTTTTGCCTCCACTTTCCATTTACGTACCATTTTGTTTCCACAGGATCCTGGCTCGGTGATTCTCCATCACCTTGGGAGGTGCTTACCGTCTCGATCTCGGGGTCTCCAGTTTGTATTCTGCACAGATGTTTCTGAATACCAACCATATTGATACCAAGAGTTTAATACCTCTGTTGCAAAGTTAACTTTCTAACATTTTACTAATGGTAAATACATGTATCAATGAATTCATGGATCAGGCTCGTGGGTTACGTTTATAGTATATATTCTTAACCTTCCAGCATTTTAGCTCTTGCTCTGCTGGACTGTTACAGGGCCCCTTTGCACATCCTGTCCCTTAGATCCTGAATGGTGTGGTAGATCTGATCCCTGCTAGGACAAAGCTGGTAATTCCCTGGACCTTGTTTAAGCTACTGAGCTAAATCTTTAGGGCTTCATTTACTCTCTTGTGGTATACAGTAAGTAAGTAAGTAAGTAATTTTTATTTATATAGCGCATTTCCAGACCAAGGTCACAAAGCACTTAAACAATCAAAACAATATTCAATAAAGTATATACTTTAAAGGGCAAGATAAAACTGATAACACAACAGTAGTTCCAGAAAATCAAGGAAAAGCCTCTTAAGTTGTTTCTTGAAGGAGTCAGTAGATCATCAAACACAGAGGGAGAGAAAGATCGTTCCAAAGTTTAGGAGCAACAGTCTGGAAGGATTTCTCTCCTCTGGTCCTGAACCGTGTTCAGGAACCATCAGTAGATTCTGATCCACAGACCTCAGAGCCCGAGCTGGGGCTGGAGCTGTAAGTCTCGATCAGATCAGTGATGTAAGGACCATGAATAGATCTGAAAGTTAGAACCAGAATTTTATTTTCATTTGATCCTGAAAGAAACTGGAAGCCAGTGAAGAGTTTTAAGGATCGGAGAAATGTGAGTTCTTCTACTAGAGTGGGTCAGAATCCTCGCTGCAGATATAGCTGGTGCTGTTTTCCTAGTAGCATCTCTGTGTCAAGCCAATGTATTTATAACTCTCCTCCGCATCCTTCTTTTAGTCGGCATTCAGCCCTCATTTACAGAAATATGCTATTGTGAAAAAATAATCAAATAACACCACAAACAAAAGTTGCTTGATGCTGACCGTACAACTAAAGTGACTTCACTCAAGTCGACTTAGGGTTGGGATTATTTTTTTTTTATAGGATATAAAGTTATAGAATAAATGTTAGTCCATTTTAATGTAGCGACTGGAGCTCAGTTGTCTTCGTCTTCATCTTCCAAAAAGACACAACTAAAGACATCCAAATACCTTCATACTGCTCGCCTGTAATGCCTGTCTTTTACTGAAGCTTCGACAAGAGAAATTGTTCAGGAAAAACTTAAATAAGTCTTTATATTTTAGGTTTGTTCGTAGCAGAAGTTATGAGACTCTCAGGTGCTGCCTGACGTCTTTCCTCATTAGAACACATTGCTTGCCGAGCAGTGTCCGGTAAAAACAATCTTGAAATATAGACTTATTTAGGATTTTCTGGAACACCTTCTCATGTAGATGCTTCAATACAAGACGTACATTACAGACGATCACCATGGAGGCATTTGGATGTTTTTAAGTGTGTTGTTTTGGATGTAGATGACAACAACTAAGCTCCAGTCTCTACATTAAAATGAACATACATTTTTGCCTATAACTCTAAAAAGGAACAAATTACTCTGAAAATAATCCAAACCCTTGGTCGACATGAGGGTGAGTAGAAAATTAGTGAGTTTTGAGTTAATTAACAATTTAAATGAAATATAGACACCATTTCAATGTAGTACCAACATATCTGACAGCCCTCATTTACAAAATGTATTGTAAATTCTCTCACTATTTTATCTCACACATTGTATGTCTTCTTTTCTGCACAAAGACACAATTTCAATGGGCATAGGCTTAAAAAATAGCAAATAGCAGGTGCTTGATACAAACAAGGTTTTTTCCCCCTAGTCCTCCACGAACATGGCTAAGGTGATCCAAGATGCAAATATTCATTCTTTCGAATGTACTTTAGCGCCACTCACCGGATGAGAAAGTAATTGTGTAACTGAGTGTTTTTTTGTTTGACAGTGTTGTCAGACGAGAGTTGTTGGCTAATGTCTGTGTATTATCTTGAATCTGAAAAACACTTCCACTTCCAATAACGTGACCACCAGTTGTCACTCACAGCTAGCGACAGATTGAGCTGCAACAATTATTGTTATTAATATTAAAAACACTCTATTGCCATTGATGGATTGTTGAAGCATCATGAAGCAGTGTCTTATTTTTAAATCCAAGTAGGTGGCATCATTAGTCCATAGTGCTGCTAACATAGTGGTAATGACAGTGCTTCATGAAGCTTCATCAACCCATCTGTAGGCGTTTTTTTGGTCCAATTGTACTACAACAATCAAATATGTTTTGTTTGAAAACACATGTGTTTATCAGATCAGTAACTATATGTTGTTCTTTTAAAACTGTTGTTTTTCCCCAAAATGAGACAACACCTTAATCTTCCATGCTCTTGTAATTCACATCAGCTTGATCTAAATTGTGGTGTTGTCGTGCAGCAGGAGAACCTGATAGAGAGCAATTACCTTCTTCCTTCCTAATAAAGACACCAAATGAAGCGTATGCTCGGTGCTCTGCCTGAGATGGTAAACTGATTACAGCCAGATAAAGAACTCGATTAGGATGTAAACACAAACACCCAGCATACGTGCCGGCCCAGAAATAATCAATGCACACAGACCATCATTTAATTCACCGTCCGATATTTAAATTGCACTACACATTATGACTCCGGTGTGTGTGAGCTGAAAGACATCTGTGTTAATAGGATTCCAGAGAAGAACCTGAGAGGCATTTAGGAATCCAGATCAATCCACCTACTGCAACTACTTGGCCTCTTCTTGGAGCAATCAAACACACTTAGTATATTAAGGTCGGAAAGTAGTAGAAGAACGGATCGTTGGAGCTGGGTTTAAGTTGAGTTGACACGATGGAGGCTGCAGACAGAAAATACATTGAATAGTTTAATGTCTCACCAAGGCATGGTAAGGCATTTTCTTCCTTGCATGTAAAAAGATTCTAGGTCTTTTAAAAAATATTTATTATTGTATAAAAAGTCGCAAACACTTTGGTAAATCACCATTTATCACCACAATTTAGTGCCAACTCACCAAGTTGTCATTAAATGTTGCACAAATAATCAATGGCAGCAATTTTGCAGCAGAGTTGGAATTTCCATTTCATTCAAACTGTACTAATACCTGTGGGAAGGAGAAACAAATGTATATTTTCTCCTGTAGTGCTGTACGCAAGATTGAAAACATTGTCTCTGGCGCCGACTAGTGCCAGAACAGTATAACTGCTATGTAGTGGCTTTTCCGTTACGCATCACGAAAAATGTGGAAAAAAGTAAGTTTAAGTTCTGACAATTCCTACATAGTAGGTACTTTACACTTAAATTTGTAGTTGTTTTGTTATTGCTGATTAGGCTAGCTTGTGGTTGAGGACTTACATTACTTAACTTACTCATTTTCAGTGTATTGTGCCTTAATTGTGTTCTGGCTATTTTATTGTAATTTAGAGTTAATTTATGTCAAAAACTAACATACATTTTTATTGGCGTCATTGAAAAACAACAAACTTTAAAAACATTTAAAGAACTTCAGTACTCTTACTGAGCTTCACCCGTTCGGGGAGGTCCTATTAAAGATGGAAGCTCCCACTGGGCTTTCCTCTTTTTAACTTGACTACCAAGGCTTAATGTGTCAAATCCACCGTTTTGTTGTCGTTGCACCACAAGGTCAAAGTCACCCACAGTCATAAACGAAAACAAAACATGATTATTACTAAAATGTTGTGTACCGATTACCCTTCTTTTTGTTTTGTTTTGAGTCGTAGCAGGGAAGCAGACACATTGCGCTCTGACATGTGTCATGCCCTGGAGTGAACGTAGAGACTTAGAACGCTTCCGACAGCAGCAAAGGTACGATGTCCTTCATCTCGCTGCCGTTTCTGAGCTCACCAAGATAAGATGTTGTCATTTAATTCTCGGACTCATGCCACCACATCAAAAAAGGGGCACATACTAAGACGTTTCTATTTGTTCAGGCTTTTCCTTGAATTTCTGGAACTCCTGTGTTGTTCTCAGTATTATCTTGATCTTTAAAGTATCTACTTTTTTGAGTATTGTTTTGATTGTTTAAGCGCTTTGTGACCCTGGTCTCGAAAAGCGCTATATAAATAAATATTACTTACTTACTTACATAGGGGAGTTTGATATTTTGCCGTTCGACTCTCCAACCCCTGGAAGTTTCGCCATCAGATAAAAAGAAAAACCTGTCATTAAGAGAGGCTCCATATCATCCTCCATCATTTCCATCGTCACATCTACAACTCAACTCCGTCCCACCACGTTGCCTTAAAATCCTGCTCTTGCTAAACCAGTGGACCACAAACCAGACCCTCCTCGCGCAGACGAGTCCAAAGAGTCAGGGCCTGGAGCGAGCGAGGAGCCTGGCAGCTGCCAACCACCAGCCATTTCAACCCCGGCTGTCCGGATGATTGCATTTGTCAAGCCGCCACTCCATGTCAGCCTGGCCCTGATCTGATCACCACCAATTAGAGGGCTGAGGAAAAGGGGGTTGGGGCGTCTCTCAGCAGATGGGGCGATATGTAATGCCCGAGACCCACCGTAACCTCTGTGTTGATATTTTTGGCATCAGGATGTTTTCTTAACAACTCGTCAGAGTACGGCTCGTGATGCAGGTTTAAAGATACACCCTTCGTCAAATACGTTACAGCTGTGATATTAATAAGTAACAACATATTTTTGGTTTTGTCAATACTTTTCTAATATTGTATTAAATTATCTAGAAAGTTTCCTGAGAAGTCACCTCGACCTCAATGGAAAGATCGAGGACGGTATTAGAGACGTGTTATTTAACAGAGCTTGGGTAGTAAAAATGACAGATATTAATGTCATAAATAAGAATTTCTCCGCTCTAGTAAACCAGTATATTTCAGGACTGCTTCGCAGGAACACAAAGACAATTAAGGGAAGCACCCGCGACGATGGATGTGTCTTGTTTAAATCCCAAGACAAAACTTTATTGATCTCTTGGAAACCTTTGCGGAAAATATAATTATTTTTCTGAGTTATTGAAGTGTGAGCCAAAGTGTAAGTAGATGGTAATTCTGGTTGTTAAATCCAAAGAACTTCTTGCGTTGATCGACTATTTTGGGTCATGAGAAAAGACACCCAGTCGACTCACTTATTCTAAAGTAGACACAACATTAATAACAACAACTAAGAAGTTAAAATGATATTCTGTGATCAGAAGTTAGAATTAAAGTCAGACAAAAAAATAACATCATCTAAACTGAATTTGTAGATTTATCAATAATAAAGCAGGAGTGACAGCATAGGAGAGTGGCTCGGGGGGGCAGGTGGGGGAAAGGAAAACACAACATTTTTTGTGGAAAATAAAACCGGCAGAGGAAGAGGAGCCAATTTACAACTCGCAGAGAAAATGCTACCTGTGATGTTCGCAGATAAGCAATACCAAGGGCAATATTTCTGTTGCTACTCCACACATTTAAATACGCTTGTGCTTAGAGTGTTTCAGTAAAAAAGTGCGAGTGGCGGAAATATAATCATCTATTCAGTCGCTTGAAAAACGTCTTTGTTTCCCTAACCTCAGAAAAATATGACACATACACGTTTGTTACAGTGTTAGTTCCCCAGACTTACACCATAGACTTGTTATATAGCGCTGCTCGCTGCATTCAAATTGATTTACATTTTTGCCTATAACTCTATGAAACTATCAATGTACAATGTATAACATAACTAAAACATGAAATATGAACATGCCTGAACATTATGTATTCATGGTTATGTGGTTTTACTATTCATTTTTATATATGTATCTTAATTGGGACTGGTAATATTGTACCAAGAATCTACAAGAATGGGCTGATGAAGCTTAATGAAGCAGTCATTAAATTAGCATTAAAAGGTCATACATTTATTTCTAATCGCCTTTTATATTTGCTATTTCACATTCAATAGTGCGTATTTGTGATGGATTGGTAAAGTCTTGTGACACATTAATATTTCCATTTATGTATATAGCTTTGAACATTCATTCATTCATTCCTTTTTTTTGCCGTTTATTTCTTTATTGGGGTCGCGGGGGGGGGGGGCTGAAGCCTATCACAGATTCAACTGGCGAGAGGCGGGGGACACCCTGGAAAGGACACAAGTCACAGAGCACACAGAGCACACACAGACACACAACCATTCACACATTACGGACAATTTCCCCAAGCTCTTTCTGTATGTTTGGGGCCTGTGGGAGGAAACCGGAGTGTATATATTTTTATTGACTCCCTGGAGGCGAACCGACAACCTTCTTGCTGTGAGGTGATGTCGCTCACCACATCTATTAAAACCTCTAAAGTCTAAAAAATACACATGACACTGCTTCATGATGCTTCATCAACCAGGTCCTCCGTCTGTAGGTCTGGTTGATGTGCTCTGAAAATGAAACACATCATTATTTCCGAACCATAATAAATACCATAGTTGTACAAGATGACTAGTTGGAAGGCTACGTATCCCATGGCTGGGAAATCCTGGGAAAAATAGCTTTTCCATAAGAGCCTGATGCAAATTTGCAAACTTGAAACATTTGAACAATCTCCATTTTTTTTGTGTAAAAGCTAGTGCTTTAGGTTTTTCCCTTTAACTAGTTATTTGTGATTGTCTCACTCATTATGTGTAGATGTGCTTTGTTGAACCCAGACATGTTTTTGTATCTATTCTCTGTTGTTATTGTCGTCTAGCACAACTGTTGTTCTTTGAAGTCTCGCTGTTGATTCCTCGGAAATGCTCTCGACAAGCTTGTTTTTCATCGAGATATCTCCCGTTAAGCTTGTTAAGCCAGATTGTTTTTTCCAAATGTAAATCGAGTCCTCGGAGTATGTCCTCTGACAGGATTTGCTACTGGTTAACACAAGAAGCCAAAAAGATTATGACACATAGAGCTGGGGTGTCATGGGGGTCAATTACATATCTTTAAGCTGTCTAGGTCAGGGTGAAAAAATGTATATATAGATTATTAGTTATGATACAGTGAACTGGATCGGGCTGAATACATTTTTCTTTTCAAAATAAAAGCAGTCCATCTGGATACATATAAGTAAGTAAGTAAGTATTTTTTTTTTATATAGCGCTTTTCCAGACCAGGGTCACAAAGCGCTTAAACAATCAAAACAATATTCAAAAAAGTATATACTTTAAAGGTCAAGATAAAACTAATAACACAACAGGAAGCCCAGAAAATCAAGTATGTGGGACAGTAGACACAGTTCTAGGAATAATGAGCATCATGTCCAGAAGGTGAACCGAGGATCTAACCCTTGTGCAGTCAGCAGCCACCGCTTGAATTACTTTTTTATTTTATTTATATTTTTAAAGTTCATGTTTAATTTTGACTGATAAAGGCAATACAACAATTCTGATTCTGACACAGCAATATAAGAGCTGATGAATTGCAATGCCTTTTATGATTGTTTAAAATAACATTGGTTTAACTTGCAGTTGATCGCAAACCCACAGTTGACTGAAAATAAAGAAGTGTTCATGAACCTTTAATCATTTAAACCCCATTCACTCCTGGGGTGGAAGGATTTGAACCGTCAGTCCTGCTGATATTGACGGCTTGCAGATGG
Organism: Callionymus lyra; assembly: GCF_982586985.1. Taxonomy (NCBI): domain Eukaryota; kingdom Metazoa; phylum Chordata; class Actinopteri; order Syngnathiformes; family Callionymidae; genus Callionymus; species Callionymus lyra. The sequence continues at coordinate 16,976,309 of NC_141827.1, forward strand.
AATTTAAGACATCAACACTTGCATTTATATTAAACATTAAGATAATTAGTGTACATATGTTTAAAAATAATTGCAGGTCCCGGAATAAATCTTAAAATCCAATTTCAATGTATTATAATACTAATAATATTGATAATATTAATAGTAATACAAGTAAAAAAGACATTCCAAACTGTACCAAACATGTATTTATCTTTGAATTGATTAAAATCACTTTCTTTAAATGTGCCTTTACTGGAAAATAAATGTTACATTTTGCTTTACCTTGGTTTCCATATCTTGAAATTGCCTGGAAGAAATAATTTTCTTTAAATAAATCATATTTCATGATTAGAAATATGCTTTCTATTGAGAAGTTTATATGTCCTTAAACTTACTTAGAGTCCAGTTTTATAGTATATTTTTCTAATCTAGTCTTGATTGACTGATAAATCCAACATACAAAAATACATAGTGCGGGAAACAGGTTTAAATTTTTACCAATTTACCAGTAAACTACTTCATTTAAGGTTTTCAGTTCAGTCTCATATTCTGGAATGTTGTAAAAGTTAAGATTTAGACACATGTTGTTAAAACATTATCTTAATTGAGATTATCTTCCGTGTAGAATCTTTTTTAGTTATACAAATACTTATTTATCCTTCAAATAGTCGGACACTGGTGACTGCTATTAATGTAATTGATAAATGACTTACCATAGATAAATGACACGTGAGTGTTAATAAACAGTTTTATCACTAGCGTTGAGTTCAATCTCGGACGATTGCGCCCTCCAGTGTTTGTATATGTTAATGCAACTGGATTCCTTTTCTCCTGTTACCCATTTAATCCTCGTCAGGAAAAGGTTAAAATGCAAATTGAAGAATGCCTCTAACTTAAATGAAAAAAAGACGATATAAATAGTGGATTTCCAGTGATGTTGCTGTTGAAATATGGAGAAGCCTATAAAAGGATGTTCGCCTGTCGTAAATTCTTGTATAAAATAGTGTTTTTTGTAAAAATATAAACTTGCAACAGTCAAATATTTGACCCAATCTCAATGTTAACTCCATGTGACCCTTTGCTCTGGCTTCCCCATCAATGTGTTTGTACTTCTTCAGTCTCTAGTTATGAAAGCAGCCGCCATCTGTGGATGTTTTGAACACCGAGCTGTTCTTAGCGTTGACTGAGGGTGTCAAAGTATCAAGGTCTCTTCAGATCTTCACATAACCCCGGCTCTAGTTACTGCAGTTGCATTCCAACCAGGTCTCGTCCGGATCCCGTGTTCATTGATTTCCCTTTCGTTGTCACAATGCCTTGGCTCCTCCAGTTGAAGCTGACCTTGTGACCCTGGGCGACATCTGACTGGTTTGCCAGGATCAGCAGAGTCTTTGCCAGATACCGACACTGTAAGATGTCGTTTACTCTCTTGTATGCCCGTATATTCCAGAACATAGTGGTATTTTGTGAGGGCTCTCTGGATGTTACCGGCTGTGTACAATAGTAATTAGTCTTATTCAAGGTGATGTGTATAAAGAAAGCTGGAGAAGTGATATCAAAGGTTCTATAAAGAAAAGTATTAAGTATATAAGCGTCTTTTCAATTTAATTTTCGTCATACTTTGCAACAACTCATGTACTTGCCACATATGGAAATACATGAAGTAGAAGATGACATTAATGTGCTGAATGTGGTGTGCAGTTTTCTTAGAATAAAGTCAAGCGTGATTTCAGGACAAAGTATGTTTTACTAAAACTTTCGCATTCTTGTCAGTACAGGATATGGCTTTTATTATGAAATGATCTCATACCGTCCACAAAGTTTCCTCTTTTGAATTTGAAAAATGATACTTTAAGTGAACAAATACTAAGAAAAGAACAATTCTGTCGACCTTATGATTCATGGTACCCAAGATTTGATTACGATCCAAACACAACTCTCATGTATTACCTATGTATTGCCGCACACAATGTCAAATGATCTCAGAGTAGACAATTGTGTCGAATTTGTTCTACAGATATTGATCTATTGAGGAAGAGAACACATTTGTACATTCATACGGGCAATTTTGAACAACTTGTATGTATTCTTTAGTGTAATTAGCAGTTTAAATAAACAGAATACATTTTGTGGACGATATCAGATATTTTAATACTATTTATCCTGAAGTGTGTTTGGTTATAATCAGAAAAAGGTTTCAAATTTTGAATTTTTTGAACAAAAACTTCCTCATCAAGATGCAGTAAGTCCCTCATTATTGAACTTATTACTTTATAAAGTTCTCCCATGTCTGAAATATTGGCGAACAAGAGGTTACGAGAGCGGAGTCCATTATGTATAAATGGATTCACTCCTCCTCCAGCCAGCTGAAATAACGCCCCGCTTTGTTTATACAACAGGTTGGAGGTGGAGACTTCCGGTATTGATGATAATGATGACAAACCTTGTTGCTTGACCAATCACGACACAGTGGGCGTGGTTATAGTAAACACGATTTTAGCTGCAAAAAAAAAAACTTTTCAATTTTCAGTGGTCGGGGCTTATGCACATTTGTTAATGTATATATTTAAATTATAAGAGAGTTTTATGTAAACATAAACATACTGATGAGTACAATAAAGGTCCATGATAAATTTAAGACACACTTAAATCAACAAACTAGTTGAACCTTTAACCCTCGTATTATTGAAGGCCCGAAAACAAATGTGTTTGTGGTATCCCTTGTGTTGTCTCTGGGTCAAGGTGAACGACCTTCACCACTGCATATGTATTTATTGAAGCCAGGGAGGTTGTTCGCCGTAAACATAACGCCACACAAGGGATACCTCAAACACATTTGTTTAACACGAAAGGGTTCAGCGGAATTTACAATTTAATTATTTTCTTTGCACTTTAATATTGAATTAAAAGCAATTTCACTTCATCCTTATACAATAATATAATAATACAATATTTATATTTTTTATTATATTTTTATACAAACTGAATTATTTTTAACTTTATCAAACAAGTAAAACACATGACAGAGACCGACGTTAAATCGTACATTTTTTGCACATTTTAGAAGTTTATTAACGGTGATCAGCTCGTGTGTGTTTTGTCGAAGGCACATTTGTGCACTTGTGAGTTAAATAACGTGTTTGTCGATCCCTGATGGAAAACACAACAAACACAAGTTCAGTTAAGATCAGATGAACGTAGAAACCTTTTATCTTAAGGGATGAAAAAAAAAACAACCTCTGATCGAAAGTATCTCGGTTTCTCTACTCACTGCTTTTTTTGGGTGTAAACAATAGAGATGCAATCTGTTCGACAATGGATTGTGAGTTTAACCAATTTGTGTGTGTTTTTTTTTTGGGGGGGGGGGGGTTTATTTACACACACAACTTAGATGTAAATGTGATCATAAACTGATCTGGTTGTCAAACGTGACCTTGTGTAAAGAAGCGCTTGGTGTGTGTACTCGTGATTTACGTAATTTACAACTAATTTGCTACAAAGTGTAGAAGTCAGGGGGGAAAAAAAGGATACATAAGAATTTTTTTTCTCCATAATGTTGATTTTAAACAAAGAAAAAGTGTGTTTTTATGTTGAACACAAAAAAGGTCATGAATCGTGAAAAGAGTGTGTCGTTGAATCCCTGAACTCCTTTATTTCTTCATTTCAGCAGGGACTAAACACTCGCCACTGGGACCTCTGTTTCGGCTGTTGAAAGTGTGTGTGTGTGTTTGTGTGTGTGTGTGTGTTTACATGTGTGTGTGTGTGTGTGAGAGCAGCAGCATACAGGAAAAAAGAAACAATCCACCACATTAGGAAACCGACTGCTCTGAGGCAGGAGCCACAAAACAAGTAGAATAACCACCAAGGTGATATGATAAGGATATATTTATATATGTATGCATACAATATTTCCATAGATTAAAAACCAGAGTGTGAAATGACCAAAAAAGAGGTCACATTTACTGTCACACCACCTCAAGAACCTGACATAGATGCGGGTGGGGGGTGCGGATGGAGGGGAGAGTGTCAATCAAAGTAAAATCAAGGAAAATTCCTTCAAAAAACAGGGGATCGGGGAAGAAATGAATGCCGACGTGAGTGAGATGAGGAAGCTACCGCTGAGTCACAGTCACACAGCAGAGTCGGAACCGTCTTAAATCGGGGGTCCCTGACACAAGCAGCATGGTTAAATAAGGGTCAGCGCAGTGACATGTGGAACACAATCAGAGCTGGAGTGAACAGAAGCCACGTGGGTCGGCTTTAGGCAGTTACATTGACATTATATAGTGCAAACAAGAAAAGATAGAAGAGTGTTGGCCAAGCTTAGATCTGCGGACGCCGACCCCTTCGGTAGTTAGAACATTAAGACATAAAATGGCAAAAAGAAAAATATATATATCAAAAACTTTTCATCAGTGTAAAAAAGTCACCGGGGTACTCATTTTAACCAAGAGTCTGGCAAAAAAGGCCTCAAATAGTCCTCAAATCGTCTGAGATGATTTACAAAGATAGGCGCCTCTGCTGTGAGCTTGGGGACTCGAGGGGGAGGGGGGGCCCTCAGGGGTGCTACCAGCTTGGCCTCTGCCCCCCGTTGATAGGTCAGCGTCACACCAGCGACTCTATGTTCTCTGCCTGATCTGACGGGTCACAAATTGTTCCTTCAATGTTCCTTTTCAGAAGGCGGGAGTCCTTTTCCCTCGTACCAGTGATGCTGAGGAGAGCCTCGTACAGGAACCGGTACTGGTCCTGGTGCAGCGGGAGACGAAAAACAAGAGTGAGAACATGATATCAATAATGTAATGTTACCCAAACATTAAGCTACTATCTTTCTGTCTTTCAGCTGAGTCTTTCATAATAAGTAACATGTAATTAACAATAGGATTGATTCCATTCATTAAAATCCAATTGAAACTTAATTACGGCTAAGCACGATTGTAAATATTCTTTAATCCATTTTGACCATAGGAATGGGAGCTAATATTGGGTAGAGATTTTGGTGGAGATTTCGGTCTCTCTTTGCGCTTGATGGATCTACTGACTCCTTTTAGAAACATCTGTTTCTATTTGATCAGGCTTTACCTTGATTTTTTGGAACTCCTGTTGTGTTATCAGTTTTATCTTGATCTTTAAAATATATACTTTATTGAATATTGTTTTGATTGTTTAAGTGCTTTGTGACCCTGGTCTGGAAAAGCGCTATACAAATGAAAACTACTTACATACGTAATTTATTGTTATATATTTTGTCTTAAAAAAAGCTAAACTTTTAACATGTACTTACTATTAAACCTATTAATCCCGAAGATATTGCTGATAAAATAACCAAGTTTGTTACAATTAAAAGGTTATCCTACTGACAGGATACACTTCTGACGCTTTAAAAATGTTGTTATTAAACATTTCAAAACACAAATCTTTGGACATATTTTGCATTAAAACTACTTGCTTACTTACTGTTATTAAATAAGACCTAAATTATAACCATCCTTTAGTTTGATTGAACTGTGATGCTTGCATGTTACATCCACAGTCCAAATACATACATAGTGTCCACAGAGTGTTTTTCTGTCAAAATGTGGTTACTTTGAGCTGCACTGTACTCTATAGGAAGTGATGTGCTGATGAAAGGTGTCGCCATCGGTTAAAAAATGTTTTTTTTAAAAAATTGGAACAGTTGTTCAAAACAAAGTAGTGCAGATACCGCCCTCTAGTGGACTCTGAAAATAATTACACTGTTTCTTGAAGCTTCATCAGACCATCGCTACTCCAAAGTGTAAAATTTGTAGAGCTCAGTAGTTAGCACTGTACAAAAATTAGGAGGTTTCAATAAAATAGCAGTTTTGAGCATTATTTATTATATCAGAGAGTGCCATCTAGTGGGCTTTAAATCCAGTCTATTGCAACCTCAGAAAGTGAATGAATACTGGTTCATAATGAGAAAGATGGTATAAGTTATGGATGAATTCTTCTGTCGACCGGAGTCGACATTTACACAGTTTGAGAGACGATACTCACAATGTCGGTGAAGATTCCTGGCCTCATGAAGTTTATCATCTTGGTAACTTGATAAACATCCACGATGCCTTCGCTCTCCAGCTGCTGAGACAAGGTGGTGAGAGCACACAGGGTTCCGGCCGACAGCGCCCCCCACCTGTGACACACCAAACACAAACAGACTCTCTTTAATTGGACACACATACATTGAACACAATTCATCATCATGAATAACAATGAAGTTAGCACTCCTTTTCTCACAGTAGAGTCTTGAGCACATTTTTCAATCTTTGCTATAGTGTCATTAGATGGCTAGGACAGGATTCATAACACTTATTTTTGCAAATATTTCTCGAAGTTGGAAAAAACATAGGAAAAAAGACAATATATAAGTACATAATATGTATATAACTCTGGCTGAAATGTATTTCCACAGTCCACAGGATCTGTTTCGTGTTTGCTTTGATTTATTTTTGATTTAATTTCCTTTATGTTACTGCCTTTGGAGGTAAATTACATGTTTTTTTGGTTGTTTTTTTCATTTCTTTTCGTACTTTATTTGTGTGTCATTAAATTATTACTTACTGTTGTTTAAATCTTTCAACCTCCGGTCAATACACACATTAGGTCCAGTTACTTCCTTGCTTACGGACCAAAGTACTTCAAATATACATTTACATGAGAGAAGAATAATAATGAGCATACAATTGGGGCATACACATAAAAATGCATTTATAAATAAATAGCTTAGATTGTTTAATTTTTATTGCAAACTAGTAAATGAGTCCGAAAATGCACAACCAGGTTCACTTGATCAAGAGATGCAACAGTTTTTTTTTGCTGAGCTTCATGAATTTGAGAAACTGTGGCGTGAGAAACGTACTTTTTCTCATTTTTTAGGTTTATTTTAATGTCACTGACAAACACTTTTACACGATCAAAGCAGATCTAAGGTATTCATTCATTCAGACTATTGATGGGCAACAATAATCTTAATATCCACCATTATCTATATCAATGTCCCCCAGTTCTTACCACCCTCATCCCCCAAAAAGACATATTTTGGTGCTTAGTTTCAGTTTCATTTTCCAAATGGAAAACTCTAAATGTCTCTCTCTGCCTGCATGGATTTACTCCTGGCACTCCAGTTTCCTCCTATATTCCCAGAAACATACAGAGGTTAATTGTGTTCTCTTAGTTGTTCATAAGTCTGAGTGTGCACCTCAATGGTTCTGTGGGTTTGTGTGCCCTCTGAAGAACTTAAACATAGAAACATTCTAGTATAATAGAAACATGTGCAAAGTGAAAATACTTGCACCTGTCAAGCACTGCTTTCAAAAGTACCAGTTAAGGACACCAGTGAACAACCTGACATTCAACCATGCACTTACATTGACAACTCCAGCGTGTCTGTGAGCTGCTGTCGGAACATGCCGGACACCATTACATGGTGCAACATTTAATTAACAAGCTAAGATCACTCAACATTTTTTTTTCCCTTAGCAATAAAAAGTATTTTTGGATCAGCGGAGACTCTTTAATATACTAAAAACATACTTTGGCTGGGTTTGTCTTAAAGAGCCATTAAAGAGCCTTATTTAACTGAATGTATCCTTAATTCAATCTTGAGCTTTTCTTCTTATTATTATTATTATTATTATTAGAAAAATAGACACATAAACACATAAGGACCTTATTACACAAACAATATGAAAATCTATTAGTATTAAAACTATTTATATTCATGAAGTAAGAATTAAAAACAATTCTCTTTATCTCACGTAGAATATTCTTCGAGTTACATTACAGAATTATATTGGAATGTATGTAAAGAAGGTTTGGCTTAAACTATAACAAGAAAACTGCTCCATGTTGATTTTAATGTTATTTTGCACCTACTCTGGTTGAGATATTTTAGAGGAGCCAGTTGTATATATATATATATATGCACTATTTTCCTTTGTTTTGAATAACTGTTCTAATGAAACATCACATCATTTGCAAACTGATGGCGCCACCTACTGATTTCTGAATAACTTGACACTGAAGCTTCATCAGCCCATCACTACTGAAAAGTCTTGGGATAGAAAGGTTCGACAGAGAGGTCAGGGCTCATGTTGGAAAAAGTTTGGAATATAATAGTTGGGCAAATGATGAAGAAGAGGGGTCCAAGAGATGTGTCTGGACTAAACCTGTTTTTTTTATTTATTTTTCATTCAAAAAGGCCAAAAAGGCAAAACATTTTCTTAAACAAGAGCTGTGTAGTGCTGTAGCTCAGCTATTAAGCTTAAAAGTTTAAAGTCCTCCAATGTTTTTGGTCTGCTGTCACTTTTTTGAAAATGTTGCTGTTTGCCCCCCCCAAAAAAAACAAAGCACGCCTTTAAACCCATGAAAGCATATTAAATGGGGAATAATATATTTATAACTAAATGACATGGCCTCTGCAGCGTTTTTGCTAGTTTGTATGTTAAACAAATACCTGGGGTCACAGGAACGTCAGCTGGTAGGTTAACACAGAGGAGGCTGATATGCTGTGACAATGATATTGAATTTAGTTTAAGAATTTACTATCATTTTGGCTTGGCTGTCATTTGTATAAAAAAATAAATATGAATTAAATAGCAGCAATGGTGTTTAAAGATGTTCTTTCCCCTGCTCTCGGCACACAGATCTGATCAGCCATAAATGATTTTTACCAACACAAATGAGTTATTTGTTAACGTATTAGATAAAAGTATAATTACAATACTTTACTTTAAAATACTTTATTTTCTATAGTTTATTAAATACAGAGGCTTTACATTTTAAAAGTCACCTTTTCAGATGCTTTCATGAACCAAATAAAAGTGTCTATATCTTATTTTAGACATATAAACATGTTGGAGATGATAAAAGGCACATGAAAAATTCTCATCATGTCAGATCATACAGGTAGTGATGGGCTGATGACGCTTCATGAAACAGTGTCATATACATATGGTTTAAAGCAATAGTTATACAAGAGAGACCGCCATCTAGTGGTCTCCGAAAACAACGAGCCAGCTTCATGAAGCTCCGTGAGTCCATCACGTCACATACAGGGGACAGACAGTGCATATCTACTGACTCGTCATGGACGACGGTAGGTCCGTCACGCATGGCTGCCTCCTTCTTGATTATGTTGATGAGTTCAAAGGTGTTGGCGATGGGTGCGTCCGGGTTCGGCCACTTGGGACACTGAAAGTGACGCACCTCTAATGCATAGTCATCCTTGTGAAGAGGAAGACAGAAGGAACGTTAGAGATATACGGGAAGGAAATCATCTAAAGTGATATCAGAGGGAACAACCTTATTTTACTCATTTAAGTATTTAACAGAGCTTCTCTTAAAAAACAAATTAATCAAATCTCAAATATTCTTTAATATAGAATGTTTGATATGGGACACATTCTTTTCATTAAACACACACTAGAGATGGTCTGATGAAGCTTCATGAAGCAGTGTCATTATTTTCAGAATCCAGTAGATGGCAGTGTCTACATTATTTTCCCTGTTTCAATGAAACATCGTAACATTTCTAAACTGATGGCGCCACCTACTGACCTCTTAATAACATGACACTGCTTCATGATGCTTCATGAAACGCGACTTCACATGGACTATTTGACAAGCAGTAATGCTAAAGGTTCTATATATGATTCCCAACAACACACAAACATGCATACACACCAGTGTCGCTTCCAGGATGAAGTTGTGGATGCTAATGTGTTCGTTGTTTAATAGACAGATACTGTCTTTACTGATGAGGGTGACAGTAAACACCTCACAGTTCATGGCCTCCTCCCGACTGGGCCAGTACACAAACTCATCCTCAGCCTGAAGGAGAAGGAGAAATGTAATTAATGATCAGTTGGATGTGAGACTGACATAAGACTTTGTGTTTAACTTTAGTGTAGTATGTGTCCTTCTCTGCCATTGTTGCAGTACATTATGATTCTGTCTGATGTTTGTGTTGGTAAGTTTGGACTAGTTTCTGTACCTATGGATGGTTGTGTTGATTTGTGGAAATGATTATGAATGTGTATTTGGGTTGTGTTATAAATACACATTTGCAGTCATTAATTACATACTTTTTGCATATGTGAGCGAGTTCCAATGTATTTGTATCGCTTAGCATTGATAAAACCAATGCACACAATCTGAACAAGAGATATTTGTGTTAGTGATTGTTTTATGATGTTTCATGAAACATTGTTTTCAGAGTACACTAGATGGCAGTCTCTGCACCTTTTCCCTTTGATTTTTAACAACTGTTCTAATGAAACATCACATAATTTTTAAACTGATGGCGCCTCCTACTGACCTCTAAACCACATGACACCGTTTCATGAATCATCACTACCAAAGCAATTAAAATAAGGTAACATTGATATTATCAGTTCTACTTCCTGACTGTGTTCTCTGCTTCCCCTGTATATCCGATAATCACATTTAAAGCGTATATAAATCAATTTGAATCAACTGAAACCTGAGTGAAATAAGTTGAAGTTACAATGATTGAGGAACATATATTAGACTGCTTGTGTTCGAATGTACTTGCAGTAAAATAGTTTTGTTTTCTGAAAAGATGTTTATGGACAACATTAAGTCTGGCTGATCTTGCAAACAGAGAAAATCAATTCACTTATGTTCCTTTTGCTGTTGTTGTTGTCGATTAAAACAACTTCCTCTGTCCATAAACCTCTTTTAGGAGGTCAATCAGAAGTCAGTTGGACCAATAACTATTCATCTTGAAGCTGGAGCCAGATCACATTTTTTGTTTGTTCTTTTGGCAACACATAGTAAAACCATTTTTACAACTTTAATTTTAGGCTTAATTTATTGATGAAAATGTAAAATAAAGTGGTTTGCCAGCAGATTCTGTACAAACACTTGTTAAGCGAACCGTAATTAAGTTTAGCACCTCATGGCCACAATAGTTTTTATTAGAAATAGACTAAAAACGAAACTAGAAATAGCCAAAGTTGTATAAGATTCCCATTTACCATTGCACGAAAAAACCTTACAGCAATACAATATCTACTTCAAGGGTGTGTGTGGGGGGCAGACGTAAAAGAATTAATACTCTTGTGAGGGACTCAGTCCAGGAGGAGGTGACAGTACCATCGAGCTAAAGAAGTAGGTCGTCAAGTGCTAAAAGCTTGAGGAATTTCTGAGTCAGCTGACAGAAATCGACATTTCAAGCCGAGTGCTAACTGTTTTCAAAGCACTAAAGGAAAAATTGAGTTCGTCGAGACCGTGAAAAATGCCCTCCTGTCGGCCAAGGGAAGCCAGGGAGGAAGAAACAGCTCCAAGCCAAACTGTTGATAGGTTCCATAAAGGTACTGTTAATAGTTACAGTTTTTTTCCCGCAACAATGGTCATGTCTTGTCTCATCATTTTATTTAGAAAGATTCTTCTCCCACTAATACTCTGTATCCTGAGTTTTTTTCGAAGCACAACGCCTGTTGCTTTGTCTCAGAAGCTGCAGCTCATCAAGCGAATCCACTCCACGGTAGCAGAGATGAAAGCCTCTTCTCCTCCTCCAGCAACAGGCGCCAATTTATAATCATCCCGGAATGTCTCTTCAATATTTCTCTCCGACTTGAGTTTTGTGGATTACGTTTTTTAATTCGTTGTACTTTCGTTCTTCTAGTCCTAGTGCATACTTTTTTTTTATTCAGTGTGTGTCTTTTCTAATCACTGCTCTCATTGTTTTTAATCGCATTCATTTTCTGGAATTCTTATTGTGAATAATTTGTGTATTTCTTCTGTTTTGTCCATTGTTTGGTTGTTACATTCGTGGTGTTTCAATTGAAAGATTGAAAGAAAAGGTAGTACAGTAAAAGAGGAAATTTGTACATCTTAAAGGAAGTCTGTAAATGAAGTCCATGGATGCCATAAATGATGAATAAAAAGCACAGGTGCCCCAAGCAAATATCTTACCCCATCCCTGACATTGATCCAGTTTAATACAATGGTTCATAAATGAAGTCCTGACCCAAATTGAGGGAGCTCATAGGCTGTAATAGTTATATGGGCTCATTCTAGTTGTTCCAAAGACCTACTACAGAGATCTATGATTCATGCCTGATTTGACATTTTTTAATTCAGATAAAAACTTCATGTGATTTTGTCTTTTAAATGCTGCGTGAAGTATTATTACAGTGTGTATACTTTCAGTGTGTAACCGTGACAATACCAGTCAGACATTCAAAGCAAATGACATGGACTTATTGTTTAGTGTGTATGTTCATTCCTCTCAAAGGTAGAGGTGTGAGTAACATCAATAGATATTTACATTTAAACTATTATTATTATTCATTTAAATGAAAAAAAAACTGTTGTCTCAATAAGCAGGTGTACCTATCCTGTGTTTTTGTGTGTGTGTGTTCTTGTGTGTGTTTGTGTGTGTGTGTTCAGGTGTACCAGGCCGTGAAGAGCAGGCAGCATGACAATAAATTGTGCATTGTGGTCCCAGATCATCCTCCAGAAGTCTTTTGTGGTGTGAGGCAGGGGATGCTGTGTGATGATGAATTCATTACAATGGTAGTGGCCCTGGAATCAACAACAGTGTGTCAGCGACAACACACACAGCAAACCTCATTTGCTGCTCATCGAGGTCTGGCTTTATTATCATCGAGAAACTTGATACTGCCTCTTCTGACACACTATTTTGATTTACGCTTTGAAGACAAGTTCACACAGAAGCATAATAACAAAATATGGAGGCCGATAATAAGTAGTGACTGTCTGATGAAGCTTCATGAAGCAGTGTCATTATTTTCAGAGTCCACTAGATGGCGGTCTCTTTGTGCACTATTATCCTTTGTTTTGAACAACGGTTCCAGTGAATCCTCACATCCTTTTTAAACGGATGGCGCCACCTACTGACCGCTAAATAACCTGAACGGCTTCATGAAGCTTCATCAGACCATCACTCATAATAAGAGATCAAAGGTTCAGCAGAAGGATGGAAGTACTGACCATGATGTACGAAGCATTAATGTAATCACTCCCGTCGACACCAGGCTGGGGGACCAGTCCCACCCTCGCCTGCTCCGCTGTACACACAATCACCACCGGGGGGCAGAGAGTCCATTAGTAAAAAAAAACAAACATGCTGAAGTGTTGTTTTTTTCATACATCTTTCTTCCATATTTCTACTTACTATTGTGATTGTTGGAGTGAAAATTATGGTTTGACAAGAATTGGAATTACGATTATTTTTAAAGGTGTTGTTTATCTTTATCTTTATCTTTAAAATGGCTACACACTGCTACTGTTTGCATGCCTTAAACATGACATAATATTCAGGCCACTATCCATGTGACTTCAGTGACAAAATGTGTTGATATTGTTCGTTCAATAATTGTTAGCGATCGTAAGTTGATGTCACTATAGTATGACAAATCAGTAGTAATAGCGAGCGTTTTATCACTGGCGAACAAGTGGTCAACGCCCTGGTACCTAAATAACGTTGCTAGTAGGTGATGGTTACCAGCAGAATACCTCTTTTATTTTGCTTTTTAAATCATGAGAGTAATGCCATGATGAATTCGATTGATTTGGTAGAGAAATTATACGTCTCTATCCTTTTTACTATTATTGACTAATAAGTACATTCATCAAACAAAATGTCTAGAAATGACAATTCAACAATTTCAAGATAATAGTTCATAGATAATATTCATAGATTTTGACAACTTTAAAAAAAGGCTTTACTTTCTTGTTTCTATTATTAGCAAAGAATTCCCTGCACAAGTAATGTTGACCCTCCTCCTAATAGAAATTGTGTTGCTACAGTACTTACAAGGCACCACAGAAGAATTTCGATTTTTCTCTTTGTTGCACTCCGTCTGAGCATTTAAACACTCCGAGAGTAGGCCATTCGCCTGTGTCACCAACTGCAAGGAACAAGGACAAACATATCTTTGATTAAATATTCAAAATGATGTGGACATAGTAAATTGGCAATTTAAAATCCACATTATTTTTCTTTTAATATATATACTGTATATACAAAAACTTAACATAAAATAAAGCTTTTTTAATAGTATATTATTCAGTAAATCAACCATAAAAGAGTAATGTCTATAGATTTAATTTCAAGGAAAGGTGACAGTAGCAGAGTTAAAAAGATAAATAAATGAAGACTCAGAGGAGAATACCTTAAACTGCTTCTCCAGACGCGTCCGGCCGCTGTGACCAGGCGTTGTGATGGATGTGAAGTAGTTGTGAAGCTGGCTTGCTGCCACTTCTGTCTCTTTCCCTGAAATGGCCTCCGTCAGAGCGTTGTGGATGAAGATGTACTGCTCCTGCAACACACCACAGAACTTGTCTGAACAATTTGAAAAAAAAAAATCCATTACAGTTCAATGCATCATCATCAGTACCTTGTTGAATTTTGTCATTTTTATCAAGCAGATGAAGTAAAAGCTTTATGAAGTGATGGTCTGATGAAGCTTCTTGAAGCAGTGTCATTATTTTCAGAATCCACTATGTGGCGGTGTCTGCATTATTTTCCTCTGTTTGCAACAATTGTTCTAATGAAACATAACATCATTTCTAAACTAATGGCGCCACCTACTGACCTCTAAATAACATGCCACTGTTTCATGAAGCTTCATTATGAATTTATCCTTCATAATTCTTCATAATCAATATCAAAGCGGTGACTGTGTTTGAAATAATTTACTTTACTTAAGTGACAGCATGGAAGAATATGACAAAATGTCTGTATAACTTTATGAACTCTTTATTACTTTATAAACAATTTTCTTCTATTTGTATTCCCAGGATATGATTGATTTTTTCCCCCCATGGTAATAACGCAGGATATTTTACAATGTTTCAAATTGTCATAATTATTATATTTTTTATTACAATTACTTCAGGAAATTGTAAAAATAAAATAAAATTAAAAAGTCAGTGGTCAGTAAGTACTAGTTTTGTAATGTACAATGTTTAAATTACAAGCACTGCTGTCTCGCGAAACTATCAGAGATCAGCTTCCGTTTCAAATTGAGTATATATATATAAGTATATATGGTACTGAAGGAGGGGAAAGTGGTGAAGTTAGATATCAACATGCATGAATTTGAAAGGTTATTACAGCGGTGTCTTCACAACCTCTAGAGAACAATGTGATCACACATACAAACCTCAGTCTGGACAAGGTAGTTCCTCTGAGTACGTATATGTTTAAGGAAGCCCAGAACATTGACGGCTCTCTTGTCTCTGATCTGCTGCAGCATGCTCTCCAGTACGATGTATGTTCCCGTCCGACCCACTCCAGCACTGCAACCAAACGACACAAGTCATTGCAACTTTTCACACGGAGTATATGATTGAATAATAAACTATTTTACGGTTGGTCTTTAAGTCATAACTAAATTTGAGGGTTAATTCAATAGAATTTAATCTCCATAAGAGAAATTCAACATGTTATATTGGACAATTAATATTAGACGAATATAATAATTTTAAAAAGCATACCTTTGACCCAATTGGTATAATATATACTATTGAGCTATTTCAATGTAAGAGAGTCACCTGCAGTGCACTATCATTGGTCCCATGTCTGGGGTCTGTACTGCAGAGGACCTCCGAACGAAGGTGAGGACCGGGAGTGTGCACTCTGGTACACCCATGTCGGGCCACTGGGTGTAATGATACTGGGTCACAATGCGCTCACTCTGGGTCCGGGTCTTTGAGCTCCCCTTTCCTTCCTGGAGAGTGAACATGATAAAATATATTTTGTTAAAGTAGGAAAAAATCTTACAATAAGATGACAGATAAAAGTACAAAGAAATTCCTATTCTAAAATGTTGCAAGTCTTACATTTCTAGTGGGATTTAAATGTGATTTTGACAAATTTGAATATTCGAGGATTCCATATTGCTCATCATCATCACTATCAACATCATCATCATAATCATCATCAGAAGCCGAGACTAACATTCATCCAGTCTTTCACACATTTAGCTACGGAACATGCTCTATATATATTCCATTTTATGTACTTTTTTTTTAAAATTTAAACAATACATAAGCTTTATATAATATACAATCCTGATTGTTTTTATTTATTAAATTGCCTCTCGATGATAAATTCATACGTCTAAATGGATTTGATCTTGTACACAATTAAGTTTTACATTCTAGGCATATACAGATCAGTGATGGTCAATTTCATTTCCTCAGGGGCCACGTTTTATACATTCGGGGTTGTGCGGGGGGCCATCAAGCAAAGATCAAAAGAATTAAGCTAAATATGCTTAAGATTTACTACTTTATTGTATCTTAAATAACCAGCAGGAATAAATACAAAAACTTAAACCCTATAGTCATGTTTACAGATTAATAGGGAAAAATAGGAATAAATAGAAAATGAAATTATAAGGATCTACACGATTTTTTATGTGGCTCCTGAACCCCCTTTGCCATAGAGCATTGCCTCCTCTTTAATCTTCTTTTATAGATTATTAACAGATCCAAATACTTCCATACTGCTCATTTTTAACTTCCTCTTGTTTGCAAGTGTCTTGTTGATTTTTCAGAACTATTTCTTAAGTTGAATTTTCCAATGTGTTTGTGGAACCTTCCACTACAAACAAACTTTTAAAAGTAAGAGACTTTACGTTAGCATGCACATACATTTTTGCCAATAACACAAAAGAGGAACAGATTACTTGGTAAAAATCGACTGAAATCAATGTCCAGTCTCACCTTTTTCACTCTGTTGTTTTTCAAGGTGAAGGTACGGACTGTGTAGCAGGCGTGAACCTCAGTGGTCTTCAGAGTCACTCGCATGTGTCCGTATTCTTCACTGTTCTGTGTCGGCCAGTACTGGTCGCATTTTCTCTGCACATTAAAAACAAATGGATACAGTATTAAATCCATCATTTTAAACTAAAATAAAACAACAATGGTTCAAAATGATTCCATTAAGTCAATCGTTATATAAAAAATAAAATGCATTTCCATGACTCAGTCAGTACAAGTTCAAATTATTCCAGCATTCTTATGTCCATGGTGATGCTTACACTGCTGAACTTAAGTTTGCGTCAGCTTAGAGAAGAGGAAGATAGAAGTATAGAATACAATAAACTCAAACGGACCCTTCCTTTCTCCACCAGGTTGGTGATCATGACAATGAGGCCCGTGTTCTGTTCCCAGACCATCTTCCAGAAATCCTCAAAGGTGGACTTCAGTGGTCCCTGGGCTGCGATGAAGGCTTTGGATTTGTTATATCCCTTAATAAAAAAACAAAACAAAAGCGTGTAATAATCACGGTACACAAACACATAACAGAGCATAAACGTTACTTCGACATATATAATGTTCAAAATAAGGAATTGTTTTTTGTGAAGGAGGACCGATTTTGTTCCTTCCAAAGACCGTGATAAGTAGATTTTGTTTGTTTTGCAAGACAGGCAGCAGCAGCCAAGTTCTTCCAAACCCTCCTGATGCAGAATTGCAGAGCTGTTTAGCAAAGAACAACTCTGTCAATTGCAGGTTTTTGTAAAACAGAATGAATTGGTACTTTGGCTGTGTGTCTCGTACCCTGGTCTCACACCAAAGCAGACAAACGATCATCCTGCATTGTGGCAACTTACACCAAAAACATGATAAGTTCACTTGATCATGTTAAATGTGTCTTTATTGCTTCAATTTCATTATAATTCCATTAGTATAGATACATTTAGAACATTATTGACAACACATGGTCCAGGAAGGGATGCTGTTCAGGTCAAGCTTTGATTGGACCAGAGCTACTCTACTGGTTAAAAAATAAACCAATGATAATTTGAATAATAATAATGATCCCAACTGAACATCTCTTCATCTACTAAACATATGCAGGACAAGAGTCTAGAAGTAGCAGATTTACTCACATCCACAAAGTTGGCGTTGATGTAGTCGGCGTGTTTGGACTCCTTGGCAGCCTGAGACCCGAGCTTGACCCGGCTGTGGTCGTCTGATGATAGAACACAGCAGGAGTGTGTGATTGTGTGTCACACATACAAATATATGTTTAATTGTGTGTGTTTAAATGTTGAAGACATTATCTCGAGTTAAATTAGTGAGTCTGTCTGATATTAGTTTTAACTGGAACTAGTCAAACAGGTCAAAAGTTTGGACACACCTTCTGGGCTCATTCGAAATGTTGGACTGATCTTCATTTTTTTTAAAAGTAAAGACGGTTACTCATTTATCTTAACGACTCCTTTACTGATGAGTTATTGAGCCATGACATGAACTATAAGGTCGTCCGAACTCCACGTAGTAACCCTGAAAAGACTGTGAAGTAAAGACCATTTCAGGTCATAGGTCATCAAAAATAATGCATAGCAGTCATCAGAGAAAAAAGAGGTTACTCTGAAGAAATTTGATTTAGTTATTTCACTCTTTGTTTTGGTAAGTAGATACTTTAATTCTGCATGTGTTCTTTCATAGTATTGATGTCTTCAATGAGAAAAAAGCATTAGATCAGAAGGTGTGTTCAAACTTCTGGCCTGTACTGTATTTAAAAGTATAAACCCACACTTTAGTTGGATCTCATACGGCTGTAACGTCGTTGGGGAAACAGGTAACAGTGGTTATCATATGTGCATATGACCTGAGCTAAGCACAAACACTACGACTCGGATCTAATTTCACAATTCATAAATAATAAATAAAACGCTGTTGATGTTTGTACTCACAGGACACCACGTTGATGTATCTGTTCTTGTGCTTGTTGTTTGGATGGTTGGAGTGATGCGATGTTAGATTCAGGTCTGACGTTGACCGCTGCACATCCTTACGAGGCACAAGCATGTAAAATGCATTAAAAACATGTTGACTTCAGAATGTAAGGAAAGTTTTCTTTATGAGTCTGCCCAGGAAACAACTTTTCACTTCAGTACATAAAAGCGGCTCCCCGAGCTCGACCAGTTTGGGTTGATGGCTCCCCTCCTCGCCACTTTCCCTCTCCTTCAGTGCCTCATTCTTCATGACTCACAGGTACATCCCTTTATTTACTCCTCAACTCCAGAGCATAGTGAATCAAGCGGGACAGAAACAGCTAGTCTCCTTGGACAGATTATCGTTTACAGGGTACACACTGGAGACTTGTTGTAGCTTAGTGACCTGCGAGTGTGTGACAGTGATTAACGTCGTGCTCCTGCCAAAAAAACAGCTGGTGGCTGCTTACACAGCATGGACGGCATGAACGCTGGATTTGTAGCTCGGACCTGCTGCTCTTATTTTCCCCCGGAGCTTTTTAAGTTGCCATTAAATACGGATCCATCATCATAGCGTGTGTGTGTGAGAGCAATTATTTTGGGCATCGTTTGTCAGTGTTGTTGTCTTCGTAAATCTGGTGTCCGCATTGATGATGAGAGACATGATTTCATACAGAAGTGAGCGCCAGATGGCTTGTGTTTACATCCACTCGAATATGTGTCACACACAAGGAGGTGTATCTATTTTAACTTGCACACCTGACACTCAAGGGATGTTAATGTGGGTGTGTGACTCAGAAAATAAGAATTACCTTAACAAAAGTTAGGGACACGTAACAAGTTAAAACAAAAATATGGGTGTTTTTCCCCACCAAATATGTCCTTCACAGGTCTGACCAGGACTGATATTAAAGTAATGTCGCTCTGGAGAGAAGCTGCTTGTCAGTCACACACTGCTTACCCTCAGATGAATCATGGAATATTATCTTCTATTTCTCTTTCTGGGTAACCATACACTCTGTATTCTAAAATGAAATCTTTTAGAGACATGTTTTTACTATTATTATTATTATTATTATTATTATTATTATTATTATTATTATTATTGTGAAGCACTGTTTGTTTTTTACATTTTGTTACAGTACTTTGCTTTGTATAAGACATATGGCTGATGGTGAACATACCTTAATGCCTAAGTGAACTAGAGTTTGCAAACCAGACACTGGCTATTCAAACTATGACATTTGTCATCAACATTACAAAGAGGGCTTCATATGTGTGTCAATGTGACTTATCCATGAAAAAGTAAAAATTCCAACTCTCCTGACTCCTGAGTCTTCCTCTCCAAGATGCAGTAAGTCCATCATCATGACCATGTTTTGAAGTTAATACTTTACAAAGTTATCCCCCATCTGAAATCCCGGCGAACAAGAGGTTACAAGAGCGGAGCCCCATAATGACTCAACAATGGCTTCACTCTTCCAGCCAGCTGTAATTACGCCCCACTTTGTTTATAAGATGAGTCTCTTGGAGGTGGAGACTTCGGGGGAATGAGGTATGAGGCGCACGGTAATGGACCCGGATGTTTAACCAATCACAGCAGAGTTTCCGTGGTTGGTGTAAACGAGAGAAAACAAGTGGGCGGGGCTCAAGCACATTTTCTAATTTCAGTTAAAAGAGAGTTTTGTACAAACAGACACAAACTGATGATACAATAGAGGTCCAAGATCTATTTAAGATACACTTAAATCAACACTTATTACATTAGTTGGACTTTAAATGCAAGCATATTCACAATTATCAAACAAGGAAGCAGAGACCAAATTGATGAGTGATTTAACGCCACAGCATAATGCCATGGAAAGAGAAGTTAGGAAAAGGCGTGAAGACCACATAGATGAGAAGAGTGGACACCTTTTGAGGAGGGATGGATCCATCATTGTAAGGAAACAGGACAGTGTGGAGGAGGTCATTAAGAGGAACGCAGGGGGAAGACAATTGATCTCGAAAAGAGAGATGGAGCAAAGTTTCAGGCAGAATTCATCACTCTCTGGATCAAGTCTTCTTCCAATATTCCTTTTTGTAAATAGCTATTACGCTTTTGTAGGAACTTTTTGTAACTCTGTGGTAATGTATCAAGAAGCCTCGTCAATCATAAGAATTGTACTTGAGAATGTGTGTCTGGTTCTTTTTAGAAATTAACTCCAGTCAGTAACTCACACGAGAAATATAACTCACTAATGAATTTTCATGGCCTGCATTTTACTTCATTGCCAAAATTATGACCCTAAGGGAGGATCAATGAGGTCATATCTTGTCACAAACAACCAACTTACCTCAAACTCATCTGAGAATCCACGCTGGTTATTTGAGTAAAGTTCTGAAACGTGCTTGATGAAGCGCTTGACTGGAATGGATTCCATGAGATCTATAAATGAAGCAAAGAGTAAAGTAAGTTAAAGACATTCAGTTGTCGGGGTTATTTGTTTGCATATGTAGATCATTAAATGGTTTATTTCTTTTTAAAAACTTTTTTTTGTGGTTTGTAGAATTGAAATACGACGACTGAGGGGGGACACTGTGATAACTGAGTTTAATCTGAGTTAACTCAATGGTATGTGGTATATAGAACAATGTAATAAAGAACTTAAAGGATGGTGACTTTTAAGCATCGGTTATGTAAAATAAGAAAATTCAACCACTTTCGAAAGTAAAGCTTTGATAGGATGCTCTTTGAGTTTAATGGTAAGTTTTAAAAACGTTTTCCATAGTAAATAAGTAATGATTATTTGTAAAGTGCCTTTTGAGACCAGGGTCAAAAAGCGCTTGAACAATCAAAAACTATACACCAAGACACATAAAGACAAACACAGGAGTTCCAGAGATCAGGGGAAAGTCTGCACAAATAAAAATGTCTTAAGAGTTTCTTGAAGGAGTCAGTTGATCATCAAACACAAAGAGAGAGGAAGATCTTTCCAAAACTTAGGAGCAACAGTCTGGAAGGATTTCTCTCCTCTGGTCCGGAAGCGTGTTCAGGAATCATCAGTAGATTCTGATCCACAGACCTCAGAGCCCGAGCTGGGGTGTAAGGCTGGATCAGATCACTGATGTAAGGAGGAGTCTGACCATGAATAGATCTGAGAGTAAAACCAGAATATCAAAATTGATCCTGAAAGAAACTGGAAGCCACTGAAGAGTTTTAAGGATCGGGTAAATGTGAGTTCTTCTACTAGAGCGGGTCAGAATTCAGAGTTTTGTATCAACTGCAAGCGAGACAGCTACTTCTTGTTTAGACATGAAAACAAACTGTTACAATAGTCTAAACAAGAAGACTTAAACACATTATAAACTCCAGATCGTTTTGTGAAATCATTTTCCCAAGTTTGGAGATTTTTCTCATTAGGGTAGGTAGTAGCTTGCATGTTTTCCATATGTTCCAGTTTTAACTGTGTTGTTCAAATGCTTTAATTGGGCCAGTGTGTAGTAATACTTACTACTGGGATTTCAATTTGTTACTGCTACTGGTACTGGGGTTAAATTACATTTGGATGTCAACATTGATGCCATAAGAGTTTATATAGAAAAAGCTTTTGATACATTTAAAATATCCACAATGATTTAAATCCACTCAAACAGAGTCCCTCAGACTTGTGGCTCAATAGTTGCATTTTTGGGGCTCGACACTAGGTGTTCAAATTTAGCTTGCGATGCATTATATCGTCATAAACATATGGATGACATCCAGGCTCAAGCTAGAAAGCAAGTTCTTTTAGTGACAGTGCAAAATCACCAAATTCCTCAAAAGTAATAATAATGCTAACACGAGCGACACAATAGCACTCACAAGAGAAGGACACACACAAAGAGAAGGCCAGCCAGTTCTGTAGTGGATGATGGGACGCGTCAACATCAAGAACACGCCGATCTAACACACTATAATTCAAGGCTGGACACATAAGTGTGATGCATATTCATAGTAATGGATTCTTCTCTTATATTACTCAGAATATGAACAACTTTGGAGGTTAAGTTTCAAACTCAATGAACTTTGACCGAAAATAAGTCTACTCTCCCTTCTGAGTTACAGATCTCAGTGACATATTCAATAGAGTGAAAAAGTACTCAGTGAAAAAAGGCAAACATTTTTAATCCAAAAAATGTTGTTGTTTCTCATCTCACTGAAAAAAGCACAGAAAACATGATCCTGTGTTTTTGAAGGTTATAGAAATGTTAATTGCTCAGTTATTTTTAAATGATTTAATCCAAGATTTGATCTACATTCATTTGAAGTACATGGCAGAGTATCTGTGGTGAAATGAGATCACTACTGATATCCGAATGAAGGACATGGTCAGGCTCCTCCTTACATCACTGATCTGATCCAGCCTTACACCCCAGCTCTGGCTCTGAGGTCTGTGGATCAGAATCTACTGATGGTTCCACGCACACGGTTCAGGACCAGAGGAGAGAAATCCTTCCAGGCTGTTCAGGCTTTTCCTTGATTTTCTTGAATTCCTTTTGTGTTATCAGTTTTATCTTGATCTTTAAAGTATATACTTTATTGAATATTGTTTTGATTGTTTAAGCGCTTTGTGATCCTGGTCTGGAAAAGCGCTATACAAATAAAAATTACTTACTTACATTCTTCAGATCTCCTGCTCCAAACTAAAACAGTACTTTTTGCTCTCCTGGACACAAACATAATAATAATAATAATAAAAAGCAAAATAAAATCCCCATGTTTGTTTTTCTAAAGGTGAGCAGCTTGGCTTTCATGTTTTAGTTTGTGGTTTGAACCGACCTCGATGAGCGCTCGGAGCATGGTTCCAGCGATCGTCTCCTGCAGGCTCATTGTCTGAATATTTGAAACCAATCAGCACAAATCACACATGTTCATGCACAGCGTGAGCAACTCTCTGCACACTGGCCGAACCCCATGTCGGTCATGGTCCGACATCGACATTGCTCATCAAACATGTGAGCATACAGGAGGTTCCAAAGCGGGAGCAGACGAAGCCAACTTCCCACTGAGAGCAGGGGATGTAGCCTGAATCTAGCCCGTGTCACGTCGGCCACGCTGGTGTGAATGAGGGCCTTTGAAAAGAGCCAAGGACATTTGTGTGGAGCTGCCTCAAGCTTTTTTAATTGATCTGAATGCTTTGGATCAAAACCCTAGAACCTTACTTTCCAAGTCGTAGCGAGGCTTTAAATCTGTGTGTGTTCTTTTTAATTGGTGTCCCGAGCATGACCTGTCTCCTTGAACACACTGGCAGCGACACACTGACGCACAACAAGTGCACTGTGAGACGAACATGAAAGCCAGTTATTGGACAATGTTTGATGCTCCTTTCCACGCCGTCCAAAGAACATCATTGTTGTTCATCAAATCTTTAAGTAGCGCTGGTGGAAGAATGTGATGATTGATATTCTACCCCAGAGTGTTCTGCTTTTTTGGCATCAGGGTTAAAATAAACTGAGGATACAGGATTAATAAACAGGGACAGTAACAAAGAATATTTTTTGGTACTCGGAAATATTTTTTCTAGAATACTTGAACACTCTTTATTACAGTCACCTTCCAGGTTTTTTGTTCATGATATTAAACTCCTACATTATTAAATTTCCATCACTTTTTAGCTAAAGAAAATGCTAATGTTAAACAATAAAAAACATTATTATTATTATTATTTTAAAGCAATTATTCTGTTTATTCTGCCATATTTCTCAATTTTTCCTATAACCTTTCTAATTTATTTTTATATATTTTGTGTTTTGCTGACTCAGAAATAAAATCCATACCATGATAGTATTTGATATTTTAATAAGAATTGTTTTTTTTATATCCAGATGAATTAATGTAAATCTCAATATGTCACATTTCCCACATTATAATAATATAATATAATATATATATAATTTGTCTTATTTTCTTAAAACTACTACAGCTACTACTACTTCTACTGCTACTGCGACCGCTAATGCTACTACTACCACTACTACTATTACTAATACCACAACTACTACTACTACTACCACTACTACTACTACTACTACTACTATTACTACTACAACTAATACTGCCACTTCTATTATTACCAATACTACAACTACTACTGCTACTACTACTACTACTTCTACTACTTCTAATGCTACTACTACTACTACTACTTATTATTCTCCTTATTTTACTACTACAATTACTACTACTATTACTTCTTCTACAACTACTGCTACTGCTACTACTACTACTACTTCTACTACTACTGCTGCTACTACTACTGCTACTACTACTGCTGCTACTACTACTGCTACCGCTAATATTATTTCTACTACAACTACTACTACGTCTACTACTTCTACTACCACTACTACTACTACTAACAATAACTCACCGGGAATGTAGAAGGTAGGGGTGGTCTCGGGAACAACCTCCCTGGATGAGCTGCTGTCCTCCACATCAAGTTGAAAAATCTGGAAACAGCGTCTGACAGGAAGAAAAATCAGCCGGAAAAGAAAGTTACATTTACCTCATCATTAAAGAAAAACTTATTAAAAAAATACATTATTATCATTTTACTCTAATTATTTAATCACAGTTCTGAGAGTCATACCATAAACACAGTGAGTGTTTGATGAAAGGCGGAAGAAGAATATTCAACAGAAATACTTGTTACTAGTTCCAACTTAACCCCCTTAAAAAAAATACAAATATCAATATGTGTTAACAATCAGTAGTTTCCTGTAATGAGTTATTCAAGAATACAGCAGAACCTGTGACAACGACATTTTGCGTGTACCTGTATTTGTCACTGAGAAGAAAGCAGAAAGCATTCATTCTTGCGTCGAGTCCTGTTTCTTACCACGGCTGACACACTGTGTGGCAGCAGGGAGACACAGGAACAGACAGTGGGGAGGACCAGGAGACGAGAGGGAGGGGAGCTTTCTAATATGTTGTCAGGGTTCATTCCCTCCTATTCTGTCGGTTTAACTAGTTCAACTCTGTCTGCGTCCTGGTGTGAAAAAAGCAGTGTCGAGATCCGTTTTAATGACGTAATAAAGTATTTTAAAATGTCATACTGTCGTTTTATTATTATTCTTTTAATATATGTTTTTTTGTCCTATTTTTTCTTATCTAGTAGTGATGGTCCGATGAAGCTTCATGAAGCAGCGTTATTATTTTTCAGAGCCCACTAGATGGCGGTCTCTGCACTAGTTTGTATCAGTGGTGCCACCTACTGACCTCTAAACAACATTGCACTGTTTGAAACTTCTTCAGACCATCACTACTAATACTGTATATAAAACGTGATATTCTCTAGTACTTACGTTTTCATTTCTGTGTATTTTCATTATTTGAATTTAATTTGGATGATGGAAACATGATTTTTTATTTATTCATTAATTCTGATTACAAAATCATCCTTAAATTCATCAAGTTGTGGTCAAATGTATTATATTTTTGAAGTAATATCCAGCAAAAAGCATTGTTAAAGTATCAATACATCATAATTAAAATCCGAAATCTGTTAATACAACACAATTTTTCTTCATTGGGTAAAAAAAAACATGATTAGATATATATTTATACACATTTTTAGTTTTATTTTACTTTTTTTGACATTAGTTTTTAGAATGGATTCTTCCATTTGTCTACTGCGGTGATTGACATTTTATCAGTGATGTTCGGCACACGTAGGAAGAGGAAATGTAATTTAGGACATCTGAGGACAAACACATAAATCCCAGGCTTATCTGGCAATAGCCGGATTTAATGACTCTTGGGTGGCCTAAAATTCAGGATTTATGTTAATTCTGGAATTCAGTTAAAAAACCTGTAGTAACAGTGATGAATGAAAGCACAACTAGTGTTTCTATTGAAGAGATTTATTTGGTTTTAGTTTATATAAATAATTTAATTACATCTTTCTAGTCACAGTATCATAAAAGGTGCATCTGGAATCACATGTTGTTATAGACATGTAAAATGAGGTCCCTCCTCCCCTTATCTTTGTTTTCTTTCGCCCCCCCCACAGTGTCTTTTCATTGAAGCATTTATTATCTACTTCAAAAGATGTCTTTGGGTCACAAAGTATTTTTGAATTTACTCAAATTGCTCAGGAAATCAATTTGCCTGACTCTATTGTCTACTTTGTGGATTTTTATTAAGAGCCCTTTCTGTAGCAGAAGCAGTGGTTTGACCTTATCTAGTGATTTAGTGAAAAAAGAAAGCTAAAGAAGAAGAAGGTATTTTAACAAGTTATGTTTGGACTTGAAATTGTTCAATTTTATAGTTTTCCTGTGAAATTAAGTGAACCTCATATACAGGCACAATGCTCAGGAGAGGTCTATAAATCCACCCATGACTTCTACCCAACATATGAATGGATGGACCCTTGGATGGATAGATCAGTGGATGGATGAGTGAGTGAATGAATGAATAGATGGATTGATGAATGAGAAGAAGAATGGATGGAAGAAACGGTGGAAGGATGGATGGATGTAAGAATGGATGGATGGATGGATGTAAGAATTGATGTAAGAATTGATGGATGGATGGATGGATGGATGGATGGATGGATGGATGGATGGATGGATGGATGGATGGATGGATGGATGGATGGATGGATGGATGGATGGATGGATGGATGGATGGATGGATGGATGGATGGATGGAAGAATGGATGTAAGAATGGATGGATGGATGGATGCAAGAATGAATAGATTGATTGGTGTATAAGAAGAAGAATGGATAGAATAAACGGTGGATGGATGGATGGATGGATGGATGGATGGATGGATGGATGGATGGATGGATGGATGGATGGATGGATGGATGGATGGATGGATGGATGGATGGATGGATGGATGGATGGATGGATGGATGGATGTAAGAATGGATGGATGTAAGAATGGATGGATGTAAGAATGGATGTAAGAATGGATGGATGGATGGATGGATGCAAGAATGAATAGATTGATTGGTGTATAAGAAGAAGAATGGATAGAATAAACGGTGGATGGATGTAAGAATGGATGGATGGATGGATGGATGTTAGAATGGATGGATGGATGGATGGATGGATGGATGCAAGAATGGATGGATGGATGGATGGATGGACGGACGGACGGACGGATGGACGGATGGACAAGAGAATCAATTGATCAGTGGATGGATGAATGAGAGAATCAATAGGTCGATTGGAGTATAAGTAGAGTAATGGGTGGTATGTGGGTGGATGGATGAATTAATAGATGGATGGATGGATGGATGGATGGATGGATGGATGGATGGATGGATGGATGGATGGATGGATGGATGGATGGATGGATGGATGGATGGATGGATGGATGGATGGATGGATGGAAGCTTTCCTAAGATTACTCAGACTGTTCTTATCTCACTATGTGTTTTTGAAGACCTGTTTACCAGCCATCAATCCATCTGTGCTTCTTACCTCCAGTAGACAAGCAGGGTCAGCAGTAGCATCAGGCAGAGCAGGGTCAGAGTTGAGAGAGAGACCAGTGGTACCAGCCATTCCACAGGGTACAAGACAGGATCTTTACCACTCCAAGTTTGCCAGGTCAAGTTGGTGTGCGGCCAGACTGAGGAGGAAGGAAATAGAGAAGATTAACAGAAGCTTTAGGATAGCACAGTAGAACTTGACCCCGCAGTGAAAGAGCCTGGAAGAAATCTTCCTTCATATCTTGACAAACAGCAAGTGAAAACAGTGAAAGTGAAGCCTAAATGTAGACCATAAAATTGTTCACAAACACAATCAATTTCATATGAGACTATCAACCGTGAATTAAGCAGGACGATAACTTCACAATACTTCTTAGAGATCTAGTGAATATCTGAAGAATATCCTTACAGCGACTTAAGAGTGACCGTTGCAAACCAACTTTTAATACAATATAATCTTCCACAGTCACGAGAGAATCCAGCACTTTATGATTCAAAATCACATTTTCAAATGAGTTTTAATACAATAAACTCTGCTTTCAAGATGGAGAATTACAGAATGAATAAGGTCTGACTCATACTGACAAATTCAAACTGTTCCTGCTAATAACTGCAAAAAAGACTGGTTAAAAGAAGAAAAACACTTCATTCGAGCAAAAGAACACACTCATTTCCAAATTTCAATTCTAAGGAGTAAAAATGGTTTAATAGAGTCTCTGTGAACAGAACTGACTGTTCAGACTTCACTTATCGACCAGCAACACATGATTTAAAACTAGTGTAGTCTTTTAAGTTTATTTGAAACTAACTTTTGTCATGTGTTTTCAGTCCATCTGATCATCCTCAGCCCTAAACATGAACGCACCAACATGACACAAGTTTTTTGTAATGACCAAAAGTGTTAAACGAACTGAGTTCTCACTCATTTTAGTCCTTTGAACATCTAATCCTGACCTGTGTGCAAAATGTTGACTAAATAGTGAACAAATCAACTAAAAACAGATGATTATCCAAACAATAACGTCATACTGTTCAGCAGTTTACTTTCACCTGATGAGTTTTGACACAAAGCTATGAAATACTCAACAATATTTTTTCATGTGACAGCTGAATTCTGGGTACTTTTGGATCAAAATCTCACACTTGTTCTTGGTTAGGTGGCCAACTTGGTGACTATTAAATAGTGAGAACATTGATAAAACAGATGTTACATCGTATGGTTGACCAAATCTCCTCCTTGAGGTTTCAGTGCAACGCAAAGATTCCACCTGGCTTTTTTTAAAGGGCGAGATTTGCTGACTATAGCAAAAAAAAAAAAAAACACACTCTCCCACACCATGATGCAATCTAGTCCACATCTCCCGATAGGTCATATGATGTCGATACGTATCTAGAAAACAGCTTCTTCAGCGAGGATGACTCAGAAGTAAACGGTATCTAGGGCTTCGGAAAACACACGGTCAAATGACACAAAAAACATTTATGTCCCTCTTCAAAAAATATCCAATGAAAACACAGCACCATCAACACCACCTACCCAGTTCCACTGGTGCAGCAGTGATGTTGCTGGTGCTGACACTGGCACCCATCGCCTTCGGTCTGCCGCCGCGTTACCTTGAGCTACATCAGAGCCGCCAACACACAGCTGGCTGCCACTGCTACTGGCTTTCCCCCCTCGCACACTCTGCTGCCTTTGCCCTCTTGCTCTTCCTCCTCTGATGATTGTGAACCAGCCCAAAAAAGAAAAAAAAAAAAAGGCTAAACCTCTCCCTCCCCGCGTGCATGCTGGAATATGCAGCAGGATATAAACAAACGCCGACACACACACACACGGAACGCACACACATATGTAACTATAAATGGAGACTTTTTTTGTGCCTGCAGCTGAGCGGAGCTTCCAAGACTCGTGTGCCATGTCTGAAAGTAGGCCAGCATTCACAGCAAAAGAAGAGAGACGAAGAGAGGATGATGGAGCAAGCCAGGGAGAGGGGCGGCGGGGGGGGAGGGGAGGGTAGGATGAGGACAGTGCAGGGGGAAACACGGAAAAAGAGAAGGATAAAGTGGGGAAGATAAAAAGGATACGTAGAGGAGTGTGAGGGATGGGGAATGCATAAGCAGGAGTGAAACGAGGACAGCGGGAGCGGCATGTCCTAGGGAGACATTTTGGATGTGTTTGTCTGCTCTATCAGGTCTCCAGATTATGCTTCCAGATTAAATATGTAACCCTCTCCCTGCTTATTCAACGAAACATTCTGTTAGCGGATAATTTGCCAAAATGAAACCACGAGTATTTATACATTATTCTCAAAAAACAATAATATAAACTTTGCGTTGAAACTCACACGAACAATCTTCTACCAAACGTATTAAACACAACATTTATATATGTCATTGTGCATATATTTTACCTTATAATTCACAAATTCTGCTGCGTAAGAGTTAAATAATACTTTGCAGGAATTCAATCTTATTTATAATATTAATATCAGATATATCCTCTGTAATTTTGGAAACACTGTATTTGTTCCTCTTCTCTAAAAATGTATTTTTATTTTTATTTAAAAAGTATTTCATAGCATCTCTATTACAATCAAATTAATCCTATAAATATACTGTATATTTGACAGTATTTTTGCTTGTGTTTAACTCTTTATAAACACATTTATAAATCATCATAATAACAGCTATATAAAGGACATTAGGGCATGCCAAGCAACTTAAAACCAGGTTAATTATGTAATTAAGTGGTCGGATTATATATCCATTTATTAGTTTAGTTATGAACTGTGCTAAAAAAAAAAACATCTTCTATAACATTTTATAAATAAGTCCATAATGCATTATAGACCAGGTCTTAGTCTAGATCTTAGTTTTTTTTGTATCCATCAGCAATCTTCACAAAAGTCTGTTTGACAACTATTTCTATGAAGTTTTCGTTTGTAAGTTGGTAATTTACATTTGTAATTTATTACACATTTCTAAAACATTTTACCTAAATGATTATAAAATACACTATGATAGTTTATAATCATGTACAGTATGTAAACTTTAACCCCGTTCTCACTTACATTTTATTAAGAAATGTTGGTTAACAAACACGATTATAAACTCATATTACATCATAATTAATACTTTATAATATCATATGGGTAAGTTCTCATAATTTGTTTTACACAAGACCTTCATAGGAAGTATAACTGATTCGTTCATAACTCTCTGTAACTATTAATATATTCAGTCATAAATACACTAATTGAAAGAAGACTGGGATGGATGCAAATGTGATTTTACTCACTGTAAAAAAATGATTCAGAAAAATCACTTGTTCCTGGAATAGCAGGTGTATGTAGATGTAACTTTTCTTTCAACCCAACTTGTATCTCAAGACTACTACTGTTGAAAGACAACATTGATAAAACACTACACAATAAGTGGGTAAATATCCATAAGACTGTGAAATGTGTTTGTGTTGTACTTTGCTCAGACGACTGCAAATAGTAAGGTAACAGTTAAGACAGGCAGAAAAAAAAGGGGAAATAACCAATATTTTAGAAAAACATAAAAAATCATCTTCAAAACTAATGTTCATGAATGCGCAACCTGAGCACCAAAAAGTGCAAGAGACGTCGTCACAGTCCGCTATACATCTATCAAGGTCACAAAGTCCACCTGAAAACAAATAGAAACACAACATTGGACTGTATTGAGGTCACTCACCATTATTAATAGGCGGGTGTTGATGGATGGTTCGTTCTCCCTCTTGCTTGCCTATAGGCCTGTGGTTGTTATTGCACTCTACCCACGGTTTTTGTTTCACCGCCGCGTCTGATTTCTGTGGCGATGCATCATGATTTTCAATGCTGTCATTCATATTCCTGTCCTTACGACACCATCTTGACACCTTCTTCACTTTCTTCTTTGTTTTATCCTCTTTCTCTTCTTGGTCCTCTTTCTCCTTTCCGTCATCCTCGTCTTTGCTTTGGCTGCTGTCAGAACCGTCGTCTTCGTGTGCGGCGCCGCTTTCTTTGTCGATTTTGGGGGTCGTTTCCACGGCGGCCTTGGTGCCTATCTCGGCGGGATTGTTTTTTGGGGTCCTGCACGGCCAGACCGAGCTGGGGAAAGACGAGATGACGCCGCCGCTGAAGCCTAGCCCGGCCAGTAAAGTGCTCGTCACCACTGACGCCACCGTGGCCTGGCTGCCGCTTGAAGAGGGACCTATGCCGGTCGCCATGGAGACGAAGGAAAAAGGGATGCCCGAAGACGTCCAGGTGGACGAGCCAGACGAGATGGGGGCCATGTCTGCAGACGATGCCGGAGACACTGTTGGCTGGAGAACATGTGTGTCTGAATTAATGGTGTGAAAAATATCTTTATATATAGTTCTGCTCTATGTCGATACACTGTCGGCAAATATCGATATAATTACATTTTAATTACAACACACATTTTGGATTTACCACCATGGCACCCCCAGTACTTAATCTACTGCCCTGATTGTGGGGGTGCTAATCCCATAAATGAGGATAAAGTAGTTGTAAACAGGGGTTGGGGAAGAAGAACCGTAGGGGAAAGAACAGACGCGAGAATGATGGAAAATACGAGTGAGGAAAATCCCACTTTGGCTTTTAATTGACAAATAGCAACACTACATATGTGAATGCATACTGTCTTAAATGAAGTTTACATAAAAAGTTATTACTCACTGTTTAATATCAGAAACCATTGTCCTGACATGAAATATTTTAGTAATGTCCAGCAATTTAATGTGTTGAGGATTCTTTTCTGTTCTTTAAAAAAACAAACAAATATGCCTTTAAGTGTTAAGGGTTGACCCAAAGCACTTTAATGTTTCCACTTCCCCGGTACTGGACGTGGAACATAACTCTGCACATAATTGGTTGCGTACTGGAAGGTGCCCAATATTTATTTTCATCTTTATACTACTCTTATCTTGGTGAGCTATTGTTAAACTAAAACAGGCCAAAGTTCACAAAGTTGCTATTGAATTTTGAGTATCAGAAGTAACTTTTGGAGTTTATGCATTTAATATGTAATTTGTACATTGTACACAGATTTGGAATTCATGCAAAATACATTTTCCTGTTTATAGGTAGTTTCCCTTTTTTAGCCACAAATATTGTTGATAAATTGTAGATTACATTTCTTGAACTATATTGAATCTCACTGATATCATACATTGTGATATTATCATTATCGTGGGCCAAATATCATAACACTATTGAATCATGAGTTACTTATACAGTCCTAGTCTGAATCCCTGCATGTACCTCAGTATGACCTAATAGATTTTATGTAATTGACCGTAAGACACGAGACATGCTCCACCAGAACCGAACCTAGTCCTACAGGACACCAGATGCTAAAGTAAGCCAAAAGTAAGTTTTTCTCAAACTAGAACTTCAAGCTTGTCGTCCTATTTGTGCTGCACTCATCTATTCTTTTTGAAAATGTATCTCTTGATGAGAAGAAGAAGTTTCACCCGTTGGATAAAAGATGGATGTCTTACCATTCCTGTTTTCACAATTCGAGTTCCCTCGAAGATCCTGGTAGTGTTTGCTGTAACACAAGAATACATTATTAAACAGTGGAAGTGGAGTACATGAGGTTATATGAGGAGAGAAAACTTTTCTGTTTATAACTTCAAATATGTTATATACCCGTATTATGATGACTAATTTCCTTCCAACTTGTCATATCATATTATTGTATATAATTAATATTATTATTCATATTTATGTCATATTAGTCACAGTGAATTTCATTGAATAAATGATTCAGAGCCAGATATTATAGAGCAGCGAGAGCCATGAAGTGGCCTTTTAAAAAAAGTGGACAGTGTTTCATGAAGCCTCATTAGCTGTTAAATGAACACTCATAAACCCACTACTTGTAAAGCAAATTGTTTGTGTGAGTATTACCTCTGAAAAGCATGCTCTGGCTGAAGTCACTGCGCATGTCGTTGGTGCAGATGGCCTGAACTCGAAACAGATAAAGGACGTCCGCAGAGACAGGAGAAATGATAGCCTCCTGAAAAACACAATCATGAAAACATGGTCATTACGTTTATTTCTACATTCACCTGTAGACCATCCATCTAATGAAGGAATTGCAGGTTATTGAACGGTCATTTCATATTGTGAGTCTTTCAAAGATATCCAAAAAGTGGAAAGTCATTTACT
This sequence comes from Callionymus lyra, assembly GCF_982586985.1. Taxonomy (NCBI): domain Eukaryota; kingdom Metazoa; phylum Chordata; class Actinopteri; order Syngnathiformes; family Callionymidae; genus Callionymus; species Callionymus lyra. Next base: position 17,010,694 of record NC_141827.1, read on the forward strand.
GGTATCCATTTCTAGACAGGAAAATGATGTCATTGGTGTCTATATACCAGATCAGAGCTAAGTTGTTGACAGACTGCGAGCCTCTAGGAGGGTCTGACATGACTATCAGGTCCTAGACGAGGGACCAGGCGATCCATGAACCTTTTAAAGATTTTGAATGTATAAGACACACAGGGCAAGAGAGGATATGAGCTGCCAACTGATTACTATCTGGTGGAATGTTGGCAGCAGACCTGGAAAGACCAAACCTTTAGAGAGGCTAGGCAGGGAATGTCTATAGTGGACTCTTCTCCTTGTCCACTACCAAAACTAACACATCTTTAATCATATACAGAGACACACAAGAGACATTGTGTCTTGATTGCTGAGGCTGACCCTAGAACTCAGTGGTGAATAATTGAAGTCTACTTGTACCGCAAAGGAAAGTCCAATAGTTCTTAATATACTTAGTTTAATTTTGGATTTGGAAGGACATTTGACTTTGTACTTTTGGATAGCCTCTGATAGTTTTCTCTGATAGCATGGTTGACCATACTGTGTGGATTTAAAGCCTAATGTTAGTTGGCTCCCTTAAGTCTGAGACCATCGCAATGTGGGAAAGTATAGATTGTCTTGTCCTCGTTCGAAAGCAGAGTATTTAAAGCATCTTGATGAAGCAGGATTGATGCATCATCTTCATTCATGAGGTCTTTACCAGTCAATAGTTGTTAAGATAGAGCTGAGCAAAAACACAAAGCTTTCCATTTTTACAATGAATGGTTCTACTCTCATGCAGTACATGGTCATAATAGCAAAGAAGAAGAGGTCAACCCTTACTCAAAGTAGAACTGTCCCAGCCTAACATAGGGAGAAGCCAGAAGAGGTGGATTTAGCAACTCTTTACTATGTCTCTCCCAAGAATTCCAGACATGTATAGCTGGGAGGAGACCATGAGGCAGACCCACAACACGCTGGAGTCTCATGGCTGGCCTAGGGTCACTCAGTTTTCTACAAGAAGAGCTTGAATAAGTTTCCTGAGAGAAGGACGTTTTGGGCTCTGCCTCTGCTTTCTGCCCAGCCCCAATGTAACTTAATCAGGAGAGAAGATGGAGGAAGGATAAAATCCTCATTACATTTATAAACTATACTTTTGTTAATAAATAAATAAACATACTAATTAAATACAGAAAATGGATTGAATGCTTGAACAAAATTTTGGATGTTGACCCCAAAAATGTTTGTAGAACAGAGTATAACCACACAATCTCTCATTTGAAGCATAGGACACTGGTGCAGTTACTTGAGGAACAACACGGTACGCAGGGAATAATATTGGTTTTCGGAAGGACACGTTTATAGGGAAAACATACGTCTTGCCATGTTGTATCATTTGGAAAGATTGGCTTTGACACAAAGACAGGAAGTACATTCAGATGTGGCAGATCATCATTTTTCAACTACAACGACTATGAGAGACAACATTACAAATTAATATATTGTATCGGTATAAGCAACTCACATTTTTTATTTTTATTTTACTACAAGATTAAAGTGGTAGTTAAAAATTGTATTACCAGATTAAAGTCGTACAAAATACTTTATTACCTGATTAAAGTTGTACAAAATACCTTATTACGGGATTAAAGTCATAGAAAAATACCTAATTACGGGATTAAAGTTGTAGAAAAATACTTTATTACGGGATTAAAGTCATAGAAAAATACTTAATTACAGGATTAAAGTCATAGAAAAATACTTAATAATGTGATTAAAGTTATAGAAAAATACTTTATTATGGGATTAAGTCGTACAAACATATTATATTACCAGATTGAGGTCAAAGGAAGTTATTAAATTTGAGATTTAGTTTCGAGGAAAATACTTTATTCCGAGATTAAAGTCGTACAAAATACTTTATTATGATATTTAAGTCATAGGAAAATAATTAATTACGATATTAAAGTAACTAAAATAGTAGATTTCTTTTTTATTACAAGACTAAAGTTGAAGAAAAATACTTTACTACAGGATTAAAGTCGTAGAAAAATACTTTATTATGAGATTAAAGTAGTAGAAAAATACTTTATAACAAGATTAGTACTTTATGGGATTGAACTCGTAAAAAAAAAGGAATTCTTAATTACCAGATTGAAGTCAAAGGAATATATATGGTTTGACAGGTTTGAGGAAAATACTTTATTCTGAGATTAAAGAAATAGAAAAATATTTTATTCCGATATTTAAGTCATAGGAAAATACTTAATTACGAGATTAAAGTCAGAGAAAATATTTATTTCGAGATTAAAGTTAAAGGAAAATAATTTATTAAGAGATTGAATACGAAGTAAAATATAACATTATCATCAGTATACAGACTTTAAATAGAATATGCAAGAGACTGTCTTTTGTGTAAGAGGACTGGCTAATGTCATAATAAAGTATATAATATATATCTCTATAAAAAAATATTTGTGTTGAAATATTCAGAAATCAAAGATCAATTCAGATTTTAAAGTAAGACACGATGTGCAGACGTTGATTCTCATTTTAACTATAGAATTGATGTAGTATTAAGATTTTGTCGGAAGGTTTTCTTAGCAACCGGGTCATTCCAGATGGAGCTGCACTACTGCTTAGGTCTGTTCCAATCCACTCCGAGCCGAGTCATGCCAAAAGTGTGGGACAGATTTATTACGTCAAATTCAAATGCGCTGCAGACGAACAGGTCAACAGCAAAGCGCAATTTGGATAAAAGGTTCAGGGTGATTTGATTTTTGTTATGCCTTAAAAATAAATGACAGACCTCTATTTGAAATATGACTGTGATTGTAAAATCTGTTTCTGTCCAAGTTATATTGACAAAAAAAATGTGCAGCGAGAGAAAGTTTTCTTATGTAATGGGAGCTATCAGTTGCACATTGATACAAATTCACCATCATTTTAGTACAAAACATGTATGTTTTGTGAAAAATATTAAACCATTTTACATTGACCTTACATTGAACTCAATTAACCCTTGTGTGATCTGAGGGTCAAGGGTCACCCCCGGTCACCACCCACAGTCATCCTCTGAACACTGTCATCAGTTAACAGAGAAGCGGATGGAGCATGAATGCTGCTACCATGATACAACACTAATAGACTCAGGGACTCATTCATTCCTCGCGCTATTATGCTGTTTAATTCTGAGTTTGGGGGCAGGAGTGGAGTGAAAAGATGATTCTATGATAGTAACCTGATGGATGTCTGCACTAATTTAGTGCAAATTCACCCTCTTGTTAGAACTGGAGCAGTGACAGGAGCATATGATAAAACACGAGCAGCTGTCACCAAGAGGGATCGTATCAAAGGAAAGGAGTGGAATTGAAATGGAAAACTGAAACAGTGGAATTGATAGAAAAAAACTGGAAATTTTGGACATTGGAAAATTCTACCTCCCTAGCTGGAAGGGATTTTTTCTTTTCATTCATGGTCATTTCACTTTCTTCATTTTTTGCTGCCAGGACATGCAGCCCTGCGTTCCCTTCAGCCAGGCATTAGTATTCTAAATGGTGAGCGCAGAAGAAACCTGGTGACAGTCCTGCTGCTTGATCCACATCCTCCTATCATGGCTCACTGTGGTCACATTAAATCAAGGCAAGATTCTGATTTAAGGGTCCATTAAATAAAAGGTCTCTTGTTATACAAAATTTGAAACTGTTTCTAAAATATTTCGTAAACTTTTCATTAACTCTTGAAAATCTTTAATTTAAGGTTCCTTATTAAAGTTTTTTTTAAATTTTAGATTGAAAAAAAGGAGTGAACGTTATTCAAAAATAAATAAACTAAAACTAAACATCTTTAAATGACGTCAAGTCAGGTGACAAAGGACCTTAAATCCTCGTGGCTTCCCTGAAACTTCTATAGTAATTTATAGTGTCTTCTTTCCCAGAACGCTGTCCATATGGTGATGAACTGCCCTTCGAAAGGAAAAATGTGTTTGGAGAGACAGTTTAATTCTGCTAATATGACCTTGATGGATTCTCTCAGTAGGTCCTCCATAAAAGGCGTTCAATGTTTTGGCCTTACTAAGGTTTACAGAGTTCGTTTTTTTTGTAAAACAATCTACTGCACAAACTAGTTCTTGAGTGAATCAGCAATGCATGGCTGAGCTAAAGAGAATCACTCAGACAGTGTATACATCTGCCAAGGAGTTGTCAAAGTGTCCCAAGTAAACAATCAAAAAATGATTACCAAAAATATAAATACAAAATACAAATATAAAAAAAAAAGTATTTTGAATTAGTTTCCCTCACCTGTTCCACCATTTTAACTGCTGATACTTTCTATGTTGACATGCGTTTTAATGTTTTAATGACATTTTAATGAGCTTTGTTGTTTTGAATGTACAGTGACCTTGAGTGTCCAGAAAGGCCCTTTCAAATACATGTATTTAAAATGACAATTTCAATTAAAATATAAAAATTTGTTTATAATTATTATTTTTATGATTAGTAGTACTAGTAGTATTATTAATATTAGTATTAGTAATAGTAGTATTAGTTTTAGTAGTATTATTCATATTCATTATTATTATTAGTAGTAGTAATATGAGAAGTATTAGTGCTTGTATTAGCACTAGTCCTAGTAATAGTCCTAGTCCTAGTATTAGTATTAGTAGTTTACGTAGTATCAGTAGTTGTAGTAGTAGTATTAGTTTTATTATCAAAAGTAGTAGTAGTGTTAGTATTAATATTAGTATTAGTAGTTTTAATATTAGTAGTATAAGTATTAGTGCTAGTATTAGTTTTAGTAGTAATAGTAGTAATAGTAGTAATATTAGTAATATTACTAGTATAAGTAGTAGTATTACTATTAGTCGTAGGATTATTATTATATTATTATTATTATTAGTAGAAGTAGTAATAATAGTAGTGGCAATATTATTTTGGTTATATTTATTTTTATCGTTATTGTTATTCTTATTGTTATTATTATTATTATTATTATTATTATTATTAGTAGTAGTATTAGTAGTAGCCGTATTATTATGATTATTGTTCTTGTTCTTGTTGTTCTTATTATTATTTTTAGTAGTAGTAGTAGTAGTAGTAGTAGTAGTAGTAGTAGTAGTAGTAGTAATAGCAGTATATGTATCAGTATGTAGTACTACTACTAATCATCATCATCATCCTCATAAATCCTATCATCATCCTCATAATTCCTGTCATCTATCCCATAGTTTGAAAAGCGTACCAGTCTGTGGTGGGCATCAGTCAGGTGCGTCTCCTCGTAGCTGTCGTCGTGAGCGGTCCAGCTGTAGGACACCAGGAAGTGATGGATGGGCGGGTGGTAGGTCACTTCGGGGTGAGCCCAGCGGACCACCAGAGTGCTGCCGTTCACATGCTGGACCTTCATGTTGATGGGAGCGCTGCTACAAACTGGAGGACCGAGAAGGAGAGAGAAGTTAGTGGGGGAAGAACTGGTCGCAGGTGGGTTTGGGAAAAAATATAGGTGAAGGTGGAACGTGAAGGAAAAGGCAAAAACATTATTTATAGAAAAAAGATGCATATGTTGCATTTGGCATTCAAGCAACAGAGATTCCACAACATTACAGTGACACATTTCTGAAAAGTGTGGTTGCCAGACACAACATTTTGATTGTTACTCTAAATGTTTTTGTCAGTTAAATAAAAATAAATGTGCTGCTAATGTCAGTTCTTATGAGTATTGTTGATCTTCTTCTGTCCTGACAATTATTTTTGGTTTATTTTGTGCTTCTTACCTTCCTTGCCAAGTGTGTTTACTTCTAACTTTTATTCTTCTATCTTTCAAATGATTCCCTTGTATTACTGAATACGTTAAAAATGATAAATAATTAAATATTAAGTGAACACGTGGGTGAGTGGTCGAGATGTTCCCGCGTCAGAGATCTTCAAACGAGTAGCTTCGCTCTCTGAAGGACGTGTCATGCAGTTGTTGACCACAAGATGTCTCTACTTGACCAATGAGACGTGAGAACAATTCCAAGTGCCTCACTCTGCGGGGTTTAGTTTCTTACTGAGATAAAGGCAATTACAAATAATGCATACACGAACTTGAATGTAAGTAACACTTAATTAATACTTTTAAAACTCAACTAGACGAAAAAAAAAATACTATACTTATAGAAAATCATATTTATAACTTTATTAATTTTTTTTAAATCAACACAGCTAATGGCTCATGCTGAAAATGTAGAATACATAATGAACAACAACATAAAAAGGTGGAAAATGATAATGATAATGTGCGAATATAATGATGATAAACAATGAATGTCGTACTTAATGTTCAACTGAAAATGACCAACAAAACACCCACTAACCAACTTGTAGAATAATGTAAGTAAGTTTAATTTGTAAGGCGTCTTTTACAAACCAGGGTCACAACATTTATTTAGATAAATAAAAAAGAATCTGCAGATTAAGTATAAAAAGTATTTGATGTAAACCTACACAGTGCTTATTGATCTCTCGGTTCTGAGAAGAAGGGGGTTTTAAGTACACTAGTGAGATCAATCTGAGACTCAGCTCGAATGACGAAGCATCCAACCATCTTCAATCTTCTTCTCCCGTGTCTTCAAGTTGTCTTCAAGCGATTGTATTTTTCCCCGACTCAGCAGATTAAGCCATGAAAGCTTTTGTGCTGTGGCGAGCTGATGAAGACGCTTTCATCCCAGATAAGAAAGTCATCACACGCACATCCGGGAGATAATATATGTATTACGGGGCACAAAGGTACATCATTCTCCACTGCAAGTAACACCTCTTGTCTCTGTCTTGATTGTTGTTCAGGTTAAATCCACCATAGTTTAGTTGTTGTTTCAGGATCTGGTTTTATCTTCCTGGTTAAAAAAAACTCAGTAATTTATAAGAAAACAAATGAAAGGATTTTTGACCAATTGTAGTAAAATAGTTTGGTGGTCATGTTGACACCAAATTTTTCTACTGAGTTTAGAAAACCATATAGGCATACGTGGAACTGCTCAATCTTAGCTGTCGGATAGAACGCACTATGTCCATGTCAACCACCTCTCATCGACACACACTAAGGTCAGCTACGGTGTCCCACAAGGCTCTGTTCTTGGTCCAATCCTATTCACAATCTATGTGCTCCCACTAGGGGACTTGATCAGAAGACACTCTATACACTTTCACTGTTATGCTGATGACACCCAACTCTACTTGTCAATGAACAAGATGAAAGAAATAGGCTAACACAACTACAGTCCTGTATTACAGATATCAAGTCCTGGATGTCCTAAAACTTCCTTTTACTGAACTCGGAAGAAACTGAGGTTCTACTAGTTGGTCCACAACATCTCAAACAACCGTAAACTAATGATCTAGCTTAAAAAATGGACCATGCTTTTTTTTTTACCTCCAGGCTGGACTATTGTAACTCTCTTTTGTCAGGATGTTCTAAGAAGTCTCTCAGAATTCTTCAGCTCATTCAGAACTCTGAATCTTGTATCCTGACTAAGACTAAGTGCCCCCACCCCCTGTGCTGTCCTCTTTACATTGGCTCCCAGTAGAATTTAAAATACAATTTAAAATCCTTCTCTTAACCTATAAAGCTTCACATGACCTAGCTCCAACATACATTAAACATCTAATCTAAACTTATCAACCCTCTGACTCAGGCTCTGCCTGAATCAGTCCCTTTTGTTTTTCTTAAGCTGCTATAGGCTTAGATTGCTGGAGGAGTTATAGACACCGAGCTCTGTATATCCTTCCTTTTCTACATTACAATCATCAACTGTGCAGTTTAAACCCACACTTTTTATTTCTCTCCCAGAGCCCCAGGGCTCCACCTCCAGAGATGCTGCTGTTCCAGGACCTCCACCATGTCATCAGATCCAGAATCTCCTCCATGGACTCTTCTATACTCTCCTCTTCTCTTTCACTGTATCATCCCTCACTCTTCTCTCCGTCTATCTATCTACCCCCCATCCTTCCGCACAGCGGGTCACAGCAGGAGGCCGTCAACAGTGAGTCTGGTTCTGGAAGGAAGATTATGGAAGGAAGAACGTTCCAAAGCTTAGGAGAGACACCCTGGAAGGATTTCTCTCCTCTGGTCCAGAAGCCTGTTAAGGAACCATCAGTAGATTCTGATCCAAAGACCTCAGAGCCCGAGCTGTGGTGTAAGGCTGGATCAGATCAGTGATGTAAGGAGGAGCCTGACCATGAATAGATCTGAAAGTAAGAACCAGAATTTAAAATGAACCTGAAAGAAACTGGCAGAAAGTGAAGAGTTTCAAGGATCTTGAAAATGTGAGTTCTCCTACTAGTGCGAATCCTACTGCAGAATTTTGTATTGCAGGCGAGACAGCTCCTTCTTGTTTAGACACAAAAATAAACTGTTGCAATAGTCGAAACGAAAAGACACAAACTCATGGATTACAAGCTCCAGATTGTGTTGTGAAAGTTCAGAGATTTTTCTTGACAATGGATATATCTATATGTTAGCAATGTGTTAGCATGTTTGTGTTTAAGCAATATTTTGTTTCTAGAGTTTGTGTTTTACTTAGTTTCACTACGCAAGAGTCACATGCTCATGTTATTTCACATGATATAAGTTTTATTTTTCTATATGAAACACGTTTAAGGCAGCAGTTTTTAATAGATTATTATTATTTTTTTTTATCTGCAAGGCTCATCGCTGGTTTAGGTATTCAGGAATTGTTGAAGTAAGGAAAATCCAGGGAAACCAGGAATGTTTTTGATTATCTTCCAAAACGTGCCTCGTTGATCTTTACAGGGCAGAAAGGAGGTTCAAGGGCTCATAAAGAAATAAACACATAATGCCCAAAAGAAAAGAAAAATTTGGAAAATCCCAAAATGTTTTGTCACAGCAACAGGTCTGACAGTGACAACATTTTCTCCTTTTCTTAGTCATGTATTAATAAGTTCTGAAGGAAATAAATCACATGTTTCATGTTGCAATACTTGGCTCTGTGACAGTGGGAAACTGATGTGGCGCTTGTATCTTATCTGTTTATTTCACAAACAGAAAGTTCTGGTACGTCTAAAAAACGGAAAACACAGCTTCATCATTTTTTGCTTCAGAACACACGGTCCAGCACATTTCCATAAACGTCTATCTGCTGTGACAAGAACTGAGCAGAAACCCTGTTTTCTTATTACGTGCGTCAATTCTCTATTTCGGTCGGCTGCATGTGAGGTGGGCTGTCACTCAGGGAACACTGGGGCACAGCAGCGACGACGCTCGGAGGGAGACTGTTACCGGCAGCAGGAAGGTTTTCATGCTCAGCCTGAGTCAGTTTTAATTTCATTCCACATGTAGCCGACTGATTGAGTGCACCTGCTATCATGTTTGTGCAGTGCTGTATGTTATTCCAAGAACTATATTATATTTTTGTTTTTTTTATTACTAGTTTATTACTTCTTTTTTTTTTATCACTAGGGTTTCTTTTAGGGTTCTTTTAGGACCTTTGGTCTCAGCTAATAATCTTACTAAGTATGTATTGCCCTACATAAGGATTTAAGCGAATATACAAAAATAAAAAGTTATTTTAAATAGTATGCTTAATACATGTATATTTTAAGATATATTTAAATGTGATACATATATTAAATGTGAGTTATACTACTACGTTGATGATATTTATAAAAAAAAAAGAAGCACAAAATGATCAAAAATAAAACAGTATATTTTTACTTAAAAGATTTTAAACTACTAGTGAATTTAAGAGGAAATCACTTAAAACATTTTAAGCTATCTTAACAAAGTCATAGTGTGAGTTCTAAAGTCCAAATTTGACAGTAAAAGCATAAAAGCAAAAATAAAACTGATGTTTATATGAAATGTGATTGTTTTAAATCATTTATGTTATAGTTTTTAAATTACATTTTTTTTCTTTGTTTTCCTGCCTGTTGGCCCGTCACAAAAGTCACTGTATGAAAACCTACAAACGGACAAGAGTGGCGTGAAAACTCAAGAGTGTCGTGAAAACTTAGACTGGCCCTGTGTTTAATTGGTTCTGTCTTCGTGGAAACTTGTTCTCAATCCTTCAGACATGACAGAAATGAGTGCAACCAAATGCAACTTCCGTCTCTAATCCACAGCCGTAAAGTAGATAAAAAAAATAGTCTTCTAGGAACGTTAAACTGTAACACACATTTTATGTGCAATAAGTTAACATGGACCTTTTTTTTAATTAAATGTTATCATTCCATTAATTGTAACTGAAAAATATTTTGGGGTATCTCCCTCCTCGAATCACAAAGAGACAATGATGTTCAAAAAAACCATAAGATTAATGACAGAACATCTTCCCAATAAGCTTTGGACAGGGTAACATTTACTTATCAAAGCAACATGTTTAAAATATTTATTTACAGTTTATTCCATATGCATCGATGCATATTGCATAAACAAAAATAGTAGAATGTCAATCTTCACCTCCATCATGTTGTCACAGCCACACCTGAATCACCACACCCTTCACTTATTTACATTTACATTACATGCACACGGTTCAGGACCAGAGGAGAGAAATCCTTCCAGGCTGTTGCTCCTAAGCTTTGGGCTTCTTCTTCTCTCTTTGCGCTTGATGGATCTACTGACTCTTTCAAGAAACATCTAAAGACGTTTTTATTTATTCAGGCTTTTCCTTGATTTTCTGGAACTCCTGTTGTGTTCTCAGTTTTATCTTGATCTTTAAAGTATATACAGTACTTCATTGAATATTGGTTTGATTGTTTAAGCGCTTTGTGACCCTGGTCTGGAAAAGCAAGCTTACTTACTTACTTACATCTTCTCATTTAAAGCGTTAGTTCACCCAAAATTCTAGCTTCGCTCATTTTCCTCTCACCCTCATGTCGACAAATGGGTCGGGATTATTCTTTAGCGCGTCTTTATTTTCTGTGTGTTTTCAAGTGTGTCTTTTTGGACAGAGTCACTACATAAAAATGGACATAGATCTACCTGCTGGTCTCCTGAACTAGTGTCGACCGATGATGGAAAAAGTATTTTCTAGCCGTCAAGCTTGTGCGGTTATTTTCTTTAACCACTTGGTGCCGCTAGTAAACATTCCCATCGGAAGCTTTATGCAGCTTAACTACAGTGTGTAGATCGGATTAATTGCACCATAAAAATCTCCACGTGAATTTACCTCAGGTGGCCCCGCGGTCAATTGAGTTTGAAACCCCTGCTCTAGACCGTGTCACAGGATGGTGGTCAGTTTGCTGTTACTCTCCTCACGTCTTCCTCCTCCCTACGAGTGCTAGGAAGAAGGAGCGCCGCCCACCCCGCCTCACCCTCCTCCACTCACACTCACACATTATGTTTGTTTATCTTATAATGAATCCCTCCTAAAGCTGGGGCATAAATATGTACATGTAAAGCACAGGTGCAGTAGACCACACACATTAAAACAAGCTCACATACGCATCAACACACACACACACACATGCACCATGGGGATGAGTGTTGTTGGAGTGGTAATGAGGCAGGAGTAGGAGGATGTCTGGTAGGCCTCCCACTGCCTTATGCTCTGGGACTTAACCATCTCACTGGTTTTGCAAACACAGGCACAAACACACACACAATGACTGTGTGCATCTGAATCTAGCTAGTTCATTACCAATAAAAACTTTCTCTGGCTTAGTGTTCATGCAGTAACATTCATGTGCTTTATATAACCAGTGGCGACAGTTCCGTATCTTTCTCTTTTATAGTTGATGTTTTGATTAAAATCAGTGGAAACAGCTACAAAACATGTTAGCATACCTTTGGTAGCTTCGGTACTGTAGGTGGCGCCGCCACCCCCAGTCAGGTCGTGCTGCCAGGCATCTCTCACCGCGGACTTGTACACAACCCGGTTGTCAAGATACTGAATGGGCCGGAAATTGCTCCGCAAGTATTCCACCGACTTGACATGGTCCTGCTGCTCCGTGGTAAAAATGGAATAGAATGATTCCAGCTGTTTGGAAGAAAAAAAGGAAATAGTCAAACACATGAATACTTGAACCTAACCCTCGTTATTTCTCTGGATAAATGTATTAATTTTCTTATTTTTTCTTTTAATCAAACCCAACAATTTCCAAACTTTTACTTCATGAATGAATGTTGGAGCTCTGCTTTTTTTTTTGCTGATTGGTCGATAAAATAATCGCCTTTTTAATAGTGAATGGAAAATCAAACATGACCTTGCACATGAGTCCACTGTTAAAGTAAGAGTTTATGTCTGGCAAAGTTTTCCATTGTTGTGGCCAAAGAGTAGACACAAAATAATAATCTGATGAATCAGCAAAATTGATTTGTCCAATCGAGCATAAATCCCCCACAGTCCATTTATGTTCAGGAAACTTGTGTTTTCTCATCCTGTTGTTTTTATCCACAGTGAAAGATCTTTTTTTGCAGTCCAAGCCCGAGTTAGACAACCAGTTCTACTTATGTTATCATTGAACAAATGAGTGTTTTTATTTATATTTAGTAAAAGCAAAATGTTTCAGTGCAAGGAAAATGCAGTCGGAAGTGTATGTACTATTTTTTTGTGTGTTTCTGTCGGAATACTTTAACTCCAAGGTTTTAAATTCTTTGGTTTGCCGTTGCAATTTTACTGCATGTTAATCTGTGTATAAAACAAGATAATGGCTTTTGTTATGTCAAGTTTATTTACCTAGTAACTGCAAAAAGTCCTAGTACTATTTACAGTCATTCACAGAGCCATAGATCATTGGATAGCCTGGTTCTGTTGAATCAAAAAAGGTGGATGAAAAAAAATGACATTAAAATAATAGCAAGTAATTGGTGTGTCAGTTTCAATCATCATTATCATGTTTTATTGGAATAAGATTTTTGATTAACAAGTAAAGTCTAGTCAATAAACTCGCTGGTAGGGCTTGTGAGCAACTGTGGAATCTGAAGATCGATGCCAGCCTTGGCCTCTTCTTTAATGTTACTGGTTTGGTACAGGCTGTGTGCTGCACCAAGTAGCCAGACATGGATTTCAACTGTGTGCCAATCCTTACGCTCTGTGTTAGCAGATGGATTATTTTAACAGTGTGTTGGAAAAGACAATACAAAGTCAGACCAGCTAGTGAGTGCCAGCGTTGGAATGAAGTCCTTTTCTAAAAGTACAGTGTACTACCATGTTCACCACAGCTCCCCTTGTGTCTTTCTTAGCTTTGGTCAAGATAAAAAAATAAGATACACAGTCAATAATATATCGTTTACATTGAAAAAAAAAAAAGAAAAAAAAAAGTGGGGTTCCAATCTAGGTCACCCAGGTGGTGGCCAAAATACATCTTGGCAATATCTGTGGGTACCATTAGGTGTTTGGAAATATTCAGGTAAAATATGTAAAATAAGAGTACATCGTTGTTCTTATTGATGGCAGAGAGCTTCAGCACAGTAGTTATTTAATCTGATTAAAATAATAAGTACAAATTACATACTAGAAAGTGTTGGGATCGATGTCGACAGGAAATTCCCTGCATTGTAGTAAAGATTGTGTATATTCTGATAATGCATTGCCCATGAGTTCCTTGTTTGAAATGTATTTAAAATCATTATTTGATGCTGTACACATGTTTCTAACATTGCTACAACGTGTTTCTAACTGTTACAACTCTGATGTTTGTACTCAGTTTCAGTCTCTGGCCTTCAATGGGAATTACTAGGAAAATACAGAACTACAAACAAGTATATAAGGGATAGATCATGTGCAGATGAAGTTAGCTGAACAGACACATCAGGACATGTTCAACAGAGAATGTAAAGAGCTGCAGTTACCGGAGAAAATAGGAACATGTGTTTCATGTATGTTTAAATGAGGTCATAGAGAGGATAACTTTGGAGAAGGAAAAATATGGGTGGAGGAATATGAAGGTAAAACGCGTACATGAGTCTGTAACTACACATGTGTACCCTATGGTTTATGGGTACCAATATGAAGTTATGTGTTTGGAACTTATAGTTCTGGTACAGATCTCATGTCCCTGGTATCTGGGATGTATGCCCCAGTTTTACCTCCATAGAAGGCTTACTAGAAATAACTAGATTCCTGCTAAACATCTTGGCAAATGACCCGAATTCGACATCAAGGCATCAAAAACACAATCCCAAAACCAGACAACATGAGCAAACCAAATATCACAACCTTGAAATTCCTTTGAAAAAAAATCCCTGCAAGAACCACTTGGAGAGATTTTTCCGGGTGAAGCAGCCTGACACATGTATCCGTGGAAAACTCGAGCGCGTTCAAAGCACACGTCTCTTTGATGGGAGCATCTAAGGTGACAGAGTTGTGTAAGCGCCTGAGCATCGATCCACTCAGAGAGCTCGCCCAAAGCAACTGCCGTCACTCCCGCTGACCTACTTCCACGATCATCCAAAATAAAAAGTCAAGCAGAATGAATGAAGAGAAATAAATCAGAGGCATAGAAAGAAGAGAGGAAAAGAACAGCCGTCAAGGCTCTTATTTCTATTCCAATCAATCTTAACCCATGATTTTTCCTTCAGAGCCACCAAACAACATTAATTCAAAAGAGACTTGTCGATAAAAAGAATAATGAATGGTCAGAAGTCGTCGGATGAAGAAGAGGGTGAATTATTTGGGTTACTGTGAAGCTGCTCCTCTTAAAGGCCATTCTTTTTCTTTTTAGATTCACTTCAAATAGAGGTCTACCATCTGCTGGGTTTCATGAAGCTTCATCCGCACATCATGTCTACGATGTATCTCACAGCTAAAGTTGGGATATTTGTAAAGAGTTTTTAAAAAGAAAATGGGGAAGCAGTGTATGAATCTAAGTCTTTAACTCATTTATACATATATGGATACTTATTAGAGATGATTTCCCTTTTCTTGTGTGTATTTCTCACCTGTTTGTAGGACACATAGATGGGTCTGCTGAAGACAATCCATTCCACAACCTTGCTGCAGGGCGGCGTGGTGAGCGAGCCGGTGTAGCGGTAGTAGCTTCCCAGCATGGACGGCAGCAAGTCCTTGAGTACAAATGGCTCCAGGAAAGTCTCTTTCTCTAAATGAGAAAAGGGGAAGACAAAGTGGTCCAATCAATACACTAGCAGCCCAGCACTCGTCACCTGATTGGAGATAATGGTGTGTGCATAGCCAGGTTAAAACAGGTGCTGACTGTTTCCAAGCCTCCTAGTTTATGTTATTGATTCCATTTATATTCCCTGCCTTGTTCAGTGACCTGCTATGGACAGGCACAAGTGCATTGATTGCCTATAATTGGGCCTCCCTTTGTGTTTAAACTGTTTTTTTTTTTTACGGAGCAACCAACACACCATCTCAATGCATTAACTGTGATCCAGCTGCTGACAACAGGAACTGCTCCAGTCACCTGATATTAAAGTCGATCGACAAGTGCATTCTTGAAGCCGTTACGAGTCGCAGTGCAGTTTTTACTTTCATAATATTTGAACTGAATCATTTCAATTTTGTAACTGACCTTTCTTCATTTGTATCTTTTTCTCCCCCTTATTTACCTAACCATAACCCCAACCCCCAACCCCCAATCATAACCTTATTTAGGTTCTTATCCCAAAACTTACCAATTTCTATGTAATATAAATCCTAAAACTTAGTTTAACCACTTTCTCCTTATCATTATTTCTGCCCCTCTTCCACCTAGTTTCCATCCAGGATTAAGACTCAGACTCCCACTGTTTTTAATTTCAATTTTGTAACTGACCTTTCTTTATTATTTTTTTTACTCTCTGGGCTTCTCCCCTCCCCACTCCCTCTCACCATGTTCCCTCCTGTGGTGGGACAATGATCGCTTCGTTTACATAATAAAATGAATGTCTACAGGTGGTTTCTATCCAATCGGCTGGCCTGTGGGTTTTAATAGCTCGAAAAGCCAAATGGCTGCTCTATGGGACTTCTAGTGAGGCTCCTCTCTACTAAGCAGACATATCTTACTATCTAGCTACCACATCATTATCAGTCCCTACATCTGTGTCCCAACCCCCCCGACAAAGCCACAGACTCCACTCCAAACCGACGGGTTCTTTCTTGAAGCTGCTATGTAAATCACATCCAGCCATTAAATCAGGTTTACTTCACAGGGACAGGCTAGCCGGTGAGCTTGTCAAAGGGAATTTGCTCTATTGAGGTTTCATGTAAATTGCAACCAGAAATGAAGTACAAAGACAGCAGAGTCATACCTACAGTGCATGCCTCAGACTAGCCTCGCAACAAGAGAAGCCAGCGCTGGGAGAAATTTAACCACCCGCTGCGCAGTAGAGGCGTGCGGGTTGCAAATTAAGCAACTGCCTTCCCTGTTGGGACCACGGAAAACTTTGCCTTGATCGAACGCGACAAGTTTCTGTGTTCGATTTATTTGGAGGCTGAGCTTATTTAACCAAGACAACTGAGCAAGACTTTCGAACATTGAGGACAAATGTTTTAATAATGACTGACATACTTCAGGATGAAACTCCTGACTCACTTGAGTGACTGCAACTACACTATGAAATTAACTTTAATATACTATTTAGTTTAAGTTTTTAGTTTATTACATTATGTGTTAAAGGATATATATGACACAACAGAATAATACATTTTATGGATTTTTTCAGTTAAATAACATCAGGATTCAAGACCGATAATGAGAAACTATTATACATTAGAAATGACAATCTCTCAAAATACAAGCGGTGTCACATAAATATACTCGCTATAGCAAACATACAAACAGGTTCGACCTATATTTGAAACCAAATTGAAGCTGCAGGATTACCTTTAGAAAAGTTACATATATTTCCCTGCAACACACTAAAATGTGTGCAAATGTTCCCAAATTGCATAGTATTTACTGGGAGATACACAACATAATGAGTTTGACAACTTTAGTGGCCACTTATCTCAAGATATTTTGACCAAGAATGATATGCTTAAAATCTGCATTGTTGTGTATTTCTGAAAGTTTAAAGATGCAACATTTTCTGTCAGAGTTTGTGAGTCCAAGTTCTGTTGCAATGATTTTACCTGTCAAGGTTTATTACGGTCCAAAACCATCATGTAAAGTTATCATGGCTTCATAAAACGTCAACACTTCCCACAGCACAACAACGTAGCTGTTTGTGGAGAAGATGGCTCCACCGCAGACAGGGCTCTGACTTGTGGTCAACCGGGGGTGGTTAATATTTTAGACCTTGGAATCTCTCGCAATCCTGGATAAGAAATTAGAACTGTGTAGCTGATAGAGTCTGCAAGGAGAGTCTCCTTAACTTAACTGAAGTCAACCCTACTCACGAGTGACTTAAAGGTGCAAACAAAAGAGAAATATTTTGTTATGAATATATCAACCAAAATACTAAATTTTCATGGACCAAGAGTTTCTGTCAAATTTCAAAATAAAGGCCTTGGTAACAAGGAGTGTTTTCCCCTGACAAAAAAAACATAACATTGAGTTGAACCATCATGGCATACTCTCTTATATAAAAAAAGGATATAAAAAAAAAGATATATAAATGAAAATAATATGTGGTGCTGATTCTGAATACTGAATGTAGGTTTATTATTGTTACCATCAAACACAGCAGATGAAGACATAGGACACTGGATCTGGACTCACCATGATGAACAACTCCCCTGAGGCCATGGATGATAGGGTCAACAGCAGGATTGTCCTTTCCCCCAGCCTGCGGAGCAAAAGTGTCGACATGTGAGTCAGAAACGACACATATTGTGTTGGTTTCCTTTAAGCACTAATTGACCAACTGACACATTACTTGTGATATAACGAAACGGGCGAGGAAAGCTATATGCTGATATATGAAGCGTATTCATCTGGTACATTTGTGATAGTAGACCCCAGAGGGATTCAGACCAGACGGTAGTGGACTATAGAATCCTCTCCATCTAATCTCAAGGACCACATGGATTCATAGACCTCGATGAGTCACCGTTGTCATGGTAGCTTGAGGTAAATACAGTCTTTATATTGTTACCTGTTCTCTTGATGCACAGAACACTGTGCAGAGTTAACAGAAAATAATGAATTTGGCTAAGACGGGATCTCAGAAGTGACGTCACACTCATCTTCATATTTATGATCCTACATTCTGCTGACTCCGGCCGTTGTTATTAATATAAACAGCCCAGTCAGCACAGTCGTGGAGGATGTCTAATCTGTTCTTCGGAGACTCGCCTTTTCTTTGGTTCTGAATGAGTAAGATGTACCCATAACAAAGTAAAAAGTCATAAAATCTACCAAAATGAGTAGATCTAGACTGTCTTTGATTGAGATTGTTCATAATGCTTTGTAGAGAAAAAAAAACTACATAAGTATATAATGGACACATGCACATAACAGAAGAGCAAACGTCTTGGATTGATAGCAAATCAACAGTGGTTGCCAAAAAAAACCAACACAACTAATTTTTAATACCAACCTAACAAAGCAAACACATCTGACCTTAACATCTTCATTTAACAATAGTAGTGACAAAGTAACATCATTCACATCGACGTTAGAGGTCAACTTTTTATTATTCTTTAAAATAGAAGTATATGGAAAAGAAGAAGTAACAGGAACGTTCCTCTCTTTGCTCCTTATTACTTATAACCTCACATTATTTCAGTAGAAATTGCTTAAGATTATAAACTACAGATATATGTAGACTGATGTCAACTGACAAGATGAGTATAATAAAAAAAACTGGATGTCACTGACTCACCTTAAGATAAAATTTAAATCATTGTTGTCTAAGAAGAATTTAAAACTCTTTGTTTTGTGTATTTATTCAGTCAGACTTCAAAGGAGCTTTTAAGAGCTATTGTGTATTGCTGTTCAACAACCCACCTTTCTTTCCACATGCTTAAAAAAATATATATGTTCAGTATCACATTATTAAATATATTTTTAATTCAAGAAGCTTTCTCAGCTTTCTTATGTACATACGTTGATCTTCAGAGAGACATAAATAGCTGCCTAACGTAGGATCCAAAATAAGAACATAAAAAAAAAGCAACTTGTGAATGGGTGTGTGTGTAAATGGTTGTCTGTCTTTGTGTGCCCTGCGACAGACTGGCGTCCTGTCCAGGGTGTCCCCCGCCTCTCTACTTTAATAGGCCCCAGCTCCCACGACGCAACACACAAAAATGAAAAAGCAGCACAGAAAATGAATCAACCTTGTCGATGTATGAAAGAAAGCTTTAAACATTAACAAGATTGGTTGTTTCAGTTAAGTTGAGAACTATTAACTGTTAACTAAGAACTGTTCTTTCTATGGATCTGCACAAAAGACTGGTCTGGTGCTGTGGCTCGTTCCAGATTTCAAACATTTTACGGAATAGTCTTTTCTAATTTTCTGCTAATTGAAATATCCCCTTTTCCCAAAATTGAACATAATCTATCCAAGGTAAATGTTACTTCCAACAAAAGGGAGCTCATCCATTCATTAATTAAAAATGCTTTCTGACGCTTAAAGGGTTAATGCAGTTCATTTTTTTTAATGAGCTTCTCTTCTTAGAAACACCTACCATTGCCCTCTAGTCCCTGACTTCAGATGTTACCCTGAACCATTAAGTCATTGGTTGTAGAGCAACAACCCCATAAAACAGAAGTTGTTACAAGTTGCTTTATAATCCAGTTTCCAGCATCAGTGCGACACATGAAGCTAAAGGCTCGACGTGTAGATAGGATGAATACATCCGTGTAGAAATGCAGTGAGAATCGCTGTCGAGGGGGAGGGAAGGAAAGGAGGGCAGAGGGAATTAGCATTTCAGTATTGAGGTTTGTCTCGGAAAGCTTGCCGGCTTGTCCCCCGAGATCCTCACCCAGAGGGCTTCACAATAGTGAGTCCTACTCTCTCTCTTCCTCCACGACTTTGGCTTTACTTACTCTTCCTGTTGGTTCCAGGCCACGGCTCTATTCTTCTTGCTCGCGCCTGGGACTAAGCGCTGCGGTGACAACGTATACAGAAGGAACATGTAATGATCTACAATCTGGCGCGTTCATTCTTTCCCTCTTGCGTAACCGCTCTCTGCTCAAAACCGTCTACTTTGCCAAAATCCTTTCCCAGCATGTGAAGTACCCTCGCCTCCTTCAAAGACTGACGCTGACTGACATCCAAGTCAGCCTGCAGGTAGACTCAAGTGAGGATGAATCAGCGCTACTTGGATTTATTTGCTTTCTAAAGAACGAAACATTTAGAGTTCAGGAAAGATGTTTTAGTATTCGAATGTCTGTAGGAAAGGAAGTGATCAGAGCTGTAAGATCAGAGATATGTTCTTTTTTATTTACCTTACTCATCCTTTGTATACAGTCTTTGCAATGGTCTGTGTACAGTCTATCTTGTTAATGGTGAGATGTGAGAAGGGATGGATTGATAAAGCTTCACGAAGCAGTGTCATTATTATTATATTGTTACAGCGCTTCTGTTAAAACCTCCACGTAATGAGTTCTATAAAATATGACACTGCTTCATGAAGCTTCATAAGCACATTGTCAGGTGTGTGAACTTTCACAAGATCTTTGTAAACAATTTTAACAGATTTATGTACGAAAGATTATATAATTTGGTTCACAGGTTTAAATGATAAATTGATGGATAAAAATAAAAATTCAAAATAAGATTATGACTTCATTATCACCAATACAACAAGTGTAATCAGTGTAAAGATAAATATAATATCAATTGACAGTACAGTATCGTTAATACTCAGTGAAAATTGAAAATTATATATATATATATAAATAAATATATTTTTCAATGTATTCATTTCACAGTAAACATTTAATGGGAAATGTTTTCATAATAATAATTTCAGTTGTCATTCAGACCAGAGACCCATTATCTATTTTATTATAACTTGTATGTTTTTTGGTCAGTTAAAACGGGTATATGATAATAACTAATAATATCTACTAATAACCCATCAAGTAGATGGGAGTTAATATGTTTTTGATGTTCAACCAAAAAACACAAATGTTATTTTCTTAGTGGACTTCTTGTAGTGATTCAATCTTTTCCTTCTGCAACAGTCGTGTCAGACGTGAATATTCTTGTCAGTCTTGACCACCTAATGGTTAAATTCCATAAACAAGTGTCTCACCTGAAAAAAGACGGCCATGGCTGCAATGTTTCTCTTCTCCCTGAGTGCCGCGCTGAGACTGTCAAAGTCATCGGAATTGTACATGTAGATCTGCATCTGTGGAAGATAAAACAGCGACGTTGGGTTTGTACAGTTCATACTATTTATAGACGATTGTGTGTGTTCTGCTGTGTGTGTGTGTGTGCGTGTGAGAGACACATTTAATTAAACACTGAATCCACAACGTATGAATGGCAAGAGAACCAGACATTTCCAATCCTAACATGCTCACTTGACATAACAAACTACATTTTTTAATGTTATTCATTTATTATTATATAATATAAAAAAACAAAAACAAGACATTATCATTGAACTGGCTATTGTATCAATATGCAGAGAGCAGTTACCTTCTGTTGAACAAAGTGTTTTAGTATTTGTACCACATGGTCAGTGTTACCTTTAGCTTTAAAACCCTTGCTTTGATATTAAAAAGTGACAACCTGTCAATAAAACTGGATCTTAAAATATAGTATCTGCTTACATTATGGTAATGTATGATAACGATATATGCCAAAAACCGTGTAGTTCAACTGATTAAATTACAAAGCGTGTGACGCAATATTTACACAAGCTATCCAGAATCTTGTCTCTGGATTCTAACCTACAGTGCTATAATTGCCATTTTAATCTGATGGCAATTCATTATTGTATCAAACAAAATTGTATTGTAAAAAGACATTATTTTAATAATGACATGATGTGCTTAGAAAATTAGAATTAATGGCGTTTTATTTCTCCGGCATGGTTGAAATCCAAAAGTACTATATACAAATAAACTATTCCCAATTGGTTCATAATGCTGTTTTTACTTTTTCTTGCCATCATACATGTTCTTGATCATAACTGTGGAAAACGGTGTTTCCTGGGTTGCACTCTTTCTGCCAGATCCACACCATGCGTTTCCTTCGTCCCGTGACGATAGAGGTAAAAACAAGTTGTGCATAAATAGTCAAGATTTCTGAGCTGTCTCAGACAGGTGTGAGGCAGACAGTGAAATCCTTCCTGCCTCTTCTTGTTTTACACTATCTGTCAAAGAGAAAATCACAGGGCTTTGACAGAAATCCAAAAACTGACTTCATGCTCTAACGCCTCTACACAGACCGTAGAAAAAAAGAAGAAAGAAAGAAAAGGGAGGAGGCATTTAGGGTCCACCAGCAGTTGCACCGGTGGGCCGATTGCTATATCCTACGCTAATCAATTTCATCCAATTTTCGCTTTTCCATCTCTGAAAATAACAACAAAAACAATATTGAGAAATGATATATTTATCTTTTGCAGTAAAATATAACAGGTGATAATTGTATTAGTAGTATTCAGAAAGTCAGAGTCAATATGACAATGAAATCCAAGAGAGAGAGAACCTGTGTTTCTTCACAATAATGTTGTGCTTGTGACTTCATAGCCCATCTTTATTATTGGTTTTGACAATTTGATATCAGGGCTAGAAATATTGTTTTATTGCATACTGTTGCAATATCATGCTGTTAATTCTGAAACCAAAGAATTGCCTCGTGTGAGAATAAGTTGTGGCTTTTATAATTTAAAGAGTATTACTTTTTCACGAATGTAGGCACAGCTAAATATTGCTTTTTCCAAACAAACACACGCAATGGAGGTGAAAGGGGGTCTGGCGAGATTATTAAACCTGTCTCCGCATCTGGGACAGCATCTATTCGCCCTCTGGGTAGCGTTGGGCTCGAATGATGGGACTGTTGTTTTGTCATTCAAGAGTTTGGAAATATGAAATTCACTGAAAAACAGTTGTGTTCTCTATCCAGGGGGAAGGCCGATCACTGATGAAAGAGAAATGGAATACAAACAAACAAAACGCGGGAGTGCAGCTGGGCAGTCATCACATATATTCCAAGGTTTAATGGAATGTAGCTCACTGAGAGACCGAGAAAGATGGATCTCAAGGAAAAAGATTTGCAATAAATAAGAAGTGCACACAACACCAAGGAAGGAGAGGGTAATAGGAAAAGGAAAAGATCACTAATTATATTAATCGGATTAGGATGGGTTCTGGAGGAAAGTCTGGGTA
The DNA here is from genome assembly GCF_982586985.1 of Callionymus lyra. Classification (NCBI taxonomy): domain Eukaryota; kingdom Metazoa; phylum Chordata; class Actinopteri; order Syngnathiformes; family Callionymidae; genus Callionymus; species Callionymus lyra. The sequence continues at coordinate 17,033,835 of NC_141827.1, forward strand.
TCTCTGCTAGTGCATGTCCAAAATTGAAACACATTGTATTGGTGCTTTTGTCTCCCTCGCTGCAGCACTCATCACATTACTGTTGTTATTCCCACCTTCAGACGAACACCAGCAATAGCATATATATGTTCTAAAGCACCGGTCCTTAAGCAGAAAGACAATTTTTAGGAAGAAAGGACAAATCGGAAAAATATAAAACTCCACAGGTTACCTAAATACCATCCAAGTTCTAAGTACTATGGCCTGCAGTTGGACATCAATAGGTTCATAACCCATCAAAAAAGGACCCACAGCACTTCCCCTTTTATGACTTAACTATGAAGTTGGGCAGCTTGACGACAAGGTTGCAGGGCGATCAGTGTTTTTTAGGAAATGAGTCACATTCTGATAGCTGGGGGTTTTACTACAAAATCTGCTGCCACTGCTTTGCTAATGTTTACTAGCCAAGGTGAAGGCCAACTGGATGAATGACACCCCTGCAGCTGAGCTGTCCATAAAAAGGGACTCACTGTATGAAGCCCATTGGCCAGATTTTCAATTGAGTGTACCGGTGTCGGAGCCAGGGATCTCATTGTGATGGTTTACCCCTTCAAGGTTGAGCTTCGTTTGTACGCTCAGCAACCCCCGATGTGGAATGAACCAAAAGGCCTGCTGGGGGCTTTGAAACACCTGCCAAATTAGTCAATAGTCTGACTAAACCCCCAAACTTCACCAAGTGCCCAAAACAAATGTCATGGCTCACTTCAATGTTTGAGGCAAAAACTTTCAGGCAGGCAGAGACACCGCAGTTGGTTCAGCAGACAGCAATAGAAGGTAGTTGTTGCTGAATATCTAAAGCACAAGTCAGCATTTCAAAAAATAAAAAAGAGAAAATAAAAGGCGGCGTTTGTTTTGGACCATTTTTCTCAAAAGAAGATGGCAAAGGTATATAGTATTTGACACAGGAGAACACAGACACAGTCGTGACTCAGAAAAGTATAAACAGCAGTTTAACATATGAGCACTAGATAAAAAATAAGCCACAAATAAAAAATGTGATGTTTTAACTGTAAACATGTAGCAATGTGCCCAAATCTGTGCAAAAATAAGGAAGCTGCTGCCCAGTGTACTCATTTTCTAATCGGTTGTTTTGGCAAAAATAATGATGTGAAATAAAATCCCATGCATTAATGACACATATTTATCATAAATACCTGTTCAAGAAAGAAAGTGCGATTGTTCCCCTGCTACATTGACCACTTCTCTCAGCCCACATATTGTGTGTTAATTTACAGTTCCTTCCTTATCTAGGCATGTGGGTAAAAGCCTACAGAGCCAGGCTATCTGTAACCACACATATATCGGCTACCACCCCCACCATCTTTTTTATCCTTTGTTCCTCTCGTTCATCATGTCTTCAGGGACTGGGGCGGTGGAGATTAAAAGGAAAAAAAAGACAGAACAAATACGAGCAGCAGGCAGACGGGATGGGTTGGTAGCAATGGCTTGCTCTGATGGCATCATTACCTCTGTGGAGGTAGTAAATGATTGAAGAGAGCTACTCCAGAAACAGATGCCCCCCTTATGGTCACTTGTGTGATAGGATCACTACCGGATATTGAAAAAACACAGGGAAAAAAAAAACGTGCTAAGGTCCCCCAAAATGTTGTCATATCTGAAACTAAAAAAGGTAGATCAATTTGGATTCATCTGCAAAAAATAAAAGGCTAGTAATAAAAACATTTTTAATTATTTGAAGTTGGAGCTAATATCTTCCAATGAAGTAAGATGTTTTCAAACTGATGAAACCCTAAGAAATTCAGTGGCTTGACTTTTATTTTAATTTTTTTTTTTAAGGACTCCGAGGCAGACTTTTGACTGTGCTGGTCTTCTGTCTGTGAGATATGTCCTGAAGACCTCCAAATAATAGAACTCCTTCACCTGGTTCTCATCCCCAACACCAATACGGCTTCCCTCCTTATTCTGCCCGAGGACCCTCGAGACAAACAAGTCTGACTTGCTACTTGGCTTCCCGGACCAAGCCGGAAGCACCCCCAACAGCAATACCAGAGTATCACGGTCGAATGCCTTCTCCAGATCCACAAAACACATTTAGACGGGTTGCACAACTTCATACAAGCCATGACCGTAAAGCCATCCTAGTTGTAGTCCTTTAGGTCAATACTAACACATGCACACACATAAACAACCCGCCCATTTTCTTGTTTTCGTGAAGAAAAAGATCTAAAAAAAACCCAGCATTATTGCTTTATTTAATACTAATTCTTATCGTTATTAATAATTATGATATATCCAAAGTCTGATTTCTACAATAACAAAAAAAGCAGAAAATTCCAGAAATAAATTAATTGGATGATGGATATCCTGCGCTCTTTTCAAATGCATTACTAATTTAAGACCTACTTCCACACACACTCACACACACACTCAAATGTGAGCTGCGCCGCCTGTCACCGCTGTGATCGGCATATTAACGTGAGCATTACTGGCTCAAATAGCAGGGAGTGCTGTGCATCCCCACTTCATCATGTCATTCAAGGCGCCCATTAAGCTTGAATTACAAAATGGCAAGACTCATAAATCACAAATCAAGCACTGGCAAAGGGCATGGACCCTCTTCAGCACAACCAGGTAAAATAATCAACAAGGTGAAACAGATGTTAAGTGAAAAGCGTAATTTAGAATATCCACTTTGCCAAGAAGTATTTGCACCCTTGCCTATCTGTCAAGAAAGGGAACATCTTAAGGCATACAAGTAACATCGGATCACTCGTCTCTTGAAAATTACTGTAGGTCAGATCCGATGGATCCCTTCTTGCCACTGCTTTTCATGGTCAGGTCTTTGTTTGTTACAGTTTTTGTGTACTTGCGTTTTGGGTATCTTTCTTGACTGAAACCCAAAAGCTCCTGTGTTGAGGCAGCAGAATCCTGACACTGGGAACCGAGCTTTAAAATGATTTGTTAACCATTAATATGACATGATGTCATTCTCAAAGTCCATGTGCCCAGACCTAGAAAGTACAAGGAAAACCTCAAAAAATATTTTGCACTATAAAAGGTTGTGCGATGCTGTGTGGTCTACACACTGTGGCGCTGAGCAAAAGGCAGAAGGCAGAGCTGGAGGTAGAAGCGATGAAGATGTTGAGGTTCTCTTTGGAAGAAGATGGATAGGATCAGGAATTAGTCAATCGGAGGAACAGCACATGTTAGATGTTTTGGAGATAAGGTCAGAGAGGCCAGGATGAGATGATTTGGTCATTTACAGAGGAGGGATAGTGAGTATATTGGTAGAAGGATGCTGGGGTTGGAACTGCCAGGCAGGAGGTCTAGAGGAAGACCAAAGAGGTTTTATGGATGTAGTGAAAGAGGACATAAAGTTGGTTTATCATTCTGTAAAATATTCCCTAATAAACAAATACAAGATAAGTATGCTGGGGATGAAGTAATAAACCAAATAAGGAGAAAAGGCATTATCGAATATTGTACAGTTTCAGGATGGAGGTCCAGGTAATATCAACTCACTCTTAGCCTACAAAGCAAAACTTCAAGTTTAAAATGTTCCAAGTTGTGGTCGTGATGTAACTGGTCGATGACCACCAATTGGACATCATTGACGTCAATACAAACACTTCCTTAGATATGTCAGTTTACCTCCACAGGGTACCGCCGATTGTTGATACTATGTTCTGAGCCCTCGGATCCGTTGCTTGGTCCCCAGTGAAACTCCACTTTCTCTGCTTTGAATCTCCCTGGAAGTCCAGCGCCCCTAACGAAGTAATCGTCTTTCAACATAATGGCCACTGAAAGACAGGAAGGAAAAGAACATTAAGTGAACAAAGTTTTCATGCGTGCATATATCAAATCACTGTCATCTGGTTTCAATCACGACACAAGCAGGAAGACTTTTATTCCACTTTTAAATGGTTGGACAGACAATCAGTCTTTTATATGTTCAAAATAGATATTGTTTGTTGGATCTTCTGTCGCTCCACTCGCACCCACCATTCAGCTGTCTAAGAAGGTTAATCTAGTAAGTAAATAAGTAGGTAAGTAAGTAATGGTTATTTCTAAAGCGCCTTTCTAGACCAGGGTCACAAAGTGCTTTAACAATCGAAAAAACAATACAGTATTCAACTATGGGAAAATCGTTGTATTATGTTCGCACAAATTGTCCTTCGAACATCCTTGTGCGATTCAAAGAAAGCCAAGATGTGATCTTGAAAACAGGGGCATTGTTTCTTTTGAGTCACATTTTTTTCTGGTGCTTGCAAAGAAGTATTTTCGACAACAAGAAAAACTCAATTGAAAATCTTGCCTTGAGAAATGGTGGCTACATTTCAATTGTCATTTTATTTCTTTATTTATTTCTAGCGGTATACATGTATATTATTCTCAGTTGTTTTTTTTTGCCTTGTGAAGCATTTGTTGGAATACACCTAAGGTGAACCCAGAAACATATTAAGACATGTACTTTTTATAAACAGTCCCTTTCTAAGGGTTCTTTTTAATAGGATTAGTATTGGACATGAAAAGGTGTGTGTAGATATACTCCAAATTCCAATCAAATGGAAATCCATAAGATCAAATGTAAAGCAGATCTGTTCACGTAGTTTTACAAATGCATCTTGGAACACACAGCTCTCACGAATAATAGCAGCTTTAATTAACTGTTAAGAATATAAACTGTTATATGGTGTCGGTGTTCAGGAGACAAATCTTTCTAAACAAAGTTAAAAATGATTGTAGTAGTAGTAGTTTTCAGTGAATCGATGACTAATGATGGTCTGATGAAGCTTCATGAAACAGTGTCATGTTGTTTAGAGGTCAGTAGGTGGCGCCAACAGTTTAAAAACGATGTGATGTTTCATTAGAACTGTTGTTCAGTACAAAGGAAAATAGTGTAGAGACCGCCATCTAGTGGACTCTGAAAATAATGACACTGCTTCATGAAGCTTCATCAGACCATCACTATTTAACTGAAGTAAATACAGATTTCGACATAGTTCTTTAGTCTTAAAAGCTATTCTTTTTCATATTGTGCTTTTTGTTAACTTTCTTGGGGCTGCTGTGTTTATCTCCATGTTGTCTTGACCTTTTAAAGTATGAATTTTAACTGTGTATTACTTTGATTGCTCAAGCGCTTTGTGACCCTGGACTGAGAAAGGCGCTTTACAAATAATAATTACTTACTTACTTACTGACAGACACGAGAGGGAGGAACAAGAGAAACACTTCAGGTATAATAAAAAATAAAGTTGTTTTTAAACAAAACAATAATGTAATTATTATATTAAGGTTATTTGGCAACATTATTGGGCACAGGACAGCACAATTTGCATAATTTTATACCGCTGTTTTTGCAGGAGTTATTACAAGGTTCTCAACTTGCCACAATACTTAATTACTACTTAATGTCATGAACTATTTTGGTGTTTGTGGTGACCATCACTATTTTTGCCATTGGTGTTTTCATTTTCATTTTGCCAATGGACTCCCCCAAAAGTTTTTAAAACAGCATCTACCTGTTTTTCCAGTATTTTTCATAGATGTCTTATTGGATGATTCGCCGTCGAAGCCCTCCAGTGTCAACTCTTGGTACTCGGTGGAGACTTTCGTGTCCATGTCCACGATGTTGATCGGCGACTGCTTCCTCTCTTTACACTGTGGATATGCTGATGCCCAGCCCTCGTCAGGCCCGTATATACCTGAGGAGACAAAACAGGGTCGTAGGTCAGCTGAAGAAACAATACAAGTCAATATATAAGGTGTTCTTTATACTGTATCCGACACAAAGTTAAATCCTACATCATGTTTTGGGCAGGGAAACACCCTGGAGCACCGCAAGGAAGTTAGGTGTTTCTGCCTGCTCTACGTCATTTGAAGGTAAATGTTAATGAAAGTGAAAACCCCAAGGCCGTTAAGCAGCACTAAATATTTCCGCTCCAGCAGGCAGAGACGGGGGTTCAACGTTGAACAAAGAAGCGTCACACAATTCATGCCAAAACACCTGAAGGATTAACAAAATACTTCAATCCTCAATGAATTCTCAAACGGTTTTATAGCACATCATAGCACCATTGTTACAGAGGATTCATTCGTTTCTACTTGACAGAGAAACAACTGACACAGACAACATACTAGTGTTACCTGAACAATAGGAACTAGTTTGCCTTTACCGCGACAATCGTCACTTGATTTCATTTCATTTCAAATATGTTTAAAAAAAACCGAGGACCATGTTATCCACATTCATTTGAATTACCACTTCCATTTCAGCTCATGTCCGGAACACCATCATTTTCAGTTTCAACGTAAGGTCTGGCATTTGGGGCAGACGCCATCGCTACTAATTATTGTTCCACTAACTTGTCAGACAAGTCAAATGAAAGTTGCCTGACCACACGTGAATACACGTTTCCCTGCCCTTTATGTTTCTTATTGACTGAATAAATAGTTAAAGTAAATAAAAAAGGTAACTTCAAGTTTTCTCTTTTATTCACTCGACTCTTTATCATCAGGTGGCTGTGATGTATTGTCTGCAGATGCCTTGTATTAATACACAATATCCGCTAGATGGAAAAATTAATCGAGACACAAACTCTGACGCAAAGTTGACACAATTAGTAGAAAGTAATTTAATAGCGCATAAACAACAGTGTAATTACATTCATAAACAATTGCATGTGACCTTTTAATTTCTTATTTTCATCAGAATTCATTATTTAAAACTTTCTTAATTCCACAATTGTTCAGACATCTTTATCTACAAGGAATCCTTTATCATAAAGGCTGGGACTGACGTGCGTCAAATGACCAGCAGATGTCACTACTCCCAAATGAGGTAAATAAATCAGGGCTTTGTGTTCTTATTGTTTGGACGGTGTCTGTGCATCTTCAACGTTCAAATGCTATAACCATCTTTTTTCTTATCAGTTTATACTGCTGAATGTAAAATACATTTTTTCATAAACAATCACAAAATGGTCAACGTGTGAAATCAAATATTGTGTTACAACAGACGCTGAAACAACAAGATCAAATTCAGCGACGGGAGTTGCTGTTTACGCGTTGAGCCGGGGATAGTTGTATCAGAAGAAGATGGATTTTTCATCACCAGTATTGATGAATGTCAATGAAATGTAATGTTGCAATAATATAATTACTCGCCCACTATAGTGACAATTACAAAAACAAGAGAAACGTTAATTAAACAGCCAGAAATAAACAAAATAACACATAAAACGGGAGAATTAAGGGTAATGGACTTTAAAGAACAGTAAATAGTAAATGAAGTAACTCGGTCAATGTACATTTTAGTTATAGTTCAGCAATTGCCGGGTTATTTATCATTCAGGGAAACTCATTAGCTAATAGAATTAGGATTGTACCCAGAAAATCCTATTTGTACGTGTTTTGTTTTTACAAAATTGAAATGGAAACCATTGTGCTGTGTTCAAAGACATCTCGACAACACGATAAAAATCGATTTAACCCTTGTGAGGCCGAAAACAAATGTGTTTTTCCGCACAAAGGTTAATGATGACTCAATCGTAGGTATCATTCACGATTATTCAGACCTGGTTCATCTGGTAATGCTAGATATATGTACTTATTAGATCCTTCATTTTGTAGTATTGACAAAAATGCATATGTATTCGACAAGTACCGTTATTTCGACTCTTACACTTGATCGAACCGATACAAAGAATGATTATAGGTTTTGAAACAGAGAGGTCAGATCATCATGCTGAGGTTGACGCACCTCCAGAGATTTTGGCTTCACACTAGTTTTTCTCCTTCATTTTCTGCCATCGCTGTGATCCTCAGATCATTGATTTCCGTCATTAACCCACCAATACTTTGGTGATGAATACACAGATGTTGCTTTTCTTTTTACATTATTTCAACATTTTAGACATTTATTTTACCGCAGCATTTAATTGCAGTAAATGCCCATATGGCAACACCATAAGTGCTTTTATTATAAATAAATAAAAATTGGTTGTGTGTTTCCTTCCCCCTCAGACCTTCCTGTCCACCATCTCATTAGACCCACTTTGATTTCATTGTTTTCCTCTGCTGAGTTATCCCGACAGCAAAACTCTCCCAAAGGTGTATTTTCATGCCTTTGCGTCGGAAATAGCTTTCCGTCTCTAGTCGTTTGAATTCCATATTTATGGTCTTTTCTGCTTCTCTCGGTTTCATATCTGGCAAATAGGATTGGTGGCAGGCGTTTGAGCGAGATGGGAACAAGGTCAACAGTCGAGCATCTGCTTCAAAGATGTCTCCTAATTGAGTGGAAAGCTTCAAACTCTCTCAAAGGTCACGAGAAAGCAGTCAGTTGTGTTTACAAAGTAAATAATTGACGTGTATTAAGAGGAGAATGGAGAGAAAAAAAAGATCAGTTGGGAATACTCAAAGGCCGGTGTTTGTTTACCTGGATATCAGAAACTCTTTCCTCTTCCAGCTCTTACTTTCTGCACTAGTCCAAGGTTTGGTATAAGATAAGTCACACATGCCTCCCCCCCCTTTAACAAGTTTGACTATTGATTTGCCACTCCGAGGCCCCTCCTGGGACACTGTAAAGAACCAGGAGACAGCAAGTGGCAGCAAGGCCTGCTTTTTTCAAAGGATCGAGCCCACCATGTGTTCGTCCTCCTTGGAGAAATCGGTCGTATTACCTAGAAGTAGAATAGATAATCTGGCCATCATGGACGTTGTGACCCAGCACATCTGTTACCCTCTATCTGACATGGATCAAGAAGCTGCTATAGGAGCTTGTAGTTAGTGATGAGTTGATGAAGAAGTTTCATTATTTTCAGAGCCCACTTGAGATCTGGACACGCCGTTAAAAAACTGTCCTCGAAACTTGTTCTCGATCCATAGGTGCAGGGTATGTTATACGCCTTCTATTTTCGGATCCCTGGGAAAACAGGAGGCTGGAGACTCATCCTGTACCTCGGCTACTTTAACTCCTACACCAGTCTAGTAACTTCATAAGTCATAAAAAAATACAATCTCAATAGGTGCAGCGAGCAGCGGAGTGATGCCTTAAAAGAAGAAGAATCTGCTCTTCAGATAAATTGCTTTATATTTATGGAGCTGCTAAGATGGTGAACGTGCTGCTGACAGTGACAGCGATAGTGTTATAGAGCTACAAAACCATTACATTTAAAAAATATAGATGTAGTTCAACAGACTCACAATGTTAAAACTCACAAGAATAAATGTGTGTGTTTGTGTCAATTAAACAAAGAGCAGAAACCATTTGATGTTATCATCCAAAATTAATATTTACAGTTGTTTCCTGCATCATATAATACTGGCCTTTATTCAACTTTCCTAATAAAAATCATTACTTACTTCCTACTCTTTATTTATTATTCCATGAATCCTGATTTTAATGAAATTTAGGCCATGGTCCAGGGAGCTGTCATACTAGGGAGGGAAAAAAGATACTCAACATGAAAATGAGGTTATGGCCTCTTAAAGATAAAAAATATGCTCTTTTATTTCGAATTAAATTTACAGTAATTAAATGTCTGAACCCTGACCTGTTCCTTACAATTACACAAGTACCTTTAATAGCTACAACTGAAGCTAAATGGCAAATTATTTTCATTTATATATCTTTTATGCTCTTATTTTCAGCTGTCTTTGTAAACTGGCGCTCGATCTATGGTGTCAACACATCAGAATAAATGGTCACATACCAACAGTATGAACACAAATTGTAAAATGTGCCACAAGCGCACACATCATGAAGCATCTTCAACACTTCCGTCCGTGTCTTACAGAAGGAAGCAGACGCAAATGGAATTGAGTTTCGTGTTAAGTCCATATGGATCAATAGCTTAAATGACATGACGCACCAATTACAGCAGATACTACAGGTTCTAACAGAAGACTAATAGAGGATGTAAGGGAGTGCATGGTAGCTCAGGTACATTAAAGCGATCTTAAATTACATTATATAGAGTGAAGCCTGCAGGACATGTATTAGACAGCATCGTTCTTGACTCCATTTCATTAGAGCATCACGGAAGTGTAAAGCGAAAAACATCATCTCACATGAAAGCCTGTCGTGTGTCACTGCTCATCATGAATTCCCAAATGGAAAAAAAAGTATAATGAGTGAAGAAATCCTGTGACAAAAACAGGACACAATTAAAATTTCAGTGTCTCAGAGACACTACAAGAGCCTCCGGGGTACCTTCAATCGAAGTGAAATACACTTACTGGCCAGTTTGACAATTATTACCCACACTCAGTGTGGATTTTAGATTAGTTGTGAGATTATATCTATTGTGTTTTTACTTCTGATCAACATTTTATTTTAGAAAAATAAACTCTTACACTTTAGAATGGGGAACACATGTTAACTATTTATAAGCTACTTGTTCAGCGAATCTGCCAATTATTAACCATTATAAATAATAAATTCGTAACCATTACTAGTAGAGTAAGTAGACTCCATCAAACCCATAGCAAGAGGAAGATCGTTCCAAAGCTTAGGAGCAACAGCCTAGAAGGATTTCAATCCTGTGTACAGGAACCATCAGTAGATTCTGATCCACAGACCTCAGAGCCCGATCTGGGGTGTAAGGCTGGATCAGATCACTGATGTAAGGAGAAGCCTTACCATGAATAGATCTAAAAGTAAGAACCAGAATTTTAAAATTGATCCTGAAAGAAACTTGCAGCCAGTGAAGGGATTTAAGTATCGGAGAAATGTTAGTTCTTCTACTAGAGTTTTGTATTAACTGCAAGCGAGACAGTAGCACCATATTTATATTTAAGTCAAAATGTTTTACCCTTTACATTAACTTTCTAGTGGGGAAAAACACTAATCTACAAGTATCAACAGCATCCTAACATATTCACATAGTTATCTTTGAGTAGTTAGAATAATAAATGATCATAACTTTCCTTTAAAAGAGAAAGTATTATTAATAAAGAAATATTTCTCTCATGGTACTACATATTGTAAATAGAGAGAGGCCAAAGTTAATCTTTAATTACTTCTTTATTTCCTGTTCATAATCAGTATTTAAGGTTTTGTCCGTGGACACTTTAAAATTATACTATGAATGAAAGAATATGTTCACAGTGAACAAGATGTATTAGTACATTATGATGGTTAAAAAGTGGCTGATTTGCTGTTAAGACACATATGAACAAGACGCTTATTAATAGTTAATATGTGTTCCCCATTCTAAAGTGTTACCAAATAATAAAAGAAAACTTGTTTTAAAAAAGACAACCAGTCATGAGTTAAAGCTGTAAACAAACACATTTAAGGAAAAGTCTTGAGTCACAGATTACCTTTTAAGACATTGTGTGTCTTTGCAATGTGTATATCGGTGTGTATAAAGAATTTAACATGAGCCGGAATGGCTGGTGAAAAGCAAGGATATGAGATTGAAGATGGAGTCTTAGGGGGGCAGAGCGGGAGTCTGCAGCGATGCATCAGCCTGACACTATAGCCATGAGGGATGATGCATGAGATGGTGTGACAACAATACAACTCTAAAATATAATATACGGGCAAGATAAAAAGGTTAAAAAGCATGCTTCTGTGTGCATGTGCTGAGTGCTCTCCCTTCTTCAGGATTAAATAGAATGCCGTTTTTTTTTTTTTACTTTTCAGTGATTGGTATTCATGAGCGTGTAATGTGGAATCAGGCAGCTAATAATTCACCAAGTGATGTGGCCCTGTGCAGCAGTTAATTGTGTTAACTGCTGAAAGTGTCTGTCAGCATTACGCGCAAAATGGCTGCCTCATTATCCCCTCTGAGACACAGAGGTGTCGCTCACCGTGGCCAATTACTGAGTGCCGTCATCAACACCGAAGGAGAACGGAGGGCGAAACATTCCCGGTGACCATAATAAGTCACAATGAAATGTGACAGAAAAAAAATGCAGCTCTTTAGTTAAAGGTGATCGATGAGGCTGGAGAATTTAATAAAGACGCGGGAAGTCCGCTGAGATGTTGGAGACGGCAGCGTAAATAAATGACTCACTGATAAAGGACAGAGGCTTTCAGAGGATATAAAACGCTTCATTTTTATTATCTAGCCGTTTTACTGCTGTGTTACAAGCATGTTTGAAATAAAAACATTTATACACTCAATGGATAATCTCACTGTTTGTGCCATGTACATTCAGGGGTAGTATACAGCCCAGTAATCACTGTATTTACTGCATTTTTTAGACCCTAAGGCGGACCAAATTACTAGGCGCCGTAATTTCATGTTACAGTGTTGACCCAGGAAAAGATTTTTGTCAGCCAACATCGCATGCGGTAGTAAGAGAGTATATAGTTAAGGATTGTGAGGATTATGCTGTGCTTAAATAAAGAAATGGGGTGTGAACTGAATTTTATTATTTGGAGTAATACTACTCCACCTCACAACACCTTATACAACAGCACCTGGGGGGGGTAATACCACGAGGCTTGCAGATAAATACAACAAAATCAGTTTGAGATCAGTAAGTACAACCAGGATTTTAGGTCTAACTTATAGTCAAAAAAAGATGTTACTTTTATTGTTTCTTCAATTAAATCACAACCTTTAAAGTTTCAGCCTTAAAAATATATTTGTCACAGCTTTGCTTCTTATGGCAAAAGGAACCAATGATATAATAATAAGATTATAAAACCAAGATGGTATTTAACGTACAAGGGTGTTATTTAAGACTTTAAGGTTCCATGAATGTGCTGGATATCTAAACGTTTGTTGCCTAGCAACGCTATGAAGTTGTGCTTGATTATGCTGAATTTCCTTGTGTTTGTTTGTAATTAGGCATATTTGTTGTGAGCACTCAAACAGATGTGGGTCAGGTCACTAAACTTTAAAAGAAAACTGGAAATACGAAACTTACGGATGTGTGTGTGATATAATACAATGAATACATTCATGTGATGTGGACTTTAGCCCAGCCAAAGGCATTTATCACAGGGATACATCTAAAAGAAAAACAAGAAAACATATCTGTAATACTGATAATTACTGCCTGATTATGATTTTATTTTGAAGAAAATTCTCCAATGATACATTACCCTGGGATTCTTGACTATTGAATATGTTTATTAAGTCAGGTTAACAAAAAAAAAAGGATGTTTATGGGGACAGATCCAGCAGGACAACTGTACATAATGTATTAAAATAGGGTCCAGATTCTGTTCTGGTCCTAAATCAAGGAACCTTTAGAGGTGTAGTTTTTAAGGCAGAGCAGTTAACCTATCAGCAATATCTAGAGCTAAAAACAAATCCAGAACTAGATCAGTCGTCAGGACTCCCTGTGGTGTTTTTTTTCCAACATGACACCAACAAAAATTCTAACTACTCTGGACCTAAATTATAGACTGATGGTAAAATAACCGGTGTGCTCTGAGTGTAAAAACATTAATTCTAGGAATCATGGCCGAAAGAGAAAGGGGCAGAGTTGCAAGAGTAGAAGGGATAATGTGAAAATGATGGTATGGCTGCAACCATTGGAGGTGGCTTCAAGCTATAACATCAGTGTACACAGAGAAAGAAAAGTTTATAAAGAATGTTGTAGAGGTGAAAATAAGTTTGATAGGATTATTAGCAGTGAGCTATGTTGGCGGAGAGGATAGGAATGTAGCCGGTGCATATAGCCCAAAGGCAAAGAAAAGAAAGATAGGGGTAGGTAAGAAATATTCACCAGAGGGGAAAAGTAATGACAGCAAACTTCAATAGCATTGTAGACAGTGAACAAGAGGAGATGAGGTAGTTACGCAGGTATAGAGTCAAGGACAGAAAAGGACAGAAAAGACTGAGGTGAAAACTTATTCTCCAATCACAGAGGAACACAAGATTTTCGTCGTACATTCATGACACATGACATACCATGTACTATGATGTTAGCTAATGATAGAGTGAAAAATGGATGAGTGAAGAAACTGCGAGGCAGGAGAGTTTAACAAGATCGGTTGGAAAGTTTTGGATAAAGATGAAAGAAAAGAAGAGTCTTGTTTGTTATGATCATTAAGAGTTGATATCAATAATGTAGCAACATTAATGAGTCTTCCACACCTCTGGTTCTCGATACACATTTGGCCCCATTAAAAGAAGGCCTTGACCATTTCATCATCTTGGTTAGAAAGTCTGGCTTTTATCATAGCAAATTCTCAAAATATCAGCAAAATTCAACATTTTCAAGAGTTGAGCACCTACGTTTCAAAAGATAATTTAAGAGTATGTAATTGAAAATAATGTTTTTTTTTCCTCAAATGTCCCAGAAAACCTGTATATATTTTTAAAGATATAATACAAAGTACCATTGCCTCATTGTTTTCTACATGAAATAAAAGCATCTAAAGCAAATTCTCCATGTACTGGAAACAGGAGGTGCTGATGAAGCACTTTCCAATTTTCTAGAGCTAGGATGTTAAAAATAACCCAATGTTTCAAGGCAACACGATCTGGACATATTAGGAGAAAAAAAACGCAATATTTTAAGATACATATTGGTGATTTAAAGCAAGAGGGAACTTGAATTTCAACGGGATTCACCGTCTTTATTTAAGAGGACTGAGAACGCAACACAATCTTCACCATTCATTAGCAGCAAACATTTGGTTTTGAAACCTTTGTCTGACAGTTAGTTGAAATGATGATTGCCCCAAAAAAAGATCCATAGTGACCACAAGAACTGCCTCTCTGATTTGAAAGCGGCCTGTAAAAAACCTTACATAGCATCAAGTAAACGTGGTAACCGCTGCTGGGAGACAGAAAAAGAGCAGTATTAGTCGTCTCCAGAGGATAATTTGGAGGGAGCGTGGAGCAAAAACGGTACCATTAGTCTCAGCGAGCAGCTGCAGTGTGCGCACACGCATCATATCAGGCCGGCGATTACACTTAAGAATTATTAAGAGCTGAAATTACAAAGACATTATGCAGAGCAACCTGGTGATTTGGAACGCAAATCAAAACATGTCACTGACTTTAAATCTACAACAAAAGTGTTGATGATGATTCCAGCAGCATCATTTGGTGTTTGAAGTGGTTAACAAAATCATTAATTCTATTCAGTATCTTTGGAGTCAGTATGTATTGATTGAGCTGAAAATCTTCCACACACTCCTACATATCTTGGCGATTTTTGAAGTTTGCGTCGGAGGAAGTTTGATACATTCAGACAAGAAGTTTTCCTAATATAAAATGTACATGTAATGAGTAAGAGAAAGCTCTGGTCCAGGAACTAATGACGGTAAGAGTTTTAAAAATCTTTCACAACATGTTGTTTTTCCCCAAATGTTCATCTTTGGTATTTTTATCTTCTAAATCCTGTCCATGAGAAATTAAAGTTACAGTTTGTATAATTTATTTCAACAGGACGAATGGAAGACAAAATAAAGATCAACCTAGAAAAGAAGAAAATTCTAAAGAAGGAGCATCGTGGTCAAAGAGAGATGTAGTTAATAGACGAACAAAAGAAGAAAGAAAAAAAGGGAGTTCAATCAGAAATGAATCATCAGGCATCACAAAGAAACTAGTGGAAGCTGAGAAGGAAGAATTGAGAGATTGAATGTGTTTGCACCAACGCATCGAAAAGACTAGAACAAATGGATAAATGAGGGAAAGAACATGAAGCAATTTGTGGATAAAAACATCATTCAGGAATGTGAGATTCACAAATGCGGCTTAAAACGATCTGTTCGTGAATCAATCCTCGGCGATGATAAGGGTACGAGCTATTATCTTGCAGTCTCAGGATTAAACCACGAAAATGAAACTACAGAAGTAAAAGGGAGTGAAATATATCTTTTTTTGGATGCTCAACAACAGACCTCAATTTTCTTGGGGGCATGAAAGCCTATAATGAGAAATATAAAGAAAAAATAGAACATAAATTTATGGATTAGTTTCTTTGTGTAGCTGCAGATGTTGTTTTAAAAGGTTCTAAAAAGAGGCTCAGAGGAGGCTGATCATTAATGTTTAACACAGTTCACATGACCTTTCACCTCTCGACCAACTGACCCATAATGGTGACTCCAGACAAGCCAGGTCTGACGGACCCGGGAAGTCTTTCATGGCACTTTCTCCTGTTCATTGATTTTCTTAGCTATGTTCATATGCAGTTCTGAGACCTACGACCCACGTCAGACATCTATTGATTTGAGATCGATTAGGAGTGAGCGCCATTTAATAGGAGACCAACCCATTTATAGCAGGCTCTTTAAACAGGTGACTGACTGTTTTAAGAGCACGGCAGGTGGGAGCCTCAGAAAGTAAACCAAATACACTCCATTTTATCAAATAATATTCATGATCCTGACAGCAGACGGGTAGTAAGAGTTCTTGAACCGTGATAATCTCGTCTGTATTGATCTCTTTTTCCTGCCAGACAGGAGTGGTAGGAACAGGGGAGTAATATAATTCTTAGTCTCATAAAAATTCACAAGAAGTTAAGTATACCTTTTTCCAAAGTATTGTTGTGACATTATTGTATTGTTAAAGTATTATTTACCTTTCAAAAGCATCTAATCCGTCTTTCTTTCCATCTTTAAAAGAAAAACGAATCCCCCACTGAATTGCATTCAAATGTTATTCTCCTAATGTTTGGAAATAAAATCAATTGAAAAACTTGGAATGACAGATACATGTATTATTGTGGTGGTAGTTAGAGGCCTGGGGCCACATGGAATAAGGTTCTACACTCAAACATATGCGGACATATTTTTTCCCATCAAAGTTCATATATATCAATAAGGAAAACAGTGTTAAAAAGTTCGGAATTGCCGACACATCTGTAGGTGGCATAGGTCCTTATTTACTGCTCAGATTCCTGCCTCACTAGTCACGTTGAGATGTTCACACAAGAGTTTCATTAACAATCAAAATATTGATCAAAAATGTGTGAAAAGTGTTTGTCGTTACATATTAAATTATTCACAAACTTATAAATATGTTCTAATTTACCAAACTGTTTTCCAGTTTAAATTCATGTTTGTTTCTATGACCGTGGAAAGAAAATCATAGACTCACTTAAATATGATTTAAATATGTACATGAGGGCGTGAAAAGGGACAAACAAATCTGCTATTAATTCCAAGTTGATTGGGATGTACAACGGAAAAGTGTATTTACGTTCATACACCTGAATATTTTTGTACGTGCACCATTTTCTGGATTTAAGTGTACAACCGTTTTTAGTAGAAAATCCACAAACTTCTTTGTACATGAGGTGTTTCCTTAACATTATCCCTAATTTTATCTTAATTTTATTATTATTGGTTCATCGATCCAGCATATTTGTATTTCCTTTGGTCAAGGAAATACATTGATGCATGTCTGGTATGTGGAGTTCAATAATGCTCTTGCATGCTGAAATCAGCAGCAGATGCTGAAACGCTTCTCTGCTGCGCACGCCTCACTGGCTGTTGCCTCTCACCTCCGCACAACACTGCACAAATGAGTGTGGGATGAGTTTTTCTTAGAAAGTTTCTGATAAAGGGCTGCGTGGGCACCGATGGAGGCACTTTAAGTTGAACAATCTCGGCAGAGGAGACGGGCAGATCTCGCGGGCAGAGGCCATCTTGATTCTTCGGGCCACAAGGTTCAAATATGTTTTCCAACCGTCCACGAGTTTGGTCAACGAAAGTTCAACGATTCATCTGGTGAAAGTTATTGGTCTGTTGGAGCTTAAACGGCTTCTGTTTGGTTTGCTGAATCTTTAGATCATGACAAATGTTTTATACTGGTTTACTGCGATATTTCCTTAAATAATTCTTTATTTGTGGTCCTTCAACTCTGTGTGGGGTTTGGATCCAATCCTATCTAAATATGGACAGGGTAGGATATCTGGACAGGTGAGCATCACCTAATCCAATCCTGCAGCATCTTCGTCTGAAGATTTTATCTTTTTTTATGAGTTTTTTCTTTATTCATTAAACCAGGATCTGCTTTCAAAAAAAGCTATAACACAGGTTTCAAATCAAAATGATAGAGAAGTAAGAAGAAGAAATGTAATGTAACCCAATTTCCCAAAGGAGATCTCCGGAGGGATTAATAAAGTCTATCCATCCATCCATCCATCCATCTATCTATTGTGGGGCAGTTTCAAGATGATTGACTGAGTTTTCAAGATGGCCACAACCACAGTCTTTAAAACCTTGGCTCAGAAAAAAACAGGTAAAATCACAAAACACGAGTGTATAGAAAGAACAGAATAAACGTCAAAGTCAAAAGTCAGATCCTACTTTACTAGAGCTTTATTACTAGAGAAAAATATCGATGTTTGGGATTTTTATATAACATGATGGGAGAATGAGCCTCGACAACATCTCAGACCTTGTATCATAAAAAAAAATGTTGTTTTACCTTCTTCACAACACAAATTACACCAGAATCAGAATCAAAATCTGAATAATTTTGTATTGCCAATATCAGTGCAGGGTACCACCAATTAAGAATTTGTTTTCATAGTGTTGTGCAACATTTAAAATGGAATGAAATCTCCAACATGAATAAAATCAAGATGTATTTACAAAAAAAAAATGCCATGAAGTTTAGTGTTGGAATGAATCATGACTTATAAATAGAATAATGTATAGTACGAAATCAATCTAGAAACTGCACTCATGATGTATTAGGTTGTACGATGGCTGATCTGGCACTGCTGGGGTCTCTGGAGGTAGCAGATCTTTAGGGACTAGCGAGATTTATCTGCACATGATATGAGTGGCTCATGAGCCAAGTGCTTTGCTCAAGGACAACACAATAGGTCCAGCATTACAGAGAGACTTACCACACTGTGCCAGCATCTCTACAATTGCTGACAGCGCTGGGTAGCCAGAATCTTAGCCAGTATATTCCATAGGGGAATGACTGACAGATCTGGGTCTTGTCATGCCAGATGTGTTGGACGGTATCATTTTCTCTGTCATTATGGCACATTAAATTTCCTTACATATAGCAACAATGTTCAGTTTCCCCCATAGAAACTAAGGCTATTGTCTGCACTTGTGGTGCAATAAGTAAGTAAGTAAGTAAGTAATTTTTATTTGTATAGCGCTTAAAAATGTCTTAAGATGTTTCTTAAAGGAGTCAGTAGACGCCATCAAACACAGAGGGAGAAGAAGATCGTTCCAAAGCTTAGGAGCAACAGCCTGGAAGGATTTCTCTCCTCTGGTCATGAACCGTGTGCGTGGAACCATCAGTAGATTCTGATCCACAGACCTCAGAGCCCAAGCTGGGGTGTAAGGCTGGATCAGATCAGTGATGTAAGGAGGAGCCTGACCATGAATAGATCTGAAAGTAAGAAGCAGAATTTTAAAGTTGATCCTGAAAGAAACTGGCAGCCAGTGAAGAGTTTTAAGGATCGAGGAAATGTGAGTTCTTCTACTTGAGCGGGTCAGAATTCTCGCTGCAGAGTTCTGAATCAACTGCAGGCGACACAGCTCCTTCTTGTTAAGACATGAAAATAAACTGTTGCAATAGTCCAGACGAGAAGAAACAAACGCATGGATTACAAGCTCCAGATCATGTTCCGACAACATTTTCCTAAATTCCTTAGAGATTTTTCTCAGTTGAAGGAAAAAGTTCCTGGTCAGTTTTCTGCAGTGTTGAACAAGAGACATGTCTTTATCAAATATAACACCCAGAGTAAGAATGGAAATGCTTCCATTAACATTTTGCTCAACATATAAACAGGTTGCTCACAAATGTCCTGGCTTATTGGCCTGGCTCCACCCATGATGGAATCATTCTGGGGCATGCCAGTCAGACCTGAGGCTGGATTCAATAAAGTCATATAGAAATATCCTATGGTGTCTATTCCAGATTCTAGCTCATCCTCTAACCTTGTCGATGAAAGTAGAGAAGTAAACCCTTCAATAATCCACGGAGCAACTTCAAAATGCACCACAGCCAGGCAGACACCGTGGTGGTGAGACAGGCCATAGGCATGCTCAAGGGCAGGTGGCGGGTGCCTCTCTGCCACAGGAGGGAGCTTGTCTCATCTGTCATCGTCGTGTGTGCACGACAGGTTTCAGGTGAGACACCGTTAGGACCGAAACCTGTGACGATGAAAGGGTGTTTCAAATCACGACAGGAAACCATATTTCATTCAACGATGCGGGAGACATGGTCATGATCGACAACAAAGGTGGTTTTTAAAAAAGTCAAGTTTATGCAAAGCTGTTGGATTAAAGTGACACGAGGGTTTGCTGCTAAATAATTATGGTATGGAAAAAAGTTGGGTTTAAAATACCATGGAAGGTTTTCAGGGATTAGTCCAATAAGCATGGTATTCTTATTGGACTAATATAAATAATTCTAATTTTACTTCATGGGGCCACTCTAAAGAAACCATTTTCTTTGAAGATGATGTACAAACTTACCAGCATGTAAACAACCTTAGGCTATGTGTAAAATCAAAATATTTTAGTATTTTTCTAAAACAATTTGCACTGGGTTTCCAATGCGTGTTAAAATAAATAGTGGCCAACAATTCACATAAGTGGAGTGGATCAGACGCTTATTTTATTGGAGCCACAATATAAATCATGGATCTTTCTTCAATAAAAAAAAAACGGCTTGAACAAACCACCTTGCAGCTCTGGCTCATGGTAAAGCTTTAGGTTTATGTTGCAAGGATAGCCTATGTTTCCTTCCTTTCAGAGTTATAAATTATATCATTTCTAGTTTTCCTTCCACAACGATTTTATCCGCATTGTGTCTTGACGGACCAATATCACCTGTAACAAGGTTGAGAAAGTCATTTGAAGAATCACAGCCTGTGAGGATAAATCCCGCTGATTTTATATCGACACCTCCGATGTGCAGAACAAACACATGGACGTTCTCTAAGCCCTAATCTCTATGACAGCCCAGCTTCACCATTTTGTGGCTGAATGGATTGTATGTAGGAAAACATAGTGTCCTGTTAGTTTGTCTGTGTGAGGTGGGATTTTACGAGCATAAACAAAGCACAGTGATATGGATTAAGGAAATAGAATATTTCATTTTACAACCCTAAATCCCTGTGACCTTGCTTTGTGCAAATTCTCTGTGGATCCAAGATCCAATGCTATTCTTTCACTGCTATTACTTTTGTTGTTCTCTCTTTCATCCGCTGCTGCTTTTATATAACATTTCAAACAAGCCTTCAAGTGATGGAGGGTCATGTTAAATTTCCAGGAGGGATTTAGGATGGATACTTGGCTTTTCTGTGTGCTATGGGAAAAGAGAACAAGCGGATCAAGCCTGGAAATAGCTGTGAGCGGAATAAAAGGCCATGTCGACAAAGTGAAAGTCTTCTTTAAAGTGTTGCATTAAGTGAAAATTAAATTATCTGTCTGGGAGTCTGGGATGAGAAACCAAAGAAAATGGGTCAGAAATATCTGAAGACAATAATCAAAAGGACAAGTATAATTATAAAAAAATCTTCCCCAACACTTGAGATAACCAAAATAAAATAAAAAAACACTTATTTCCATTCAACCAGTCGCTTCTTTGTCAGCAGTTAAATAACAAAACTAAAGATAATTGACCGCATGAAAAAAAAAAAAGAATACTATTTCTTAATTTAAAATAGCACAGTTAAATTATTCTTATATCAAAATCACCACTCAGTTGATGAAAGATTAATTTCCCCAAAAGTATAATGGTGTTTTATTTTTTAAACAAACCAAATTAGGAATAAGAGAATTGAAGTTTCACACATTTTTCGAGTTTTGTTAATTTTTTACCCACAATTTAGAATTTTAAGTGTATCACCCAAGGGTCTGTGCGGGTGTAGAAATACAAATAATAATAAAAGTGACACTATGGTGTTTGAAAAATAAAAAAAATTCTGGTTTAAAGTTTCCTTATATATCTCTATTGATTATATTCCTGTTTATCAGTTTAACGGAAATTAAATTGTAAAGTGACAAGTGACCATTTAAATCCTAATCCAGCACTTGGACGACTGACTTCACAAATACTACTCTAATACTGTGAATGTTATTAAGATATTAGAAATATACTGAAATAAAATGTTAATATCAAAACTCATGGGCCGATACCTGTTAAAACAGGCTAAAATGTACAAACATTAAAAAAAAACATTTTAAAACCTATTTCAATGTGCAACTGTTATGTGACTTTAGAGTATAAATGAAGAATAATTCCAATTGCTAATTGAATGAAAATACTAAAGGGGATTTATTATATGTATCTTTAGCTAGTTCATTTTGACCTGTACGGAAAGTCATAAACTAACCGGACATCTATTAGATTTTGACATTTAAAAAAACTTTAGCCAAGTATTAATTAAAATAAAACTCAGAAATGGTTAAGGGGATGGATATAAATGCGTGATGGATGAGCGAGTGTCACCTTCAATGGAGACGTATAATGTCAGTCCTGACATTTCATCTATGTGCACATTCAAAATATCTCAAGGAGCCACACATTGACTCCTCAGTATGCACCATTAAGTCCAAGAATGTCATTCAGAGCTCGGTAATCTCTACACACGAGCCATAAGTCAACTTCCAAAAATATCCACAAAGCTTTTAACACCAATAGGGGAGGGATCATTCAATAAATAGTTTTCAATTTCCCACCAATATATAATAAAAAAAAGTAGTTTAAGATGATGCCAGTTTCTCCTTCCACGTTGGTTTTATAGAGCTTTTCTGAAGATGCTTTAAATATGTGCTTTAAGTTTATGTGCAATTATTAAAACAAACAATAAATTTGAAAAAAAGGAGAGAAGATACAGGGAAAGTTGCCAAACACCGTCTGCCAAGTGTAATCATTTATTTATTTGCCTCCTGAATTGATTAAATGACGGGGAGGCTGAGGGCAGTGAACCAGCTGTAAGAGGGCGGTGGCTTGTTGTGCAACAACTGTCATCTGTATTCAAATTCACTTGCTGTAAATGATGTCGACGCTTGCTGTTGGCAAAATTGGCTCTTTTATTTGTATTTCCATTTGGCAAATCATACAAGATTACAAAGATTACTGAGGGGCTGATGGAGCTTCATGTAGCATCAGCCTGATTTTTCTAGCTAAGTAGGTGGTGCTGTTGTCTCATAAATAATGGGGTTTCAACTAGAAAGTTGGACAAAGAAGAAAATTATACAGCAGAGTATCATCTAGTGGGAGCAGAGAATGAGGACAATGCTTCGTGAAGCTGTTGAAGTCTACCAATATGCAGTAAGTCCCTCATCATGACCAAGTTACTACTTGTCTATATACTACTGTAATAGGCCCAGCTTTGTTTATATAACAAGGCCCTTGGAGGTGGAGACTTCTGGGATTGATGACAGGTGTTGACTAACCTTGATTCATCCATTCCAACAAAGCATTTTTAGTGGGCGGGGCTTGAGCTCATTTTCTAATGTAAATATTTAAATGAAAAGAGAGTTTTGTACAAACACACACTGATGAGTGCAATAGAGGTCCAAGATCAATTTAAGACCCACTTAAATCAACACATTAGTCGCCTTTGTTTATTGATTATTGGCCTTGACATTGTCCGTCACATTAGGATATATAACCATTTAAAGAGTTTCTTTCATAAGACATTCTAGAAAACAAATGGTACAATTGTAGCTCTTTTACCGAACCGACTACCATGACTGTAATTTATGCTCATGGTCAAATCTGATTGACCTATTTAAATGTGGAATCATACATTTATGAAATAGGTATGTAATAAAAGACAAACTTACATACTAAATAATCAAATATATTTATACTATAGTGGCATCCAGTGCTCTATTATAATATTGTTGATACGTCGCATATTAATAATTATTTTTAATTCCATCGCATTGGTGAGAATATTCCACTGCACTTGTTAACACATTCCACATCTCGACCCAATTTTGAAAGACTTTATTCTGCCTGATCTAAGCAAACTGATGATAATGTTCAGTGATCGTCTTCCTCAAAGCAAGATCAAACAGCCTTTCTAGAATTTCCAATAGTGTTACATTCCGGCTTTGAACGCAAGTGAAAAAAAAGTCAGTCAGTCTTTCCCGATCTCAGCCCTAATGAGTTCACAAAAGATAATTTATGTGGCCTTTGTATCCAATATTGATTCTTACAAACTTCTCTCATTAAGTTAAGTTTTCTATTCTTGTTCTTGTTATAAAGCAATCCTTGTGTATTTCCTCTTTGTGGTCGCAGAAGACCTTCAGTTTAGCAGAGACACTAATCTATCCACTATTGTCCTGGACTAAATTCCTCTGAATTATTCTGTACTTGGTACTTTCAGTTGAATACATAAGATTTCATTTATCTATATTCTTATATTGCAACATTTCCTCGAGGCCCTCTTCACAATTTAGTCATAAGCCTTTGGAAGGAATATCAAATGTAGCAGAGAAGGTGGGCGTCAAAAAAACGTTCACATCAACATACCACTGAAGAATTGCAGTTAAAAAAGTGGTTCTATACTTTGAATCTGAAAAAAAAGAGCTCAAAATGATTCTTTCAACTTTTATAATGTATAAATAGAATTAAATATCTGTGATGATGAAAAATAGCTATGTACTGCTGTTAAAACGTATTTGTATTTTTTAACTAGCACTTACTTATACTAATAAAGTATACTTAATTTTATTTTCACCTTTAATCAAATACATTTCATTCTTTTCTTAAATCGTCCCTCAAATCGTCTCATTGAAATAGTCGCTTTTACAACTGAAATGTTATTTTAAGATTTAAATGGATTGTTTCCCTTTAAGAAAAGGTTTGTTGACCATTTGGTGACAACTGAGGCGCAGCGGCCAGGACACTCCCTGATATAAAAATGTCTGAAAAGTGCCAATTTGTGCAGATGGGGAAGCCCATCAACATGTCCAAATATGCTATGTGGTCATTTTTGGTTCCTGCAAATAGTTCTGAAACTCTTTAGGAGAAGATATCCTGTCGGAGAACAATAGGAAGTTCCATCTCCGTGGAGACTTCAGAACTACTGGATCACATCACGACAAACCACAATACGATGCCCGGAGAGCAACATGAGGGGATGTGGGCAGATGGCTAGATCCAAGGGGAGAAAAATGACGTGCAGGACTATCTGAAGCTCTGAGATGATGCACTGACAATAGAAACCACCAGCTGGTTAACACACCTGAGACTCTGATAACAAAGTTTGTGCACTAGCACAGATTTCTAATTGATTTATTTTTTTCCCCTGGTGCACCAGCTGCTGCTGCCAGATTAGCTAAAGTGAGTGTCGGCCTCCATTTTAGGATGGATCGCGGAGAAGCACATTAGAAGATGATCCTGATCATAAACCAAAAATACACTTTTAAGGATGTCCATAAAATCAACATTTTAAGGGGAACTACTTATATTTGTATTGGACCTGCTGTGTGGGCATCAGACAAGTAGTGATGAAACAGGCCGATGCTGTATCGTGATACAGTTCGAAAGGTCACTAGGTGGCGCTCTCAGATTAAAAATGGTGCCAGGTGTCATGGAATTACAGATCAGAGCCAAAGATTACAAAGCAAAGTTCAATCGAGCGGCCATTCAAAATTACGACACTGTATCATGAAACATCTGATGCTGTATCATGATACAGTTGGAGAAACCACTAGATGGCTTAGTTTGACAACGATGTCTTGGTTCATGAGAAGAGAGAATGTGTAATAGTAGAAGTTGCTGTTATAGTTTAGAAGATTTCGCAGGTTCATCCAGTAGTACTGATGGATAAATGTTGTGACTTTAATGTGTTGACGAAGCTTTGTGAAGCATTAAAGTTAGGGCCTACTTGATTGTGGCACTGTAATATTAATAATATAATCAGACACTATTCTATAAAGCATCATCAGCCAATCACTGTCGTGTGGTTTCGAGAAACCTTTTGCTATTTTCCATCAAAATCGTATCATATTTTCCTCCAAATGACTAATTCGAAAAAAAACAAAAACATATTTCAACTGAGAGCTCCACTGATTGAGCTCTTACCCCTTGTATTACCTTTGGGACACCTTGACCCTGAGATTACACAAGGGTTAGAATAAAAAAATAGAAATAAACTGTTTCATGAAACAATTGTTTGAATCATTATTAACTTACAGTTCTGCTTCAAGCTTATTAGTCTATGGCTGTACTCCATTTACTTGGGCTTTAAGTAGAATCCTTTATAAAGATCTCATCATTCTGACTTCCTGTCTCAGTGACCAGTCTCTATCCGGCCGAGACAACCAAATAAAACAAGCGTGTTCTTAGTCGTGAATTTGTGAGCTTAAGAGCTTCCGGTATGAAAGAGAATCCAATATAAACCTTGTAAGATGATGTTAGAGGAGAATCTTCCGTGGCGACTTCAATCTTAACTGCGTTTGCTGAACTATGATGGGCATCGTTGCTTTCCTCTCCCCATTAAAACATTTGTTTCGACTGCTATTATGTTTCTTAAACTTCTTCCACTGCTGTAGTTAAAACCTCATCAACCGGACCACACAGCTTCCTTCCCCCAACACGTCCACCTTTGGTCTGCAACACTATATGTACCATCAATCAACACTGGCAACAAATAACATTACAATCATGCAGTAATGGATTGCATCTTTCACTTGGGGGACGCACAATCCATTAAAATTCAATTTAGCCCCCACATTTATTTCTCCAAACAAGTAAAAGTGCCAGTCATCATCCTGTGATGCAGGCTGATACCCAGGCACTTCTGGGCTGCACAGATTGATGAGAAGAGAGATTAACACATCATTCTGGATGGCACTGGAGATAGCCAGACCATAATGAGATAAATGGACTGCAAAGCAAGTTATAAGGAAAGATAAAGGGCAGAGAGTGCAGAGACGAAGCGAAGCAATATTAAGATCTAAAGATAAGAGTTTAGGAGGTGCGAGAGTCTGAGTGTAAAGGTCAAGATAAAGTGCCTTGGCACTAATGCTGAAGTTGGAGCTTGTGCCGACGACTAATGGTATGGGTCGGAAACAGATTTGTGTTACTCATTTAAGATGAATGGAGTTGGAAGTCAGTTAGAAGTGTCTTGCAGTGCTCCATTAATAGCTCAGGTGTGAAAATATTACACTAAAGACGTAATTCATCAATTACGAGCTTACATAAATACACGCGTGTCTACACTGGCAACACCGTCAACAAACCTCGCTGGATCTTAATCATTATTACCTCATTCCTGATTCATTCAGGCGTTCCCCGTTTCAGTTTAATTTGTTCTATTGTTTCGTCCCAATGATAATGCAGCCACTCCTGTAGGTATTGTGTGAATAAATAAGAAATGTATGTCCATTTTGTGGTCACGAACAGCACTTTTCAACAACATTTTCTTCGCCCTCCTCCTCTGAAACGACACACTTAAAAACATACAAATACTTCCATACTGCTGGTCTATAATGTTTCTATTGTAATGACAAGAAAAAAGGCTATATTTTAAGCTTGTTTGTATCAGAAGCTAAAAGGCTAACATGCTACACAGACAGGACACATTGTGCCAGTTTAGACAGTAGACACTGGGAGCTCATGCAATATTTTATAAATTTGATGTCTATATAATGTTTTTTGTTGTATCCTTTTAGTAGAAGAAGATTAAATATGGATTAATATCGACATACATTTTTCCGTAGAACTCCAAAAAGGAACATATTTCTCTGAAAATAATCCCAACCCTTAGTGTACATGAGTGAAAATTTAATTTTGGGTGAATTATTACTTCAATCTTTGACATACCTGGTTCTACACCACAGACAGGACTGACCAAGTGTGCCCATGATTTAGAAACTGCCAAGCCATTACCCACAAAGTGTCTGATGTTTATAGCTTTGGCTCGCTCTGGCACTGGCTGCCGTTTCCTGTAGCATTTTTCGCATCATTTACCATCTTAAATTATGAAAGTGTGTGTGTAGTTTGTGGTACAGCTTAATGGTTAACCTTTCACATGCTGACATACACCCTCAGAACACACATTAGTGCAGTTTAAATAAAGGTCAAATGAAAGAGTAAAAAATAAATAAATCCATATTTTAAAACAGCAGAGAGGTCACGAGTTAAACCTCTATAGAGCGGTGATTTAGTACGCTAGGGTTGGGGGGGGCGGACCACCACAGGCGGTTAAGTAGAAGCGTAACAACCTTTTTTTTTTTCATTTTAGCGGGTGAACGAAGCTGCTGTGCTTACTAAATACTTAGGCCCGTCCTTGCAGCTAATGAGGTCATATCTCCAGATCTATGAAGTATGAAACATATAATTTGCAGCAACTACATCACTAAATAGAACGTAGTAGTCAGCAGCTTTGGAGTTCACACATACATTCTTATATAATTATGTTTTTGGTCGAATTGGCTTTGGCGCTCTAGGAACTGTTTTACTTCTTCAAATGTGATTTATTTGTGTGTGTATATTTTCAAACAGTGGTTCAAGGAACCCTTTCAGCTTTAACTGCGATTTCTTGTGTTTTTGCCTTTTAGTTTGTTCATTATTTGCAAGGGTTTTGACCTCCTTGTTTTATTTTCTGTTTCCAAGTTTCCCTGTGGTTTCCTTTCGTTTTATTCCCTGGTTTGGCGGACGCTTTGTTTTTTGGACCTTTAGAGAAATTGGACTTGAATTTTGGCGTTTTTTTCTCTTTGTAAAAGTTGTCAGCTGGTCTCTCCAACCTGCACTTGGGTTCTGCCTTATATAAATTGTGAGTTTGGTCTTTTTAATTCCTAGAGAAGAGTATTTGTTCAGTCTTAAAGGGGGTTTCATACCTTAATGTTGTATACGAAAAGTATATGCAAAGGCACGATGGACTAGACTAAAAAAGAATCGATTTGCAGCATTTCTAGCATCTGACTCCCCAACCTAACCAAAAATACACAGTGACGTAAACGCGGACGTAATATTTGAAGGATAATCAATTGTTGTAGGTTGATAAACTCAGAGATGGACAGAAAAGACATGCATTAGTCTCAAAATAAATTCCAATCAACATTTTCCCTCAAGGTCTTCTTAAATAAAATATTAATATGGTCTTCAAACAAAGTCATTTAAATTAAACTAGTATTTCAAATCAATGAATGACTAAAGTACCAGTATGTACGCTTAACCATTCACAAAGTCTTAACAAAATACATAGGCTTGAATAAGTAAGTAAATACATTTATTATTTCCCTGGTTAATAGCTCGAATAACATTCATGGATGCATCATAAATACATCGATGCCCACTACTATAGTTTGTTGTGTGTCTAATCGTAAAGCACCAGTCCGACTTTGTGTGAATAGTGACCCCAAAATGTCATAGAATCACTACATCTATAAAATGTTGTGATACAAATGTTGCAAGAAAATCAATCCCAAATGTATTTCACATTAACAGCAGTTTTTATTTTATTTTAAAATGTTCAGCTTGTGCAGTTAAATGTGAAACAACAATAATTGAGAAACCTTAGCAAACCGGTTTGAGTTCTTGAGAACATTCTGTATTATTAATAGTAAGCAGTAGTGAGAACTGAATTGAAATCACATTATGTCATCTATCATAGATTCCACAATTATATTCTTATGTGTCGTCATCCAATGGAATCAGCCTACTTGATACAGATGCTTGGCTACTCTATTATAGTACAATACCACCTCATCCTGACATTCTTGTGATAAAAGCAGTTAATTAACATTGATTCTGGTAAACTAAAGCAAACAGAGATGATCGAAATATGTTCTTCTGTTCTGGACCAGGTTTCCATCTTCACAATCTCAATGACCATCACAAGACAAGCGTCTGTCGCTGCTGTCCATTGTTCTTTATCAAGAAGATAACCCTCTGTGGGAAATCGACACAGGCTCCCTAAATAGCTAAGCTCAAGTCCAAACTAATCCCCTGAAGCGTTTGCAAAGACATGCATTATCTGGAAACCCACAGTGCATTTATTCAAGCTGTTAGTCCCGGTCCCCTGGAGCGCACTTTCGATCGGTCGATGCACATCCCTTTAAGGACAGGGTATTGACTAGAATCAATTATAGACCCATTTGTTCAATGAGCTTGGTCAACATCTGTGTCTGCACAGGCGTTGATGGCAGAGATCTTCTGAAGGTGAGGACGCTCGAACCCTTCAGCTGTTGTTTCCTTCAGGAACTGTTCTCACACTTTGTTTTGTTCCTCGCTGGTAAAATGATTGCCATTAAACACGCCATGTTGTTATTATAAATAGATGATAATTATGTAAAACGCTGAGCTATAAAGCCCTGCTTCACACTTTATATGTACAGAAAAAAAACACTTGTTAATTTATTTATCTATTTATTTGTTTAACGTTTTTTGTTGCGATCACACCATTACTCCAGAAACAACTCATAATAGATTTCATTAGTGGCAGATAAATGGCGTGAAACAGTAGTGCTGCAGGAGTATTGATTATAATTTACTGAAGGGCGGAACTACCACGGCTGGTTGGAGGAAGAAACACTGTCTCTAAAAGGAGAAATGACGTGGCCGCTATTTTACAGATGGAAAAAGATGAGATTTTTATTTTATTTTCTGTTTTCTATAATGTTTTTTAGTGAAACAAACTAAACTAAAGCGGAGCAAATGTAGGACTGTTTTGAAGTCAAAATAATTTTTAAAAAATGGCACAAAACTTAGCGATATCGGAGATTCATGGTGGAGAACAGGTCAAGAAAAAGGTTTATTTCAGGAGCTTTGTATGAAAATGATTGCAAAAAACGATTCTGAACAGCAGAAGAAAGGAAGAAAGAGTGTTGATAGAAAGGTAAGCAAACGCTGGAGGTTTTAGAAGCGTAGAGAAAATCTAAAATATTTGAGCACCCAAGGCCATGAGTGAGAAAAAGGGACTCTGAAACTTAATAGATGTTTTCTGAATAAGGAAAATTGGGTGATTTAATAGTGCAGTGGGGGTTTAACAATAAAACTATACTTGAAGTAATGCGGAGCAAAATCTATTAAATATTGATTAAAATCTAAGTGTCGTTTCCAGTAGTGATAGGGAAATCATTTTAATAACTAAGTTAATTGAAACACTATTTTTCCTGATATCATTTATTTAGTACATTTTAGTAAAATTGTGGTTATATAATTTGGTCGCACTTTGGAGACAGTTAACATTCATTTGACAGGTTTGCAATTAATATCAATCAATATAAATCAATATTCTTTAGATTCTATCAATTAAAACATAATTATAAATATTACTTGAAAAAAACAGAGTTAAACAGAAGCAAAATAAAAACATTATAATTCATCAACTTGAACCTGAATTACAACGTTGCTGCATGTATGATATAATAATATCTGCAATGTAATAAGTTTTATAAAATCAAATCTAATGAGTAGTGATAAGGTTTCATTAGTGTTGGTCTGATGAAGCTTCATGAAGCAGTGTCATTAATTTCAGAGTCCACCAGATGGCGGTCTCTGCCTTTTTTTTCCCTAACATAACGTAACCGTTCTAATGAAACATCACATCATATTTAAAGTGATGTCACCACATACTGACCTCTAAACAACATGACACTGTTTCATGAAGCTTCATCAGCTCATCATTAGGTTTCATGAAACACTAAATTCAACCCGACAGCACCACCGACTATAAACAAATAAGATCACTTTAACTTCCCATGGTCCTCTCTTTGTTTCACTGATGCAAATGTAACAGTCGGAGTGACCTGATTAGCATAAGCGAGCCTAACAGTCACAGAATCTACAACGGATCTGATGGGACTGCTGCAAAAATACATGGATTTGGGCGATGATAGTTTGTGGCATTTCTGACAGTTTCAACCCCTCCCCCAGGCTTTAACACCTTTCATATTACTGGCAGGGGCTCGCTCTGACAGCCCAGAAACTTGGTTAATAATAATCTCAGCAGCCAGCGAGCGCACCTGGAAATAAACTCTGATAACATCCTTTGTGTTTGTATTCATCAGTGGCAAAAACACCTGAGTAATTTCTAGATACTGAATCACTAAATGTCTGCTCTACTGCTGAGGTGGTGAACCCTGAGCTGCGGATTCACTCGCTGTCGAACAACCCCCGGCTAACGTGCACTTTACAGACGCTCATTTTCACCTTTTTTTGAGGTTATTTTTGTAAAGTGCTACAAAGGACATAATTCATGTTGTGTACATTGTACACCTACACAAAGCACTGTAGGAAACATTTGCATGTGTCAAAAGCCTCTCACCCTTATAACGCTAGAAAAGTAATAACACTGCCTGGAATCTCTCATTACTTTGTTTGTGAAGTTTCAATGGAAACACTGTTTAAAGAAGAGAGAGAGGTCCCTCTAGTGGCCTCTTTAAATGATGACACTGCTTCATGAAGCTTCATCAGCACATCAATAGTAGACACTGCATACAATCAAATGAATAAAACAACTTTAAATGTTAAGTAATATATAAACAGCAACAACAACACTTACTATTTAAATAATAATAAACGGAAATAGATGTATTAGGTATGATCCTTCTTCAGACACGATATCATACGGCAATATAAACTGACTTGTCACAGTCAGACGTAGACTTGGTTTAATGTGAAAATATTCTTTTAATCATTATCACCAAGGCTATTTTGTAGGGATTATTGCTAGTTTCTTCCCGAGAAAGAGCGTGTACATGTGGCCAAAATGGCCGACGCAAGAACTCGTTGACTCCAGAGAAGAAAGGTTTGATGAGTCAGCGGAAAAGGTCCCGCCGACGAGAAATGTTGTAGGAGAAGTGTTTGTGCCAGAAAGAATGTTATCTAACGGCTCTGTAGAGGAGAGAGGAGAGAGCCAGGCCTTCCATTTTGGTAAAAGACCCAGAGGAGAAACATCTGGGTTCGTATCGCAAATAGATCTGGCCTTGGATTGTCACGAAGTCCCCTGATTTCGGGGAAGTATCGCCTCCTAGAGACGTCTATAAAAATCATGTGAATGACAAGAGAGATTTGACAATGGTCAATAAATGTACGATCTTGAGAATTGGAGAATTGTGTCACTAAAGAGCCAAGTCATCCCTTTGTTCTTGTCTTGTCTTTTTGGGCCCATCGACACCAATAAAACCAAAAGGATCTCCACAGATAAGATTCTGCTGACACTGGCCCTGATCAGCAGCAACACAAGTAGTGCTGTTGAAGCCTCATGAAACAGGGTCATATTTTTAGAAGGGGTAAAGTTAAAAAAGAACGGCTGTTCAAAGCAATCGATTACAGAAGAGAGAGCGTCGTCTAGGGGTCTCTGAAAATAAGGATACTGGTTGGTGACTGAAGCTTTCAGAGCAACGCTTCAGGGGAGAGTCTGAAGAAAAAGGTTCCGAGGTTAACATGGCTTTTGTGTATTTGTGGTCTTATCAATGATACAGACTGCCCCCAAAAAATGGTTTGCTCGCCATCCATGGATATGCTCCCACACAATGTCACATGTGGGCGTACTCTGAAGTTCTCTTCAAGGCTCCTTCAGTCCATGAAATACAGTATGTAGTTGCAGATTTGCAAACTGAGCAACATTGGAAAAGTGAATATATAGATTTCTATAATTATTTTATCATTGTCAAACTGATATTTAAGTATAACGTTTTTGTTAACTCATAATACCGTTTGTGATTACCTGAACACATGTGTTCTTTTATGTTCAAATTCTTTAATATTTAAATTCTGTCATGGATAATGCTATATGGGGAAATACTTCTATATGAATGGTTTGTTTTCTTGTAATCGATGAATTTGTGTCTTCTCGTCTGGACTATTGCAACAGTGTTTTCATGTCTTAACAAGAAGGAGCTGTCTCGCCTGCAATTGATTCAGAACTCTGCCGCGAGAATTCTGACCCGCTCTAGTAGAAGAACTCACATTTCTCCGATCCTTAAAACTCTTCACTGGCTGCCAGTTTCTTTCAGGATCAGTTTTAAAATTCTGGTTCTTACTTTCAAATCTATTCATGGTCAGGCTCCTCCTTACATCAGTGATTTGATCCAGCCTTACACTCCAGCTCGGGCTCTTAAGTCTGTAGATCAGAATCTATGGTTCCTCGCACTCGGTTCAGGACCAGAGGAGATATATCCTTCCAGGCTGTTGCTCCTAAGCTTTGGAACGATCTTTCTCTCTCTCTGTGTTTGATGATCTACTGACTCCTTCAAGAAACATCTCAAGACATTTTATTTGTTCAGGCTTTTCCTTCATTTTCTGAGACTCCTGTGTTGTTCTCAGTGTTGTCTTGACCTTTAAAGTATATATTTTATTGAGTATTGTTTTGATTGTTAAATAACTTTGTGACCCTGGTCTTGAAAAGAGCTCTACAAATATAAATTACTTACTTAGATTTTGTGCTGATACCACAAACACATTTGTTTTCGGGCCACCGGGTCACCTTGACCCAGAGATAACAAAAGTGCAAGCATGAAGAGTTATTTTATATTAAAAAAAATCAAGTATTTGCAGTTCCTATAAGAAACTTATCTAACTACAAAAACACCTGATTGTGATAGAAAAACTTCCTTCCTATGGGCTATAAATTGTCCACAAATTGTGACACACATGAGACTTTTCCATTACAAGTCCCTGTAGGACCATACTGTGTTTGAAATGACTTTCCGTTAAAACAAGCTCCATTTCAACTTGCTAAGGATCATGGCCCTGACTATAATTGGAATGCATGGCACCAGCTATAAAAGACAACAACAATAGGGGACCTTGAGGAGAGGGGGTTGCCTTCGCCTTGATCCATGTATTTCTGTCAAAGTCAGGTGAGAAAAGTTTTGTAATATTCTTTCATTAAAGTTGACAATGTCTGAAGCCATACATCTGGATCAAGCCATGAGGCATGAAACTAAAGCACAACAAAACTGTACCTCTACTGCCATGACTATTCAATTTCAACATATTTGGCAATTATGGTCTTTCAAGGTTCTTTTGAATTCATGAAAACCCGTTTGTTCCTTAAGAGCTTTAAAATTCCTTTTGTTTCAAGTCGCCTCAAAGAAATCCCACTGAGTTTCTTTTATTTTATCAGCAAAGATGATGCACCTTTAGCATGACAAAACTCCTTTGCAAGCATGGATTCATGATAAAAAAAGTACTTTGTTTGACGCCAAACGCCTTTGTTGTTTTATTTTATTCATAGCACAAAGCCTGAATGTCTAACGTGCCTGTGTTCTTGTATGAAGAAATGAACAGGGGATTTACAGCAGACGGAAGTAAACGGTTCACAATGGCAGCATCAACCTTTTTATTTATATTCTTTTGTGCTTAGGACAATTTTATGAAGTCTGCAGGCTCAATAGTAAAGTTTATTATTCAGAAAATGTATTTGTAAATATAATTACATTTCGCTCAAGTTGTCTTAACAAGACACCTTGAGTCAAATAGAAACACCCAAAAAATTGAGCTTTTAGGTGTCGGTGCTAATTCCTAAATAGTAAAAACTTTTTTTCCTGACCTTCTATGAAAAAAGGATGTATTTGAACACCAGATTTGGCCACTGTTTACAATTGAGGTATAGTAAGAGTTCATTCTATAAAGGACCGACAACATTTCTCCCACATTCATATAAATATATATATATTACTTATAAAAAAAATTGTCAATAAGACATAAATAGATCAAAACAATACACACAATTAATTAAAACAATGGATTTAATACAGTATATTAAAATATAAAACCAATATATAATACCTTTATGTTTATGCTATTAGCCTGTTTATTGTTGGTCAACTAACGGTGCTCTAATAATTATTTAGACTCTTCAAATTAAATTGAATTTGCTCAAGGAGTTTGACTGTAACTAGATTGTAAAAGGAGCATCAGAACAGAAGGTTGTGATAAGTGATGGCAATGATGAAAAAAAAAAGAAAAAGGAAACTTGGCTGATTTCTATTCATAGTGAGCTCTACAGAGACAGAGAGCACAGAGAAAGGCTCTGGAAACAGGTAATTAATGGTATTCAGGGCAGTCTATGCGGGAGATAAGCCAAGTCCCTCTTATTGCACACTTTCCCCAGGCCTTTCCATTACCTGAGCCAACATAATGACTTTGTGAACAGCTCCACGTGCACTTTGGTTTCCTTTACACAAACCCAATCCTCCCCTCACTCCCACCAACCCTTCTCCTTCGGGTGTAAGAGAAAAAAAAAAAAGGAGGAGAAAGACTGGAAACAAAATGGACACTGCAACATTGGAAGGAGGAAGCTTCTCCATTGTCTCTCTTCAGGGCTAATTGTTCAGCTGTCATGTTGCGCCGCTCATAATGGATGTCATAATTGCCTGAAAAAATGGGGAGAAACATCTGGGACCATTTAAAGGGTGCGTGAGACGAGCCGGGCAATGTGGGATTGAAAGATGATTTGCTTTATCGTTTCTTGCAAATTTAGTTTCATGCTTTGTTGGAACCTTGGCAAGGACAGAGAGAACACACTAACATTTGCACTGAAGGACACTCGTCTTTTCATACACGTAACTTGGTTATTTAACAGTTAAATGTCACCGATTTCTTGCCTGCTTGTACGTGCAATTCAAGTCATACAAGCTAGCATGTAGGCAACTAACCTTTAAGCCCTTAGGGCATACTTATTGTCAGAAAAGTCTAATTCAAATGTTAAATATCTGTTGCTCCTTTGCCAGATACTGCACTTATATTTGTTTACAAAACAAAAACGTTTCTTGTTTCATCTTCTAGGTATTTTCAAAAAGTGTATCTGTACTTCATTTGAAAACACTGACCCACTACTGTAAAGCAGTTAGGTGGTCATGTGACTCTCTAAGGTCGCCCAGGCAAAGTAAGGTAATGGAAGGTATCGCCAAATTCACGATTGTTAGAATAGCAACCAGCTAATGCAGGGTAAACTTTAAATTGATCGATATTGTCGCTTTACATCACTAATTATCTTGAGATTTAGCAGATTAAAATGTTATTTACAATCCCAACAAGCCCACAATCCAATCGTACTCACATTATTGTTTCTCTTTCTACAAAAACCTTCATTAGAGACGGTTTTGAAGTAAACAGAGAGCGATACCCGGGTGACCTTGGTAGGACCTTTTTTAAATTACTTTCAGTTTTACAATTCTTGACTGAGAAGCAGGGATTTCAGGGGCGCTGTGTTTGTCTCACTGTCAGTAAATATATTTGCCCTTATTCTTGTTAAAAACAAGTATATTTGTGTTCAATGGAAAACAGTTCACGTGTATTTCAAACAAAGAGTAGCGTGATGCATAAATGACACATAAACATTGATGAAAATAATCCATGCCCTAAATAACAAACGTCTACGCTTTCACCGTGACCTACATCAGTTTTTCTCAAAACGCGGATCAAAAGATGTTTATTTGTGTTTTACTGCAGGAGAGGGGAACTGTCTTCTCCACTTCAAGAGTTGAGATCCACAGCGAATCGTTGAAATAACTCAGCGTTTTGTTTTTTTTACAGCGTATGAAGTGTTGGCTGTTCCCTGCCTCTTAACACACAAACTTACTTCACTTAATCTTTGTAGTAATATTTTAGGAACAACAACTGTTTATATCCTTTAAAAAACAAAATCACCTTTTCAACTTTAAGGGAAGAATTTAGAAGCAAATTCTCTGCATGAATGCCGTTGCTACATTTGTGGAGTTGTTAGATGAAGAAGCATCCCATGATGCTTTATGTGAGTTACAGTACACTTGCTTTAAACAGTGAATATATTCAAAGAACGAATGAAAAATGACTAAAAATAAGGCTACGTAGAATAGTGTGTTCTTGAGTGTTATATTTTAAATGTAAATGCAAACTTAATACTCCTGTATTTCTAGAACTACAGTACATTTACTATGTTATAAGTGCAATGTCTTAAATTACCTATTTCACTATAAGGAATATCTGTATGTAAACCTTAATAAAGGATCTTGGTGAGTCATTTTCTGGTTTTAACTTCCTTCTAACATCCAAATGTAACTCAGTGCTTCGTCTGTAAACACTGAATCTGACCCAGAATTTGAAATGGCAATTAAGCTTTCGGACAACTACAGTTAAATAAATCTGGACATACAATACACAAATGTTTTATTCTTATGTCGGCAATCTGAAAAGTAATGATCAGATAATTTTTTGAGTTGCACAAAACCAACCCAACTCACATATTAATAACCCATATTTGGGTCAGATATTTGCAGCGGTTGGGTTGATGAAATAACCCGGCAAATTTTCCAATTCTCTTTCGGACTTGACAGGTCTCTGAGCAATCCGCCAATTATACAGACACACTTAGAAATAAAAGGACAAAACAAAAGGCAGCGTCTCCTCCCTCTCTTGTGGTTGTGTGTCTCGTGTCCACTGCGAACGCGTGGGCGTACCAGTGTGCGACAGCAGCTTTGGGCTTTTAATCTCTTACTGTGGATACACTCGTGCCCTCGATGATGTGCATATTTCCAACTGTGCCTGTGGAAACATGTAGGCGGTGTTGATGATGGTGGTAGTGGGAGGCCGACTAGCTGAGAGAAAATGGTTCACATGTGGAACAATAACAATTTTCAGAAGAAAACAATCACTGGGAGTGTGAAACGAGAGAAGAAAATAAAATCATGGATTTGCTTTCAATTCAGTGAAAAGCAGAACCAGGAATGGTTTTCAAATGTTGTTCTTCAGATGCATGTGGGGCAAGACTCTCAACCATCCACACACACAATCTCACCTACTCAAAGAACACTACTACATCTACATACCTATGTTGCTTATTAAAGATGTATATTTAAAGTATGGTTGACAAAGAGCCCAATGTGCAAAACTAATGTCAAATTTTTTAAAGTCATTTCGAACAGAGTATGGTCTAAAAGATGCAGTAATTCCCTCATCATGACCATGTTTTGAACTTTATGAATTTCTCCCTCGTCTGAAATCTCAGCGAAAGAGAGGTTACGAGAGTGGAGTCTATTATGACGTAATAATGGTTTTCACTTCTCCTTTAGCCAGCTTTTTATCACGCCCTGCTTTGTTTATACAATTAGTCCCTTATAGGTGGAGACTTCCAGCCTTGATGACGCGCAGTGACACACCTTGATGCTCAACCAATTACAGCAGAGTAGGGGTAGTTATGGTAAACAAGATTTTATCTCCAGAAAAAAAGTCAAGGTGAAAGCATTTTCACTTGGCACGTTTTCCAATAAAAATATTTAAATTAAGTGTTTTGTACAATAGAGGTACAGAATCAACTTAAATCAACACATTCGTTCCCCTTTAATGTACAAAAAGATACTGCTTAGTAAAATTAATACCAAGACAAAATCCAACAGATTGCATGTATATCTAAATATACACATGTTTTTGGGATTACATAACGCAACAATCTTGGGAGTGAAACCTGGACATCCATGATGTTCCAGCTGCATCTTCTTTAATAAGAGCTAGTATAGGTCCTGGTCCGTGCTGAAGACACTGAAGCAATATGTGTTTCCTCAATCCAATTTTCTTCCCGCCTCAAAGAAAGGTGAAGGCAACTGCACCTCATTGATTCCTTTATTATTACTCTTTTCATGATGACATTTCCCATTTTGTCATTTCAGCTTTTTTTTTTTTTTTTTTTTTTTTTGTTGCTGGCCCTGATTTCATTTGCTGATTATCCCGCATCATTCTGCTCTGATTTGATGAGGCGACCAACAGAGTTATTGCTTCTCTCATTTATAGTTATTGCGCCGTGCTCTTCCTACAGACGGACTAGCATGGGCTGGACATGTAGCGGCAGAAATCAAAAATGTTCACATGACGTTCACATGAATGTCAGGTACCTGAATATATGTAGCAAAATCTGCTTCTCTTTTTCCGGTCTCTATTATACAATGCCATTCTGTCAATGACTCTGTAGCTAACATATAGCACTGTATTGCGATATGTGTGCTTCTATTGTGACTGATCTAACGTACAAACCAATCGCTCAATGTGACTTTTTCGAAGGTCTAAAAAAAGAGGAAGTCTCCAGGGAGCTCTGCCAGCCATCTGTTTGCAGGGCACCAGGGTACCAGCCTCTTCCCTGTGTGCCGTCTTTTACCTGCCAGAGGTGAGATCCAAGACTGTAGTCGTGGCATCAAGCTGCACTATAGTGTTCAGATTGAGGGTGGGTTTTCAGTGTTCTGGTGGAGGATGACTGGGCCAACACTATCTGGAGGTGGCCCAGGTTGTACAGTTTTCTAATGAATGTTTTTTAGCATTTTTCTATCACATTTAAAAGCCACAGGAAAACCATTTTAAAGTCCTCAACAAAAGACTGAGGGACCACTTTTAACCAAGCTGTCATTAGACCTGGTCAACGTCTGCAGTTTTTCTCGTCTCAGTTCACTGTTGCAGTTCCAAAGGTGTTTTGTCTCAGACAAAAAAGTGAGAATAAGTGTTGACAGGTTATACATATAATGATGCTCTAGGTGAGAAGCAATGACGAGTTCTTTCTCGAGTCTCGTTGTGTTGTTTGCAACTCAGAGTTGTAAATTGACAGAATAATGGTCAGAGGCAGAGAAAACACTCCACAATTGATGAATAAAAATAGATTTTAATATACTATTTATTATTGATTACGATTTTAGGTTGAATCAAATATTGGGTTGGCTTATTATGCATTACAGGAATGTATCTTTATATACACAATACTGTGAAATCAGATCAGATTAAAAGTGATGGGTTAATTAATGCATTGCAATTAATCAACAATAATTTTAAAAGAGGAAACGCACTGTTGGGCAATTGACTTAAAATAAGGTAATGCATTATTGTCATACATTGATTTTTTATGTAATGCAGTAGTGTTAGGCATTACAACAAATATGGTAATACAATAAAACCAGGATTACATTTCATTTGAAATAGTTTTCATACAAATTTCCCCAGTGAGAGAAGCGTAGGAGGAAACCACCTGCACAGATGTTTACTTTCTGGTAAGCCTGTAAACAATTCAACGGTCCTCATACATTTGACAAAAAAGGGAATATGGAATATCGGAATATGACTCACGAAAAAGTTACTGCATTTAAAAAAAACTAAATGAAGTAACTTTGTGCTTCAAAGATTTTCAGTGTTTTTAGCCTGAAGTTGATGCAACATTGTTTTCACATTGTGTAGCTACATGCAACATCTATACGATTTTTTAAAAATACCTTTGGGTCAAGTTGTAAAACTAAAGCGAAAGTAGAGAAAAACTGCCGTAATGGATACAATTGCTGCATATATGTGCGTCACTATAATACTATTAGTAGATATAAATGTAAACCAGATTTGAGTCACTGTGCATGTTTACCTCACAAGACAAACAAACCAAAAACTTTTTCCTTCAACTGAGAAAGATTTCTAAACTTGGGAAAATTATGTCACAACACAATTTGGCGCTTATAATTCATGCATTTCTGTCTTTTCATTTAGACTATTGTAACAGTTTATTTTCTTGTCCAAACAAGTAAGAGCTGTCTCGCCTGCATTTAATACAAAACTGAGAACTACTACAAAAAAGCAGAATTCTGACCTGCTCTAGTAGAAGAACTCACATTTCTCCGATCCTTAAAACTTTTCACTGACTGCCAGTTTCTTTCAGGATCAATTCTAAAATTCTGGTTCTTACTTTCAGATCTATTCATGGTCAGATTCCTCCTTACATCAGTGATCTGATCCAGCCTTACACCCCAGCTCGGGCTCTTAGGTCTGTGGATCATAATCTAGTGATGGTTCCTCAACACGCTTCCGGACCAGAGGAGAGAAATCCTTCCTATCCTTTTGAAACGATCTTCCTCTCCCTCTACGTTTGTCACTGCACTGTTGTGGCCTTTAATAGTTTTTAAATTTGTATGTACTTTTACCCCTTTATTGTTCTGTTTAAGCCCTTTGTGACCCTGGTCTGTGAAAATAGCTTTACAAATATAAATGACTTATTTAATTTTTATTAATTTGCTATTGTATTTTCTTATATTGTAACTTGCGAATTTTCTGTCGTTCTATAATAGCAAAACAATAAACAAGACCGATCTCGTAAATTAAGGTCAAACGGACCATTATGAGGCTGGTTGACTTGTTCGACCCCTGTCGCAGGTGGTAAGCCCAAGAGATTCTGTATCCAATTGTATTCTATCAGGTCGTGCTTGACCGGGTCTAATGGCTTGAGGCCCAGACACCAGGTGCCTTTAGGCTCCACTCTCAGGCCCTGGCCCTGTGCGTTGTCCTTGTGACCCATATTATCATTGTTTTTTCATACACATCTGTCTGTGTAATCGCTGTCCGTCTGGTCCCTCACCTACGAACTGCTTGCTGTGGCGACCTTGTACAATACTCTCAGCACTAAAGCTCATTTCATTCTTGAGACAATATAATCTTAAATGATGAGGCAGTTAATGTACAGTGAAACACCGTACAAGCAAAGTTGGTTGCTTGGAAACCGTTAAGTTATAATGAATTTTCTCATTTTGTAATAAAATTCCTACACCCTTGAATGCATCATTCATATATGCCGATCAGTGCAGCAATATTTTAGATGCATTTCCTTTAATCCAATATGCACATACTGTATACGTTGATTTATTGAGGTATGTTATTGTTAAAAGCGTGATTTAAACATTGTTTTTATGTTGTTTTTTTTATAAATTTACATAAACAAATGCGTGTGTAAAACTTTAAAGTTTACTTCAATAAAAGTTGTTTTTCTTTTCTACTATTAGCTTGCGTTTCATGCGCCAGTGGTCTGCAGATGTATTTAAACTTTGAGTATTCTTTTATTAATTGGAAAAGTGGACAATATAAATTCTTGTGACATTCACACTCCAATTTCCTTCTTGGTGAAAGAATTCATTAAAGATTTTCATAAGCTAGGAGCGACCTTGTTATCTTTCCATCACCCTTCTTTCACTGTTTTCACACTTAAGAGCTTCTTCAAAAATCTGTTAAACAAACCCAGCAAATGCCATGATTTGCAAATATTTGTATGCAAACCTAATCCTGTAAACAGTTGATGACGCTCCTGCAGTCATAATCACTCACTGACTAGAAATTTAATCTGCAGCTGCGACAGGCATTTATATTACTTCACATTTTTAAAGGGATATCATCAGGAATAATAATGCTTTTAAACCCAGTCTGTCAGAATATTCATAAACTTTAATTAGATACTTGGCCCCAGAAGCTCAAAATTATACTCTCCTATTATACTTCTCCTGACTCGAGCTGCATTTTTGGTCCTCATTGTAGTTTGTTCTACATATAAACACGTTATATTTGGTGAAGTTTAATGAAACAGTGTGTTCATTTTAAAGACCACTACATGACTCTCTCTTCTCTATAAATGTCAGAACTGAACCACTTATTAATGAAACCTCACGTTATTTCTAAACTGAAGAAACTAATCACAGTCTACTATGCGTTTAGAACCAAGCTCAACAAAGATTCTCAGGATATATTTTATTTATTATTATAATGATTATATTATAAAGTGAAGTATGCGGCTACAGTTATATTAATAATCATATATATTTAACAAAAAAAACACATACGAAACAAAATGTGATTTTAAAAACTTGACAATTACTTCAAACATATTCTTCATACTTGGAAAATCTAGAATACTACTGATACAACATTGTGAATATGTGCTCATCATACAGTATTTATTTAGTCTTGCTTTCTGTATTTTAGGCCATACAAAAAACAAATCACAAGAAAAAAAAAGCAGTTTTCTCTGGCAGGTAAATAAGAAATACATCAATAACATTACACACTTAACACTATGAATATATTTTATCTGTTGTTTGTCTATCTTCTGCTGCTTAAAGTATTAAAACAACTTGTTAATTTGAGTTAATTTGTTGTTGTGGGTAGTGGTTAGCACTTCCGCCTACCAGCAAGAATGTTCCAGGTTTGCATCGAGCTTGAGGAAACCGCTGTCATTTCTGTGTAGAGATGTTCTGCTTTCGTGGGTTAACTTTGGGCCACTACCTCCCACAGTCCAAATCTTTACAGAGATTGATTGATGACTATAAATTGCCAGTGGGTGTGAGTGTGTGCAGGAATAGTTTAATTATCACTCTGTGCCTTGTGGCGAGCATGGTCAGGGTCTTCCTTCCCTTACCCTCTGTTAGCTATTTTTGGTAACTGCTGTAGCACTTTGAGGCCATGTTTGATGAAAAGTGCAATATTAATAAAATATATTATTATTACTATTAGGTTACAGCCCCTTTTGACCCAGAAAATGA
Organism: Callionymus lyra; assembly: GCF_982586985.1. Taxonomy (NCBI): domain Eukaryota; kingdom Metazoa; phylum Chordata; class Actinopteri; order Syngnathiformes; family Callionymidae; genus Callionymus; species Callionymus lyra. Next base: position 17,077,951 of record NC_141827.1, read on the forward strand.
AAGTTTTCTAAAAGAAAAGTATCAACTATAATTGGCCTTGTTTGCCAGATTGGAAAAGAAGGTCTTAAGAGCTACGATCTTGTTAGGAGTGCTCATAAGAATGTTGTGAAAGAAGGATGATTCCCAGATTGGAAGAGAAGTTCTTGAGAACTACGATTTTCTTAGGAGTGCTCATCAGAATCCTGTAAAAGAAGGATGTTTCCTAGATTGGTAAAGAAGGTCTTAGAACCTACAATCTTCTTAGGAGTGCTCGTAAGAATGTTGTGAAAGAAGGATGATTCCCAGATTGGAACAGAAGTTCTTGAGAACTATGATCTTCTTAGGGGTGCTCATAGGAATCCTGTAAAAGAAGGATGTTTCCCAGATTGGTAAAGAAGGTCTTAGAACCTACGATCTTCTTAGGAGTGCTCGTAAGAATGTTGTGAAAGAAGGATGATTCCCAGATTGGAACAGAAGGTCTTAGAACCTACGATCTTCTTAGGAGTGCTCGTAAGAATGTTGTGAAAGAGGGATGATTCCCAGATTGGTAAAGAAGCTATTAAGAGCTACGATCTTTTCAGGAGTGCTTGTAAAAATGCTGTGAAAAAAGAATGTTTCCCACATTTTTGTGAGTTTCAATACGACCTTGTTACTTTATTCTTTTCACAAAATGTTATTTTAAACTTTTTAAAACAGTAACTACAAAAGATAGGATTCTTAGTCATCGGTTTTCCTAGGGAAGAGTGCTAAAAAAATTCTCATTATATCAACAGCCTGTCAATTAAAACTGCTGATTTGGTGTCTCAAAGATGTTATAAAGGAATAAAATCGACCCAAATATGTGGCCTACTGCACATTGGCCTGTACTCCTGATTATCAGAAAGAAAATCGCCAAATCTGGATCTCCAAAAAAAAATCCATGGTGTCATTTAAGCGAGACTCTCTCACGGAGGGATGTGTTAGTTCACGCCTGTTTGAAGCGATTTAACGTCAATTACTTTAATTAACAAATCCCCCAAACGCCTTTTATTTTTATCACTGATTTCATCCCTGATCTAGTGGTTGCTGGGTTACACCCTCAAATAGGCAATTATATGGTATGAGGCGGTGGATATCAGCATTAACATAACAAAATAAACCATTAATTAATTAATTTTTAAATTATTCAATGAATTAATTGGGAATTGTTTTGATTGTTTAAGCGCTTTGTGACCCTGGTCTGGAAAAGCGCTATATAAATACAAATTACTTACATTTGACAATCCTTGAGTCAATACTGACACATCTAGTCTAGTAAAAGATGTAGTTAATTGTAAATAAAATAGTATACCAGTCATCTGAATAATAAAAATAGATGAACAATAGATACTGATCTGCAATCCAGGGTTAATTGGATTTGAAAACTTGGTCCTGCTAATGATAGCATGTTTTTCAATGACTCATGTCTTTAAACTTTAGATGTGTTTGACCAATGAAGCCAACAGTACAAATTGCTGAGTTCTCAAATTGATATCAAGTTAACTTAACCTTACTAAATAGTATTTATAGTAGTTACATTATATTAGATGTCACGCTCAGTTTAAAAATGCAAAAAGGAAAACGATAACAACCCACCAAAATGTTGTAACCCTGATTCAAAGTTTATAAACAAGCTAACATTGGGTATTTGGCCAAACACTGATATAATCAGTGATATATATCAATTTAACAACGACGGGTGCTTGAACCATCTAGTGTTTATTTGTTTATTTTATTTTTCATTTTGGCAGTTATTTAAACTTCTGTCTTCTTTAACGTGATAAGTTAGGATGTTATCACGATAATTAGTCATGAAAAAAACCAGCTTTTTTTATAATTATATAAGTATATACTGAAAGATTTAAACTGGAAATCAATTGATATTTAAGGTACTATCCGCAGTGTTTCTATAGACTGTATATAAATACTATGTCGTCAATTCTCTGTTGCACCATTGCCATTGTGACGGTGTATATTTCTTTACAGATAAAGGCTCATGTTGTTTCAGTCCCTCATTTTATCATCCTTTAAAGCATCTCTTATTACTTTATATGTACACCCTCTCTGACCCACTACTATAAAGCAGTTGGTGGTCACATGACACTCGCAGGCTCTCCATGCACGTCGTCCAGACAAAGTTACCTTGTCTAAATCATCCTTAAAATTACAGTTCTACTACATGAGTATCGATTCATGAAAATTAAATCAGTAATTACAGATAATATTCTGAATAAAAAAATGCATCCATGCAGCAAAAAATGGTTTCAAAAATTTCAAAGGATTAAACTTATAATAACCATTTTTATTATTATGATGACTTCTTTTCCTAGACGCTGGCAGGCGGTTGAGTAGCTTCTTGAGCTCCTGGTTCGAAACGGCATGAAATAAAAGGTGACCCTCGGTCTGCTAACTCGGTCATAGAGAGCCGTTTCAATTCTACCACCACCCCCCCTTCTTCTCCGAACTCTTTTTTTTTGTGCTGCCGGAAAGGTCAGTGGGATAATTAGCACCTGAAAAGATGGGCTTGTCTGGAGTGAGCCCATCCCTCCCGGTGTCGGTCGGTCGGTAACGTCCGCTGCATTTCTAGCTAGACCCGCCGCTTCCTCCAGCCACCGCCTGGCTGGATGGAGCACCTCTTAGAATGAACGGGGTAGAGGGTGTAGGTTTGAGCAAGAAGTACTGCCAGGATTAAGACAAATCATTTCAGATGGGGCGCTAACCTGATTAGCCACGCTAACCAGCCACACATATCTGCAATATAACAAGTAATTATCATCCATCACTGCTTTTGAGTCCGTCGGGAGGGGGGAGGAGGCGCTGGTGGTGTTTGAGGATCTCGCTCCACCATCTCCTTTCATCTTAACCCATCTCTCCATCTGTCTTTTCTTTCACTCTTCCTCATAAAATGTGATCTAGTGCAGTAAAAGCTACAGAGAACCAGGGAAGAGAGCGTGACAGATGCAGTGTTCGATTTGCTGTTAAACCGGGACCTTGGATCAATGTCACATGCGATTTTCTTTTGTTATTTATTAACCCCATCAACAGGAAGCGATGGGGGAACGATTTCATATACAATATTTAACACGGAATTTTGGATTTACAACAAACCTGAAGATAAAATTACATTCATCCGGCACACTTTGGAAGTTTATTTCAAAGGCAATCATAATTTAGAAAAAAAACACTTTCAAGGACATTGCAAACACTCTATTTTACTACAAGCAGCTTTTCATTATTATCACATAAATAGATTTCAATCAAAACAAGTGGTGAGCATCTTGATTGTTTGTGAATCACTCTTTTTATATTTGTCTTTTTTAAAGCCAGTCAGTTGATTTAAACAGTTGCAATGGTACGACCAAGGGTGCATTTGGGATTCAACACAATGGATGAATTCAATTTCAGGTTTGCAAACTCTGTGGCACAGAAATGTTTTCATGCTTCATTTTCAAAAAACCCACTACAATTACTGATGCGGGGATTCGGCCAAGCCACTGGCAAGTATCCTCGTAATAGCGGAGGAAAGAGGAAGTCCATCATCTCAATTATCAGGCCTGCTTAACTGAACAAGCAAATGCTGCAGCACTTTGACTGTGTCCCTGGATACACACAGAGAGAATGGGGAGCACCAGAGGCTCTCTGTGTTTGTGTCAAGATGTGTAAAGCTCCAGTGTGAAGGTTACTAGGACAGTGGAGAGAACATTTTTGCAGTGTTGAACCACAGTGCATAATGTAACCATTTGTTTAACGAATATATTTTTCCTGACTGGATTGGTTGCATACATTTTACAGGAACATGTATTCTTTTATTTATTTTACACCTCTGGGTGGTACAGTTCTCTCCTGAAGATTTGTTACATTCTCTAGCACATCCCTTGTCAGATGATTCTTCAGATATTTCTACTCAGAAGTAATTGAGTTCAATCGTTGACCCTATTGTACCATATTTTAGTGTAGAAACGCTTAACAATCCCTGACCAGGGAGAGGAGTATCTGAAGCCAGAAGAACACAAATGGGTGTGTGTGTGTGTGTGTGTGTGTGTGTGTGTGTGTGTGTGTGTGTGTGTGTGTGGTTTTAAGTCTGGCCTAGTGCATCAATTCCAGTTGGCAATCCAGGAAATGAGGTCCTACTTATTCAATTGGCTGGCAGATTTTCACACTTTGATTCAATTTGAGACATCAGGGAGAACTTTATGCTGTTTTTCCCCAAGTTCTTTAGACAATCCTGTACTGGGGTGGATGGTCTAGCTCATCATTCTCGTCAAGAAAATCAGATATAGAACTATAATGCTCAGTAGTTTTTAGATCTGGTCCTGAAATGATGTCAGGTATAGTCTGCTAATAGTTTTCTAATCTAGTCTGGCTGCCTCAAAAAAAAATGTAGCTAAAATATTAAAGGCTGATTGGATTCCCTCGCCCTCCATTTTAGGTAGTGTTCAAACCCAAGATTCTTATGTCTGTCTCTGGGATTTTCTCTTCTGCTGGATAATGGACACGCAAGGAACTGGAACCTTTGACGGATGGCACTTATGAGACCCAGATTTCAGCCACTAGACCACATGAATCATTAATTAATTGACAAAAATCAATGGAAATTCTAAATCTTAATCTTATGAATAGAGGGCCTACAACCCAGTCTTTGCAATAACTGGACCAGAGACTTGGATCTTTGGTCTTTGTCGACAGATAGAACCCATAGCAACAGGTGGGATACTCATGAAAATCAATAAATAATGTCGTCCAAACCCAGCCCACTTTGCGTTGCCCCGCAGTGAAGGGAAGACCTGAAAGATTTTGGGTCCCTGTCATATTATTGGATAGAGCCCTTTATCTGGAAGAAAACCTTGAGAAATTTGAACAAGTACTTCTGTGTGCAGGAAAGTTTGGCAAACAAGCTCCACTGATGTTTTGGTCTGAGGTTGTACCCGATGAGTTTTGAAGAATAACTTCCAGCTTAGCTTTCAGATCTCCCGTTATACCAAACATCAATGAGCTACAGAGATGAAGGTAAGCAAACTTTAATACTTTGCCCCTCGTTGACATGCAGCATTGCCATTTCATTGACCAGATATGGACGCCCGATACAGCATTCGTATCCGCTGGAATTAGTTTTGAAAAGGTCAGCGCTGAGATTGCGACAACATAAAAGGAAAACACATTTATTAAGGAATTAGAAAGTGCAAAGTTCTCTTAGATACTCTCCCCAGTTGGTGCCGGGATGATGAGTAATTTGCTTGAGGTCAGAGGTGTTTTTTCCTCAGAGACTTGAAATCAACACTTTTCCTGCATTCTATTGTGTTTCGGTATTCAGCGTGATTGTTGACGTGGACATAAAATGATAGGTACATTTAAAAAAACAACAACTTTTCAGTGCCTTTTTTCCTACAGAAAGCTTTTTTCCCCCAGTTTTCAGTCTTGTGCATGCAGTGCACTGACCTTCTACTTTTCAAAGGAACCTAATGAGGTGGACATGCTTGAAGCTGTTCAAAAGGCCAGTAGTCACACACAGACAAATGGACACTATATAGAATATATATATATATATATATATATATACACACACACACTAACTACCTTCTCTGTTTGTCTTACCTTCTCTGTTTGTCCTCCTACTTGCAAAGCACAGCTGCTGACACCTTCTACCCCCCGGGGCTTAGTGATAACATCTTTCATAAATCCTTCAGTCTGTTTGCCGATGTGCTTAACATGCTTGAGTAAACTAAGAGTGACTAAGCGGTCAAAGGGTGGAGAACATGCTGGTGATAGTGTCAATGTTACATTGACTCAACATGCTACCGTTTGTCATGGATGTTAAATCATAATGTTAATCCACATATGACCTGTATCACTGGTGGCATGGACGTTTACCTCCCAAACAGAGCGATATTTAGCTTCAGGTTCACTTAAAGTTTGCCAGGGTTATCTCATTTAGAAGTTTAGTTTAGTAGTACAAAGCATCTATTGTATACCTTCATCCAGCTTCACCGTGTGGTGTTTTCAATTGACTTGTGATCTTGTTGTCTTCAAAAAAGGTTGTCGTTTAAAATGTTCATTCATTCATTCATTCATTTTCTGAAGCTTATCACGGATTCTACGGTCGTGAGGCGGGGGACACCCTGGACAGGACGCCAGTCTGTCGCAGGGCAAACAACCCTTCACACACACACATATTCCTATGGACAATTTCACCCAAGTTCCCAATCGAACTCAAATATTTTTGGACTGTGGGAGGAAACCAGAGTGTATACCCACACAACACGTGGCGAACATACAAACTCCACTCAGAAAGATCTCAAGTTGGATCCCTTCCGATCTGGAAGCGAACCAGCAACCTTCTCATTGTGAGGAGAGGAGATGACGCTAACAACTGCGCTGTTATGGGTTTTTGTGTTCCGATGAACCGACCCCTCCCCAGCCTCGTACGTGGTGGTGGAATGAAGGACAGACACATGGATGAGTTTAAGAAAAATGCTCGTTTAGTGAATTATGCAAAAGTCAGAGACAAACTTACGTGAACACGGGCGCTAGCAAGCAGAGAGATCTATCGCAGGCGTCTTTGAATGCCAGAACGCAAAGATCAGACAAAATTATGGATCTTTATAGTAGAATATTCAGGTTAACGCCTCTAGTCAAATGTGAACGTAGGATTGGTCAGTAACTCTAAACACTTGATTCTAAGATGGCCGGTCGCACGTGATCGTAGTGGAAACTTACTGAAGGTTGTTGTTTTCTCAAATCTGTCTCTTCCCAGCGACTTGTGTCCTTCAGTGTGAGTTCTCAAACAGGTTCACACTGACTTCTTGGACGAGCCGCACGAGCAGCAGCTGGTTACAACAGCTCCCTCTTTCTTCTTACTTTTTATTACACTTTTTCCTTTTTTTTGGCGTCTTTTTAATTTTTTCTTTAGAGTGGTCGGATCTTGTTGCCGTTGTGCACAAAACGAGACCACTTTTACAACTTTTGCATACGGTTTTCTGCTATTTTCGTCACTTTTGGGAACTCCGTCGGCAGACACGCTCAGCGGGTCTATTGTTTACACAAGGGATCAGCTGTTGGGGTTGCGCAACACCGCTCTCTCTCTCAGCGCGGAATGGACGATTCCCGTGGAAATCAAGAGAAAAAGACGCGGATGCAGAGCAGGTCGGATGAAACAAGAGAAGAAGCGTAAGTTCCGTCCCTTTATTCCATCGATCATCATGGGAAATGTACGTTCGATTGTGAATAAAACGGACGAGCTCGCTGCGCTGACCCGGCATCAGAGAGACTTCCGGGAGAGCAGCCTTCTATGTTTCACGGAGACCTGGCTGACGGAGAAGATCCCAGACTCTGTTGTTTCCCTGGAGGGGTTCAAGATGGTGCGTGCGGACCGGGACATGGATGGAAAGAGGAGAGGAGGAGGAGTGGCGGTGTTTATTAATGAGAGATGGAGCGATCCCGCTCATGTCTCCATTAAAGAACAAGTGTGCACTAAGGACATAGAGTTCGTTGCGGTGGGCATCCGCCCGTATTACATCCCGAGGGAGTTCTCACATGTGATTGTGTTCACTGTTTACATTCCTCCCTCTGCGGACGCAGCCGCAGCGAGCGAGAGGCTGAGCGCCTCAGTGTCGGACCTGCAGCTCAAACACCCGAACTCTCTCCTGCTCATTAACGGAGATTTCAACCATGCCTCACTTTCCTCCATTCTTCCCACTTTCACACAATACGTGAAGTGCCACACCCGGGAGGACAAGACTCTGGACCTTTTATATGCAAATGTAAAAGGTGCCTACACCTCCACCGCCCTGCCCCCCCTCGGCCGCTCTGATCACAACCTGATACGTCTGCGACCTGAATACACTCCCATGGTGAGGAGACAGCCTGCACAGAAAAGAACTGTTAAGATGTGGAATGATGAAGCCAAGGAGAGGCTGAGAGACTGCTTTGAGTCTACGGACTGGAGCGTGTTCTCTCATGGTGATGACATCGACACCTTCAATGACCATTCCACAGATTACATAAAGTTCTGTGAGGGCAACGTCACACCGACCCGCAAGGTGCGGTGCTTTGCCAACACCAAGCCATGGGTGACCCCTCAACTTCAAGTTCTGCTGAACAAGAAGAAGAGGGTGTTTGCTTCAGGGAGCAGAGAGGAGCTTAAGGAGGTCCAGCGTGAACTCAAGAAGGCGATCAGGATGGCCAAGGACGAATACAAGGGGAAACTGGAGGAGCAACTGGCGCAGGGCAACACTAGGGATGTGTGGAAAGGCCTGAAGAACATCTCAGGTCATGGCCAGAGTGGAGCCAGAGCCACAGCAGGGGGAGACCAAAGATGGGCCACTGAACTGAACCAGTATTTCAACCGGTTTGATCAGGGCCCCCCTCCCCCCTCCACCTCTGCCCCTCACTCTTCACAAAGCTGTTTTTCCCCTGCTTCAGCCCCCTCCCCCCAACTGTTCTCACCTCCAAGCCACCTTTCTCCACCCCAACAAGCCCTACTGCCTCAGCTGCCCAACCCCCCACAGCCACCTCTCTTTGTTACATCGGAACAGGTGAGGAGAGAATTAAGGCGACTGAAGATCAGGAAAGCTGCTGGACCAGATGGACTCAGCCCCAGACTGCTCAGGGACTGTGCTGATCAACTTTGTGAGTTGGTCACACACATCTTCAACCTGAGCCTCAAACTGGAGAAGGTCCCGGTCCAGTGGAAGACCTCCTGTGTGGTTCCGGTTCCCAAGGCGGTACACGCGAAGGAGCCGAGCCACTTCAGACCAGTCGCCCTGACCTCCCATCTGATGAAGACCTTGGAGAGGCTGGTACTCCGCGACCTACGCACGACGGTGAGCTCTGCGTTGGATCCGCTGCAGTTCGCCTACAGGCCAAAGATGGGGGTGGATGACGCCGTCATCTACCTGCAGCACCGGGCACTGTCTCATCTGGAAGCCGCCGGTAGCACTGTGAGAGTCATGTTTTTTGACTTCTCAAGTGCTTTCAACACCATCCAGCCGGCGCTGCTAAGGAAGAAGATGGAGGACGCAGGAGTTGGGACACAGCTGGCAGCATGGACGATGGACTACCTCACCAACAGGCCGCAGTATGTGAGGCTGCAGGACTGCAGGTCTGAGGTGACCATCTGCAGCACCGGGGTGCCTCAAGGGACAGTGCTGTCACCTTTCCTTTTTTCCCTCTACACGGCGGACTTTACCTATGACTCCAGCAGCTGTCACCTCCAGAAGTTTTCTGACGACTCGGCCATTGTGGGCTGCGTGTCTGGGGGGGGCGAGCTGGAGTATAGGTCAGTCATCAAGGACTTTGTTGACTGGTGTGAGAGCAACTACCTTTGCTTAAACACCGGTAAGACAAGGGAGATGGTGATTGACTTCAGGAAAAAGTCCCCACCATATCAACCGGTGAGCATCCAGGGTTCGGACATTGAGCTGGTGGACAGCTTCAAATACCTGGGTGTTCACCTCAACAATAAACTGAACTGGTCCACACACATCAACGCCGTGTACAAGAAGGGCCGAAGTCGCCTCCACCTCCTGGGGAGACTGAGGTCCTTCGGTGTGTGCAGACCACTTTTAAGGACCTTTTATGACTCCGTGGTAGCCTCTGCTATCCACTACGCTGTGGTCTGCTGGGGAGCAGGCAGCACGGACCGGGACAGGAAGAGACTCAACAGGCTGGTCACGAGGGCCGGCTCTGTCCTGGGCCGCTCGCTGGACTCGGTGGAGGAGGTGGGAGAGAGGAGGACACTCTCCAGACTCTCCTCCATCAGGGACAACGCTCTCCACCCACTGCACCTGACCGTGGAGGAGCTGGCCAGCTCCTTCAGTGGCAGGCTCAGGCACCCCCAGTGTAGGACGGAGCGTTATAGAAGGTCCTTCATCCCAACTGGTGTCAGGATATTTAACTCTCTACTTTAAATATCCTGATGCTAATCCGTAGCGTGTTTTTCTTCTTGTGTGCTTTTTATTTTATTTTTTTTCCGTTTTTTATTTCTATTTTATTTTATTTTTTATTCTATTTTATTTTGTTAATAGTGTCAATTTCTAATTTTGTAAATAATTTGTATATTTTTAAGATCGTTTTTATTTTATTTTGTATTATCTCTTGTACTATTTCTTTCTCCTTGCACTTTTTTTCTTCCAACTGCGCTGTTGTGAAAGTGTGTTTCCCCTCTGGGGATGAATAAAGCCTTTCTATTCTATTCTATTCTATTGTTTAGTCTTTGTTTGTGTGAGGCTTTCTGACCTCGGCCTTGTGTTGCAGTCAGTCAGTGAATGCAATGCAAGAATAGGATTAATTAATATGAATTAAATATGTAAGATTATCAGTTAATCAAGTGACTATTTGAAATGTGTGTTAAATATAGATGATTGATTACAGTAAAGTTGTCATTTCCTTACAGCGCCAACCGTTCACCCTTGTTTTGAATAAAAAAAATCGTATTTTTTTAGATTCTCTCGATGACAAATGGAATTGATAACGGAGATGGCGGGCCAAATTAAATCTGCCCAAATGCCCCCGGGCCTGATTTATAGGGTCATTAATTACTTTCTGAATGAACTGATATTTTGATTACTGAACAAATAATACTATTACCATCTCTACCATGACCACCTCTAGCGTGTCCTGTGTCTTGCCCATGGTCTCTTGCTAGCAGGCCATGCCCTAAACATCAAACCGGCAATGCGTCCGGATGGCATCCCGTTAAGATTAAAATTGAAACGAAATAAATTCAGTGTGTAGACAAAATTCATTGTTAACATACGGGCAACCAAGGAGAAGCAATCGATCCCTGATGTTGCGCTGCGACTTCAAGCGAAAGGCCCTTTGCAAATAAAACTTACTTACCATTTGAGTTTGTCAAATTGAATATTAGATGTAATATTCAAACACATTGCACATCAATTTTCTTTTTCGCACAATAAATTTCTCTCCAGCATTTTACTATTTTATACCGATTTTGTCCGAAAATTAAATCCCAAATTGACGGCACACATTTGTTTCCATAACTTTCAGTCACCACATTTTCATTGTAAAAGTTAACTTCTTTTTTTTTTTTACTGTTTCTCCAAAGCTTTTTAGCTGCTTTGGTAGGACAGAAACTGCTGACACTAAAGTTGACTTGTAATCTTTTGGCAAATACAACATGTGCAGTTCAGTGTTTGAACAAGCAGCTACTGGATCATGACTCTTAAATTGGGAATACAGACTAGATTTCTGCTGAATCCATCTCATTTGCGGTTTCTCTTGCTGGTGGCAATGAGCTGTCAGGTTACCACATATGGGTCAGCAGCGCTTCAATATTATCAGTTATTTTCTTTTTGTCACCCCGAGGTCCCAAATTGCAGTTTCAAGCATGAAAAAACTGCCCTGACTACCTCTGATCAAACAATGTGGCTCTGAATGCAGACATAAACATGCCGAGCAATAATTGCTTCTATATTTGCATTTGAATGGGAAGGAACCAATCATCGGAGACTTGAGAGCTGGTAGTGTTGGGAGAAGCAGAATCATGAATAGGGCTATAAGGAAACAGAAAGTATCTTGAGGTAAACAAGAACAATGGTTGGATAAACATGTGGTGAATATCAATGAATGAATGAAAACAGAAGGCTGCAAACCAAACATCTTTCAGCATTTTGTGAATTTGTCCTTTCATCTGAAGACCTTCTAGAAAGATTCCAACAGAAGGTCAAATGTTTTAAATTTTGATTGCCAAATTCCTTTGCTATGCTTTATTATCAAATTTGCTTTCGAAGATAATTAAAATATTTTTCAAAAAGAGGGAGCATTTGCTAGTTATATATATATATATATATATATATATATATATACACACATACATACACACCAACTTTTCTATTTTGTTCAGCTAGGTTAATAAAAAGTAAAAAAAATAAAATATGTATTGATTTAATAAATATAATAAAATAATGATAGCTACTTTAAATTATATTAATTTTGTTGTAAAGTGAAATATTACTGTTTAGTTAAGCTTATGATTACATGGCCCAGTTGTTGTATATAGATTTTATTTTTGTATATTTTGTTTCACCTATCTTCTTCTTGAATCCTCTTCTTTGCTCCGTGAAGTTTCATATGTCCGTAACAAACTTGAACCATCACCCTCGGACGAGAAAGAAGGGATAACAAAGTTTGTGGACAAGTGAATTTGTCGAAGCCTTCCCTGTTCCGGAGTCAAGTTATAACCTCCCTGTTGCTGCAAAAGACACCATGAAAGTATTTGAAAAATCTTTACCCATAAGCCCAGTGAAATCCGTGCGATGAAACCTTCTCCGGTTTGTTTAGATTTTTGACCTTTACATCCTCAATTCCTGACTCGTCTACAAGAAGCACAGCTGCCTCGACAACCTCACGCCTGATCATTAGTGCAGTTATTACACACAATACACAAGACTTCCAAAGCTACACAACCCCAAAGACCATTTCAGTTGTTCTATTGCCACCAAAGGAATTGTGAGGGAACTATGAACAAACTGAAAGGCATGTACCAGCATTTCAACACAAAGAGAAAAATCTGTTTTGTCTTGAAGGTTTGATGTACGACCCACCATGTTGTCCTCCTGTCCCACTGTGTGTCTATCTTTTAAAAAATATATTTTGACTTCTTAGTTTGAAAGCTCATCCTAGTTACCACCACTCCACATATCACATTTGAACATAAATCCAACCAAATATTTGACTTCATTGTTCACAAAGACGCTTAGCTATTAATCCACCATCATCTCGCCCATCACACCTTTGATATTATTTCTCCTCAATTTATTTCTATAATGGTTCTACAAACAGCATTTAAGCCAGCAGGGTTTGAGTCCACGCAAGGTGATCAATCACAGTCAACGTGGCACAGAGTTTTATGCACGTCACTGTTGAGTTATAGTGGTATGGTAATACAGAAGAAAGTGCTGATTGATTTGAAAAGTCCGTGCTTTACGACTACACAGCATTAAGTTGATCATTAAATGAAAGTGGAGCCGCTGTTTATTGTGATCGATCACTGAAGTTGAAAACAGGTTTGAGGTCATGATTTTAGACTAAAGTGTAGGCTGTCACTTGGTTGTTAATTCACATAATATTTTGCTTTTTTTATTTATTTATTATGTATGGTGTCATTTTAAGCATTCATGAATCATTAGAACTAAATATATATTCAATCCTTTATACTAAATCTGTTCACAATAAAGATTAAGAGGCTGAACATTTTTCTCATTTGTCTAAATAGAGTCAGCTGAATACAAGTAGATTGTTTATTTTAAATAGTGTTTTTGTTAGCCACTGACTTATTAGAAGTCTAACATCCTAAAAGTTATGGTCAATTCTTGTTTATGCATTTCTGTGTAGAATATTATTACACACTCTCCTTCAAGAATATTCCTGGAAAATAACTCATTAACTATCCAAAAATGTGATCAAAGGTATGTATAATAATATAAATACAAAAATTCAGGATAGGTTAGCACACAAGCTCTGATCTAAACAGTAATAACTGGACAAAGATTTTGGCGTTTTGTTTAGAATTTGGTTTCATCCCCACTAATTCATCTCAATTTAAAATACAGACATTGAACATCAAAAACAAGTATTATCAGAATCAATGATCTACAGTACATAGCCTGCACCTTTACTTGGCAAACGCCATTTTACACCCAGCCAATTTAGCCCTAAAATAATCCTGTCAGAAAAACGGACAGACTGAACAGAAGGCATAGAACGAATACACAAAAAACAATACAAGTTGTTGGACAAAGTTTCCAGTTGAAGTATTTCAGCTCAGTTTGGGCCCAGTACCAAATAACCCGATGTTATATGAATGTGTATTAGACACCTACTTACACTACACTCCTACCAGGCTTTACTTTGGGTTGAAGCCTCTACAACGATTTTGCTGGTCACGCAACCAGGGAGTGGTATACAGCACCCAAACCTTTTGCTTTTAAGCTGGGCTGCATGGTTGACCTGGCACACGATTGACTGTCCGTTGTTTCTTTGTTGTTTGCTCAATGAAAGAAGTGTTGTATCCAGTATACAAGTGAAAAACCAAAGTCAAGGTTCAATGAAAGCAGAACACCACTCAGCGATAAAACCTATTCAGTACATAAGTGGCAGTCAGGAGCATGCTGGAAATGATGAAAGCCACAGTTCTTACCTGGATGTGGAGAAATATATCCAGCAGGATCAGTGTATCAGGAGAGCACGGCAGAAAGAAGACAAAACAACAAAAGAGAGATCATTAGAAAGCTGAAATGGAACATAAACAAACACCAACATCTGAGCAAAACTTTATTATTTTTCACACCGAGAAAGCACAAACAAACAACTTATTATGTCGCTCAAAGTAAAAGTAAAACTGTCGCCATGAGAAGACCTCGACTTTTCTTGTTTTTCTCCAAACTCATGGTAGCAGCTGATCACGGTAGAAAGTGTCAAGGAGTCAATGATAGTTGAAGTTATAAAGGGAATCACCTACACCTTGACAGGAGCATAGCAGGAATGACTTCACTTCACAGAAATACAAACAAGTAGGTCGCATGGATGTTCAAACTACTTCTCAGGTAAAGTCGAGTCAACTGCGGAAAAAAAGCCATCTAACATTATCTTTTCCACCAGGAAGGAAAATATGGTTATGGTGGCCGCCAGGGTTAAGCAGACACAGGTCTGTATCATTGAAAATAATTGTACTGCTTCAATCGATATAGACAACACCGTTTGAAACGACTGTGGACGCTGTGATGTAAAGTCACTGTCATTAATCCCCCTAATGAGTGGGGCATCCCTACAAACATGATTTTTCAGCCTTGAAGAGATTAACAAGCAAATGGAAGACATGAAGCGTAAATATCGATCAAGCGCTGCGAAAAAGAATGAGATGAAAAAATTCCAAATATACATGTCTTACTTTTAAAATGTGGGATTCCTATTCCAATTGCTTAGCAATAATAGTAGTAATTACTGTGTGACAGAAAGTGTCACAAGGTGCTTTAGATAAAACCAGTCATTTAGTAAAATGGCACAGCTTGTTAAAAACAGAAGAATAGTGAAAATAACAGTTTCCTAAATAAAATGACAAAAAAACATGAATCCAGTTAATAGTTAAAAGGCAGCATCACATAAAAGCCAGTCTATAAAGGAATGTTTTTGAAAGAAGGCACAGACTCGGCCAGTCTTATCTTCTCAGGCAGGCTGTTCCAAAGTCGGGGAGTCCTTCAGGAAAAGGCTCGATCCCCTTTGGATTTTCGTCTGGAAAAGGGTCTAACAGCAGGGATGTGCCCGTAGGTGGTCAACACGTTGAAGATGTAAGTAGGAGCCAGACCATGGTGAGGTTTAAATGAGTAAGTAAATGTTCTAAAAATGCACAGAAAGCCATGCAATGACGCATCATAAAAGTAAGTGTCTGCACCCTCGGCATTTAACATTTTACAAAATTGTTGGAAAGAATTCCTGCTCCAATCTCAGTACAGACCAAAGGGGTGCTAATCTGTACAGTCAAAATTTTACATTGAAGAAAAAAGTAGAAGGATTCTTAAAATGTATGACCTTGAAATATTTAGATATCACGTTTCTTCCTGCATGGACATACTGAAGTACATTTGATCTCTTGTTTTCTTTCCTCCATCATGTGCTTCTTAAAAGTTTTTCAGTGTCCAGAACGTTAGGAAAGTAGTTATTAGTTTTGACTTTAAAATAGTACTCGATGTGTCAGGATCTTGATGAACCGTATCATCATGATTGTAGAAGCTGCACCAAGCAATCTGTCAATCTCATGCTCCAATGTTCTCTCGCTTGTTAATAAACCCCAAGATACTGGAATTCTTCCACCTGGGGAAGGATCTCATCCCAAACTTTGACTGAAATGCTGGCATATTGTCACTGAGACCCATGGCGAGTAAGAAGAGCCCTAATGGAGTCCAATCCTCACGGGGTAAGTGAATCTTGCATTCTCACCAGACATTAGTGGTTTCAGCTATAAATATCGCTGAAGCAGCCTACACACTGTTTACTGAGGAATTAAGTTCTCCAAATCCAAACAACACATGTGAACTGGTTAAGCAAATCCCTGTGAACCTTCAAAGAGCATGTGAAAATGTGTTTTCCCTCTTCTACCAAAGCAATTTACAGGCACATGGTCACATGGAGCCTCAGGTGGAAGAATATTTAGATTCAGATCTGTAGCTGACTTATCTGCTGAACGGGTGGTTCCGTCTGCAGTCTATTGGTCCATTTAGATAAGTCGCCGAATGCCTGACTGAAGATTAGACTTCATTTAAATCACAGTGCATATATTGATGAAAACACCGGGAGAGAACCAAACCAGACATATTCATGAGTCTAGACATTTTTTTTAATACATTTGTTATCGTCAAAACCAGGTAATTGGTTTAATAATGCAGCACAGACCATAGGTCACATTTAATTGTTCAGAGAATATAAAATGCACAATATTTTCTTAGAATAAAATGTTTTAAAAGTCACACTCTTTTAAAAAAAAAAAAATTCTATTGGCCAAAATAAAACACCAAAGTGAGGATACTAATTACCAAATGCTGAAAATATTGATTTCCGTTTTGAGATTTTTGTAGATGGGTGCTCAATATTTTGATAGAAATCTAACAGTTGATCGCAAAGGTAATGGGGTTGAACCACATGATAATAACTCACACCAAATGCAGCATATGCGAGCTGTGCCTCAATCTGCAGCGAATCGGAGCAAAAGCGGTTTTCTGTCCAGAGAGTGATGAGGCTGCACTATTCTCTCTTGTAAGATCTAGCATTTGTTGTCCGTTTCAGTTCGACTTTGATATTTTACTCTGCACATCTACAACTTTGAGTCTGTGAAACTATTCCATTCGATCTGCTGTGCCAATTGAGAAAGCCGAATTGCTGTTTTCAAAGTTTGTTCAATCAATGAAACCTTGTATTGACTCAATTTAAATAATTCGTAAATGTATTAGCGTAAACCCAGGGAACGTCAATAATGATGGTGGGTTGTACAATATTGTCTTGTGCATTTATGCAGGCGACATACATTGAAAATAATTGTCAATATATTTATAAATAAATACTTCAAAACAAGGGGAAATAGTGCAGAGACTGTAAAATATGTAATAATAATATTATAATAAAAGTATTTAAAATAATAATGACACTGCTTCATGAAGCTTCATCAGACCATCACTACTTATACCTGCTAACTAGCGATGATCAGATAAAGCAGTGCCATTATTTTCAGAGTTGGCGGTCTCTGCACTATTTCTTTTTGAACAACTGTTCTAACAACACCGTTTCATGAAGCTTCATCAGACCATCACTACAGCCAACTTCAGTTTGAAGACCAGGCTTTTTACAAAAGGCAAGTAAATTCACAATTATGATTATTTTGTTAATATAATATATGTATATATTTATATACATTAAAAATCTTCTAAAATAATGATTCAAACAACAAAAGGTTTCTTTAGACAAAATGTATTGGAAACCATCATTTAAAGTTGCTTTTAGAGTTGCTGTTGAAGATAGATTAAGATTATGTACATTTATAAATAAATACAGAATTTAACTCGTACAACAGTCTTGCATGACTTTGCATCACCACATTATTGAATGTATGCACAGAGCACTGATACAACAGATTCAAGACGGAAGAATTATATGCTTAAATGCCATCATTATCTCCTACACTTTTTTTTTTTTTACATTTTATGTCTCAATTCTAATCAATTTGTGCGGACTACACCCCCTTGGAGAACCTTCAGATCTCACATGCCAGAAATCACAGCACCTTGTCTATCCAGTGAATGGTTCATAACTTTGCTCAGATGGATCGAGATTCTATCAGAGCCACAGATTCGTGTGGTCTCCATGTCAAGAAGAACTGAAGTGTTGGCTGGGAGAAAGCTTACACAATGACATTCCATTGAGATTCTTTGCTGCCCGAGGGGAGAGAAGAGAGTAAATGTCACCATTTTCATCTCCCCGTACATTGATCTCACACTCCACTGTGCAAACGACAACAGACCCATTCATGCCCTTTAGGAAATCAATGCATTCCTCGGCGTACCTCATAAACGTCTGGAGAATAAGGGAGGGACTCTTAAATCACTCTAATCCCGGACACACACACATTTATAAAGCATCATTATCCTATTAAATCTTCAAAAACAAACACAAATAAAGATATTGATAATTCCAAAAGTTAAAAAGGTCAAACATACATGTTTATATAAGACATTTTATTTTTTAATAATTTGTTGGATTTCCTTCAACAAGTACTCTCATGTCCTGCTTTTATTTTGATTTAATTTTGCACGTGTACGTCCTGTGTTCCAGCCTCTTCCTCCCTGTGGGCTTCCTTAATGGAATGCTCCTGGAACTATTCAAGCAATCAAGAAACCTGGATAAGGACACTGAAGTTCCAGTGCTGCATGCCAGATCTACTTTGCTTCAATGGTGGCAAATTGGCTTCCTTCCTAGTACGCTCCGTCTGAAGCTCCCTCGTGTTCGTACTTCTGGTGCTTCGAGTTTGATATTTGTTTCTGTGAGCTCTAAGTTCTGCCTACATTCACTCTTCTATTACTTTCCTGTTCCACCATTGTCTTTTAATCACTCCTGTATTTTCATTCGCGCCTTTCCTGACACACGTTTTCTCTGTATAATTATATTTCCATGGGCGTGCTTAGTCTGCAACCGCCTGTATATAGTTTCTATTTTTGGTCACCCTTGTCGTGCTTCAGACTTCCATCCTTTAAGGTGAGGCTGCGTGAGTCTGATGAGCTCGGAAGTCCATTATGTTTAAACTCAGCATGACTGTAAATGAAAGTTACCGATATAACACAACCACAGCTGCGAGCCACGCTTTGCTTTTGAGTGGTAGACGTTTCTCTAGATCAATCAATAATAACCACTTAGGACTGGAAGAGTCACCAAAGGAGAGGAAAAAGTACTGCGAGTCTTGCGTAAGACTTCAAAGGAGGTGTAAGGTGCACAGAGGGTGAAGAAGTGAGTACGAGGAGAAAAAAATAGATGCACAAAGAAAAGGCGGGATGGGCAGAGAGCTGATGAGAGTAGACAAAGGAACATGGAGTGTAGACACGGAGCGAAGAAAGCGCAAACGGGAGCTTAGACAAGCTTAGAATGAGGTGTATGAAAGAGTCAATAGATGGCGACGATGAGCAGACACGGTGCAGGAAAACCTTGGGTTGATCAAGGGATGGTTAAAGTGTTAACCAGTGTAAAGATTAGTGAGGTGCATGTGAGGGCAAATTAATCTTGTACTAACCATTTTAATTTCTGCCTCCACAGATGAAGCAATATAAAGCAGGATTGAGGAATTCGGGTTCATAATTGTATATTTTAACCTCAGTGACCAATGCCTAGACCCTCTTGGGATTCCACCACAAGTAATTGCAGGGATTTCTGACTTTAGTCACCGCTTTCCTGTAACATCATTAACGCTACTGGTTATTATTAAAGTCTAGTTAACTTCAAACTCTGATATAATTAATGAACCAACATCCATGCCTTTGTGTTTGAATCCATTTAATTTCTGATTAAAAATGTTTTGATGAACCTTGGATTAATAGAGGGATGAATAGAAAAGAGGGGTTTTTGGAAATTTGCCTGTTGTAATTATTAGATTAATAAATGTCACTGAGCATGAAAACATGTTAATGTTGCTTAATTGTAAAATAAAAAAGGTAGATCTATCATTAAAAAATAATATTGAATAAACATTTTCCTTCTTAATAGCATTTATACCATTTGAAAGACAACATTAACCAAGAAACGCATTAAGGCCAGAATTGAAAAAGGAAAAAAAATGGAGCGAGCCCAGAGTAAACACCTCTTAAGTCAGAGAGCAATAAACAAATCCAAAAAAACAGTTCATTTTCTGCTGCGTTCTGTAGCCGTGACCCCGTCAGCCCGCCCAAACAACACTTGGCTCACTTCACCCTTGTTAATTACTTCATTAGCAAATGAGAGCAAGGCTGTGTTTAGAGCGACAGAGATGGATGGGAAGCGTGACGGTCAGCTTCGAGAGCACTTGCTGCAATAACCTTTCTTCTAAGCAGGACGATCAGGAGGGAAATGGCAACTGCCCACAGATCAGTGACAAGTAGTGGTTGCGCTTAATGAGATGGCACTTTCACTTGAGTCATGTTGCACTTGATGAGAGGTCATTAATACGGCTGTACTTCCCACAACTATCTGAGAAATAATTAACAACTAGATAAAAGCTTGTTTGCCCTATTCAGTGCAGTCGAGTCTTTTTTTTGAATAGGTGCTGAAAACCATTTTATGAAGCAGGCATTGAGTACTTTTATTTCTCCGAATTAATAATTCCAGTAAAAACCACATCTACAAATTGTTAATTTGAGAATAAGATTCGCTTAAAACATCTGTAAAAGCTGCAGTTCATCAACTGTCCACTTGAGGCTGGCTATAGAATGATCAGGCGCCTTCCTAAAAATTCTTGGTGCAAAGAGTTGCTCCTTGTGGTGAAATTCTTAAAGAATTGATCAAATGTTGTTGTTTTTAGAAGACTAGAGCTCAGTAAAGATAAAAGCAATAAAGTAGGGAAGGACTTTTAAGTAACTTACAGAGGGAAAACTGAGTGAAAAATCATCAAACACTGTTCTTCTGCCCCTTTGGAATTCTTTATTCTTTTTAATTATTTTCATTTCTATTGCCGTTCACTGGTCTGTGGTCGATTTGAATTCCAACCAACTCTGCTTTTTATATGCCAGTCAGAAATCACAGACATCGCTGAAAGATTATGTAGTTTTTAGTTGAAATGTTGAAAGTACAAAAAATAACCTGCTAGGCAATTATTAAAAGTAATTGAAACCATGCATAAATGTGTAGGATAAATTACTTTTTACTTACTCAATAGATATTTACCTTTATGTAAAATATTATGCACAAGTACGCAGTCATTCAGTCAAAAGATTGGATTCTATGGTTAGTTTATGTATTTGAGGGTCCATCCTGTGTTCATCATCACAACAAAAAAACTTTCACTTCCTTGTTAGCAGATCAGCTCGGTTCTTAAATTGGTGAGTCATCATGAGTACAGATGCACTTCAATTCTTTATCCGTAAATGACGACATCACCCACTACGTCCATATTTTATACGGTAAATGGTAAAACTCAAATAAATTCTCGCCCGCAAGTTCTTTTGTAAGAGTTTGACAGGATTTTTTTCAAGATCAGACAATGGTGGGAGACCCATTGTCCAAGAATGATGGATGAAAAAATAACTTAATTAAGCAAACATATGGTAGAAACACTGACGAGACATAGTCCAAATCAGAAACTATAACAGAAAGTTACTTCAACAATGCAAAACTTTCGATATTCCAGTCAACAGGTCAGGCACGAACAGGTGGAAGCAGAGAAAAATATCTGCAAATACTGCAGACGCCATAATAAGCACAGTTGGCGACCATCGAGGAGATCGGACACAGCTGCTGATCGCGCCTGACACTGTCAAGGTAGAAAGAGAACCAGGCAAGGAAGAAAACACTTTCAAAACAAACTTAAGAAAGCAAAATATAGTCTCTAAGAATCTAGTCAGATTCATATTGTATTCTGTTCACACTACTTTCAGTTACAGACTGTTTGATAAATATATGTTTTGATCTCTATTCAGAAGAGGAAACAATGTTAAGGTTGTTTTTCTTTGACTTCTAAATCCATGCGAACCATAGATTTAGGGACTTGGGTTTGATTTGTTTGACAGTTTCACCAAATTCTTTTTTTTTATCTAGTCTGTGCATCAAATGCTATTCAGATACATTTTCGATGCGACTCAAAATCTTTCTTTATCTTAAAAACATTTTTCAAAAGTGCTGGATAACATTTAATTAACTAAGCAGTATTTTAGTCTTACCCTGCGTTTATAATGGCGCTAAAATCTTCTGTACTAAAGTAGCCAAAGGATGTCGATCAATGACCCTAAAACAATGTGTGAATAAATTGTCTGACCCGTTCTCAGTGGACGGTCAGTCGCCCTATTACCTGTAACAGCCTTCAGTAATAAAACATGAAACTCTTTCTGACGGTTCTTACACACCTCCACGCTCACAAGCTGTAATTACTTTCTTCCATCACCTCCTGGATGAAATTTCTACACAACAGCAGTTGCCACACATAATCAGCAGATCCAGACGGGGAGTACATTTTAATGGACACGATTCCCTTAAACTCTTTCTCTATCATTAATTTCTCATTTGTTCCTTCCTCTTTCTTGCCTGCGGCCAATCGGCCCCCATAAGGCCCCCCTCCTACTTTCTTGGCTTGCATGGATCATGTATGAGCTTGAAGGACCACAATTTATTAAATTAAGAAGAAATTATGGAGCATGATTATTCCCACTCCAGCTAGCTAAGTGTACGTTAAACTAAAGACAAAAAGGTGCCATAAAGAGGATGAACATGACACCGTCTATACAATCTGAGGAGTCTAAAAAATTAGATTTAGGAAGTGGTTCGAGTCTAGGAACGTAGCCTTGCATCTAATGATTCAGTATTTTTGTGGCATTCATTTATGTAAAGTTTTGCCAGCCCAGTAGACATTCGCTCGTATGGACACACAATAGGATTATTTTAATTACCAGTTTAAAATACCATTCAATGATAAAATAAGTAGACTCGTACATTAAAGTGGTCTTAAGTGAAAAGTGGATGATGCTTGTTGGTGAAATAGGATTAATAAAATATAATAAGTGGGTCATAGACTAAAGTGTACACTAAATAATTAAACAGTAAAGGTAAGCTGGCAATGTGGCATTTGTCGTATTGCGGTTCTGATACATTAAACTTGGCGAAAGAAATCAAAAACTTGGCTGGTGAAATAAAATAGTTTCAAAAGTATTTGACCTTAAAGAATTGAAGAATTCTTTACAAACTCAAAATCACGATTTCTTGATCAGTAAAATTATTAAAATATAAATAGTCTTGTTTTCCGCCACTGAGTTTTTCCCTTAAAAAAACATTTTACTTTGTATGCAACCAGATGGCCCATCACCTGCGATCCGCCAAAAGTAATCCCAGATTTAAATTGCCGTTCCTGCAACACTAAAATGGACCGTGCATGCTATTTAAAACGCTGGGCTCCGACTGAGTGTGTGGTTGCAGCATGATAAATGGCCAAAATGTTTCTTCGGTTACTGTAATAATCTCCACATTAAATTTGATGAAACATACATCAGGGTATTGGGGCCAGCGGTGCGTGTGGGCTGCTTTGAAACATTATGTTTGTTTAGTTATTATTCAGTGTAAATGAGAGAGCAGGTTTTAATCAGAACATTACTTGTGCTCCAGTCCTTGCCACATGATTTCATCATGTACAATAAATCCATCGATAATCACGACAGGTTGTATGATATTAATAACCATGACTGAATACATTTTGTGTACATATCAAACATGTGCCTGTCATCATAATCCCTGAAGTCCTCAATAATGATGAAACAGGTGAATATCTGAGGTAAAGAAAATATTCATATTTCACTCACAATGTCCATTACATCAGTCCTTTCTCACGTCTGCACTCTCTTGGCTTTCAAGTTATATTCCCTCTATTCTCACATCACCCTCAACCCGCCTCGTTTAATCTGCGTTCCAGGAAGCGTAGTCCAAAGAGTTCAGTGGCTTTGTAAACATGTAGTGCCTCTCTTTGTCTTCCACTTGTTGCCCGCCTCTAACCCAGTCCAATCTTTGCCATGTCCTCAGGCGATGTTTGTCCATGTCAGAGTTAAGCTGCTTGTCTTCAGATATACACTCACTTAAAAACCACGTCGGGCATGTCAAACAGCCTGAGGGCGAATACAGTCTTACCCTTAGCATTTGCGACCGTCTGCCAAACAAACACCAGATATATGTTCAATCCTGCTTAATTTAGAATTATAGTAGAGCTTAAAAAACGACATACAATCTTAAAAAACACGTAAAAAACCTCTAAACATACATTCAGACAAGAGCAGCCGATCTCGAAACAGTGTGAGAAATGTTGGTGAAGGTTTAGATGCACCAAACTGGGATCCAAGGGACCTCATGAGTGAAATGTATTGAAAATATATGATGTGGTTTTCTGTGGTGGATGATATGATAATCATGAAATTATCAGAATGGCAGCAAGAAAAAAACAGGTAAAGCTTCTAGAGTCTTAGTTAGATTGATGCAATGATTTAGTCTTGGTCTTAATTTTCTATAGCATGGAGGTATTGGGAAGTTTTTAAGTGTCATTTTGAATGAAGAGCACTGAGCTCCATTTGCTATGTTAAATAAACAAATATTTTTGCCTACAACTCTAAAAAAAAATGGATTAAAATAACCCCAAACCTTAGTCGACATGAGTGTAAGTAGAAAATGAGTGAGTTTCAATTTGTGGTGAAATATCACTTTAAAGGAAGTGACAGTAGCTTTTTAGAGCTCCTCTTACCCCAGGTTGATGTCTTAATTTATAAAACCGCCAAAGAAAGATAATTGGAAAATGTCTTATCCTCACGTTATTTCGGCGTCAATGTGACCCAGACGCACACACATTGACCCTGAGATAACACGAGGGTTAAATTGTCTGGAGGAAGCATTTTACTCTACCCATTGTGTGCTTATATTAGGTCAAGGGATAAACTAGATTAATTTTAACAGATACCAGCGCTGAAAGAAACTTAAGCCAAAGAGAGAACTTTAAACAGTGCGTAGTTGAAGTGGATGCCTCTTAGAAATAAGTAATTGTCTTGTAGATGACCTCACCCAATAGTTCAATGCTTACTACGTTACGATTTTGCCAAAAAAATGCTAAAAAAAAAAAAAGGTGGTAACTTCGTAACAGAAAAAAACAATGCTTTTGTTTTTGAAATACCTTGCACATGAGGCAAAGCTCATGGAGTAGCCTGGATTAATAGATTGAAGAAAGAAAAAACACGGTAACGTTGGCCTTTTCCCTTGCCTTCAGATGGTGACAGTGAAGCATTAGTGGTGTGCTTCCATGGGGAAAGCAAATCTAGTGGAGTCAATGTTAGCTTTTGTTCAGTTAATTATTTTCACCCACCACAGTAAATAACCTTTACAGAAGTGTGTGTTTTCCTAGCTTTAGCAATTTGTTAATATGAAGAGATGGTGCGGAAAAAAAAAATGGGGCATTTAAATGAGCAGTCAGAAGTATAAGAACGCGATGTGGTAGAAATAATACATTTAAGATTATTGCTGCTGCCGAGTTTAGTTGAGCAGGGAGCATCTTTACCCGTCTATGTTCAGAACCAGATGTGTGAAACACCAAAAGTTCACTATTTTCCATTACTGGGGACAATCATTTAAAGTGCAATGGTCATATTGAGTTTTTTTTTTTTTTAACTCCTTTTCACTAAGCTCGTTGCCAAGGCACCAAAGATTAAGAAAAGTTGCACCAGAAGAAAAAGAGACTTCTATCAAACCGCCTCATTCATTCTCTGTGTGAGTCATGAGAGGACAAAAGCATCTTCATGGCCCAGAAGTGAAGTTTTTATATCAGTGTCAAACAAAGGTCTGAAAAAAAGAAAATAGTGATCAATGTTCTAGTTTGTCAAAGGGCAACTCAAACTCAAATGTTATCATGACGTAATAATAGGCTTCGATCTTCTTCCAGCCAGCTGTAATCATGCCTTACTTTGTTTATACAACAAGTCCCCTTGGAGACTTCCAGGATTAATGAAAAACCTCAATGCTGGTAGGAATAGAGGTCGGAAGATTATCGGCCCTTGAATCAAACAGAAAACAATCCCAAAAAGAAAAGATGGAATGAGTCTCCTGTACCCTGAGCAGCCACTTCTGCAGACACACAATCCCGGCAATGAAAATGAATGGAAACTAAGTTATGAGTGTTCAGTCCATGTTTATCAGGGGAAAACATTAATCCAAACCTCATGATCACTCACAGCTTGGTTGTCATTCATTGTCGCCGTACCAGTTTTCTCCATATTTAATCGACACCTGCAATCTTTTAAACACCTTTCAAAACAAATAAATAACACCACAAGACAAAAACTAATTACCGGAAAAAACTTGGAATTGTTCTCATGGGAGCAACATGCGATAAAATAACGACAGGTGTTAATAGTTTCATGTGTTGATGTCTCAGACAAAACTGACTTCCTTAAATGACACATGAAAACTGAGACAATTTCATAAACCCATTGACTTTTCCATCAGAGTCAACAATACTCTAGAATAGAGCATGTTTATTCAAACATCAAGCACACAGAGCTGAGTCTCTGCCCCCGCAGGGGCCCGTCTGAACACCGATCCAGGCGCCTGTACTCTGTATGCAAAGTACCAGAGCACCCGGGCGGAGCTCTTCCACAACTTCAAGAGTATTTCGAGAACACTTCCAGGGAGGTGTTTGATCAAGGGAGGAGCATACAGGGACTGTCCAAACGGTGGCACCGTGAAGAGACTCATTAAAGCATCCAATAATGATTACAAGTCCGGGGACCAACAACAGTGCAGCGAGAAGAGACGTGATGAGGGGCATACTAAGAAGGTGTGTATAGAGAAGACGTATTACCGTTCGACGGACGGAGAATGTGGTGGGAAATAAATGCATTAGAAAAAAAACTATAGAGGAAATAGTTACGGATCAAGGTCAATGAGTTTGTCGAGACAATCACACAGTATGTAGTGTGAACCAGTGATGAATGGTCTTGTGGTCAAATATTGGTTAAGAATATAAAAAATGGCAGTATATAGTCACTTTTCAACAGTTCAAATCCAGATTAAAGCAGAATTAAATTTACATTTTAACATACTTTTTTTTTTTTTTTAGATTAAACCAGCGATTAAATGCAAATTTTCCGTATTTGGACAACCCTGACATCATATGATGTAAAGTATGTTTTCATTATGACTTACTAGGACTTGTGTTTGTCTATTTTTAAAAGGGTGTTATAAATGTGAAGTGTCTTGAGATGATTGTTACCAGCACTTGCAACTAGTATCAAGAATCCATTCTGTGATATACATTCGTCACATTTTGCTGATTAAAATCTTTCCCAAAATTCAACTCGGGTATAATTCCCTTCTCATTTCGATTTCATAGTTTTTGTATGAGTGTTGCCTTGTGACCATACAAGCCTGATCGCATCACCTCTGGTTGGTTGTGAAACTTGTGACCATGATTTGGTGAAAGTTAACTCAAATATGTCGGTGAGGTATTGTGTTCCCCTGGTGGGCCGCGAAGGTATTGCAAGTGGAACACAATTGTTTCGTAATGGTGTCATTTTTTTGTGGGAGGGTGGAGGTTATTATATAAAAATACACATAATAATGTTTCAAATGTTAAAACTTGTTTGAAAAGGATATTAAACATTCTCAAATATTCTTTTCATTCTATTCTTTTTCCTTCGAGTATTAAATCAATATGGTACATGCTGCAATGTGTTCCTTCCTAATATTTAACTCAGTTAAACATAAATTTGAACATCTCAGAAGCATTCAATCAATACACAAAGTAAATCAAACATTTCACCGACCATTGGCGTCTTTGGACTGAACCCATTATGAACTCGGAGCGTCTTCTCTCTCTAACTGACTGACTGAGACCCTCCATGACTTCACAGTTCACAGGTGCTGCTCATTAGTGCCAATGACTGAAGCAGCTGCTGGTGCACTCTGGGAAATGTGGTTCTTTGACACACTCTGAGATTCAGCTGAACAACTAGTCTAGTTTACATTGAATTTAGAACTTTTATTTTTGAATTATTTACGTTAAAAAAAAAAAAACAATAAGATTAATTTAGATAAATATTTGATTATTTTAATATTACAATATAATATTATTTATTTATATTAGATGTCTACACGGTGGGACCATAGAACAAATGAGGAACTACATGAAGGTTCAACTCATATGACTATTTTTGCATGGAAAGACTTAAATATGGCACTTCATCTCACCATCAAGCGTGTCATGTTCATTGGTGTCTAGGCCGGAAATAACATCTAACAGCATGTTGACGGTGAGAAACCCTTAATAACTATTTCAGTTGTTCATGTCATTCTTGATTGAACACCATCATTACCAGGTTTACATTCTCTGTCAGTGTGTTTAACCACATTTTGTCTTTGAAAAAATGTCCAACAACATGTAAATGCTTATTATGATGTTGGCACAGATCCTGGAGTTGTTCATCATGAAATGTACACCAATGGAAAATGATACACCTTGAAAATGCTCACTCTGTGTGTGTTAGGGCTTGAAACATAGGCATCATTAAGGAACACTTTGAAAAAAAGAGTTTTTTAGCAGACAATGAATGTGTGTTTCAGAAAAGTACACAACAAAATGAGTCCCTTGGAGGTGAAGACTTCCAGGATTGATGACACGCGTTGACAAGCATTTGACCAATCACAGAAAAGTGGGCGTGGTTATGGTACATTGAAGTTCATCTCCAAACAAACCCAACCATTTTCAGGGGGCGGGGCTTAAGAACATTTGCTAAATATTTCTATATAATATAAGTACAATGGAGGTCTAAAATGAACTTTTAATGATTTTTTTTCACAGAAAAGTAGTTCCATTACAACGTAGTGTAATATAATATACAAATATAATAATACAGGATTGAGTAAAGACAGAATGAAACAATGTCGTTGTTCACTGCTTATTTGGTCTTAACCGTTGCGTTGTCTCTGGGTCAAAGTGACCCGAAGGACCGAAAACAAGTGTGTTTGTATATTACAAACACAAACATGTGTTGTGTCTTGTTCACCTTGACCCAGAGACAACACAAGGGATACCACAAACACATCGGCCTTATGGGTCATCTTGACCCTGAGATAACACAAGGGATACCACAAACACACCGGCCCTATGGGTCACCTTGACCCAGAGACAACACAAGGGATACCACAAACACATCGGCCCTATGGGTCACCTTGACCCAGAGACAACACAAGGGATACCACAAACATATCGGCCCTTTGGGTCATCTTGACCCTGAGATAACACAAGGGATACCACAAACACATCGGCTCTATAGGTCATCTTGTCCCTGAGACAACAAAAGGGAAACAACAAACACATCGGCTCTATGGGTCATCTTGACCCTGAGATAACACAAGAGATACCACAAACACATCGGCACTACGGGTAACCTTGACCCAGAGACAACACAAGGGATACCACAAACATATCGGCCCTATGGGTCATCTTGACCCTGAGATAACACAAGGGATACCACAAACACATCGGCCCTATGGTTCATCTTGACCCTGAGACAACAAAAGGGAAACCACAAACACATCGGCTCTATGGGTCATCTTGACCCTGAGATAACACAAGAGATACCACAAACACATCGGCACTACGGGTCACCTTGACCCAGAGACAACACAAGGGATACCACAAACACATCGGCCCTATGGGTCATCTTGACCCTGAGACAACAAAAGGGAAACCACAAACACATCGGCTCTATGGGTCATCTTGACCCTGAGATAACACAAGGGATACCACAAACACATTTGTTTTCATATCACAACATAGACAGATCCATTTGTTGGCTCTTCAGTGGTTCTGCTAGAATGTTAAATGGTGTTTGACCATTTACAATTAAAAATAAAGCAGTTGTATCCAACAGTGATTTCATGTTTGGATGGCGTCGTAGATTTTGGAAAACATGTGACCCAAAGAGCTTTTTTTTTTGCTGGGTAAATATCTTCCTGCTACGTTTGCCAAGCCCAGAATCATGGGGATGCCCTAATGCCAACCAGATAGGAGGGCTAAAATCCTAATTCCATGACAGATTAGCTATGTAGGGATGTAGTTAATTTGCTCTGCATGCAAGAGGAGCATGTGTTAGCTCAGGGGATGATCCCAGATCCCATTCACTCTCCTATTATTACAGGCTGTGACACGGTTAGGGACGTAGTGTGTTTCACAGGATGAGCGTTAAAGGAAAGTAATGCATGACAGTGACCCCTTGTCCTTTTTCGCGGCTCCACCGTGTACGTATTACAGCCTCGAGGAAGAAGGAATGAGTCACTTTTAATGAAAATAAAGAATGTGAATCACTGGCGTGACGAGTCGGCAACAGTCGGTTAAACTCACGTGAGCTTGTATATTAATCATAAATGGTTCTGATACTCACGGTTTTCCGTCTGACTCTTATGTTATTACCCACACAAAAATGGTGTTGGAGTCGCAGATGGAAACACATCAAACACCTGGCATACCTCGGGACCCTGCAGATCCGCTCATTAGACTCTCAAATATCTCGCCTCCATTCGTCCATTCCATGTGACAAGAGAACATCTTCGGTGATCCCAGCAGCCACTTTGGTTCATTAGCCACCACTGAGCAGAAAAGACAAGTTCCCCTCCCAAAGAATACATCACGCAGGTTCCTATTTAACAGCACGTAGCGACAAAAACTAGAGAGAGCCGGTGGGTTTTTTATATGAGAACGGACTGCTGAGTGATCGATGTCTGGAAGCTCGTGGGGGAATTTGGTTTTAAGATTACGGCGAGCAAAGGGTTTAATTCACTTTCTAGCTTCAAAGCTGCTAAAGCTGCTCCTTCTCCGTTCAGCCAGCTCGTATTGCCTGGCAAGCTGGCCGTGCTTGATTAAAAAAAATGGATTCATCCTCAAAGAGACACTTTAACAATAGAGCTTCAGTTTTAAACGAGCTGTGGATTGTCAAGAGAAGATATTGATATCAAAATGTGGGTCCACGACAAAATAAGTGAGCCACACAAAAAGAGTTTAGGATTCAAAAGTGTTCTGGAGGTGAACTCTAATAGTGCTTTCAAATGATTATTTTTAATCGGATAGAATGAGATTTATGATAAAACATGAATAATATAATATTAATATAGTTATAATAATTGTGTCTCCATACTAAGAAAGTAAGTAAAGTAAAGAAATGGTTATTTGTAAAGCGCCTTTCTAGACCAGGGTCACAAAGCGCTTTAACAATCAAAAACAATATACAGTTAAAATATGTACTTTAAAATGTCAAAAAACAAGACAAACACAGGAGTTCCAGAAAATCAGGGAAAAGCCTGCACGAATAAAAATGTCTTAAGATGTTTCTTGAAGGAGTCAGTAGATCATCAAACACAGAGGGAGAGGAAGATTGTTCCAAAGCTTAGGAGCAACAGCCTTGTAAGGATTTCAGGAACCATAAGTAGATTCTGATCCACAGACCTCAGAGCCCGAGCTGGGTTGTAAGTCTGGATCAGATCACTGATGTAAGCCTGACCATGAATAGCTCTGGGGGTAAGAACCAGAATTTTAAAAGTTGATCCTGAAAGAAACTGGAAGCCAGTGAAGAGTTTTAAGGATCGGAGAAATGTGAGTTCTTCTACTAGAGCGGGTCAGAATTCTCACTGCAGAGTTTTGTATTAACTGCAGGCAAGACAACTCCTTCTTGTTTAGACACAAAAATAAACTGTTACAATAGTCCAAACGAGAAGACACAAACTTATATATAAGATGATATGATTATAAGCTCCTGAGTTTTCTGCAGTGTTGTAAAAAGAGAAGTTTTAAGAAATCCTCCCTCCACAGCTGAAATGGCAAAACATTAGCATACATTAACAAGTCGTTTATAAATGATTAAAAAAAAAGTCTATTAATTATCTGTTAACTGTAAAGGTAAATAAATTGGCGTTAGAAATCGTAAACAAACTGTTAACAAATACACAACACATGAATAACTCAATTAGCAGTTAACTAATGAACTATAAACAAGTTGTAACAGATATTCTTAAGGGATCAAGTACCGATAATGGTATTGATAAATGAAATTTTAAAGTTAATTGAATCATGAAAAAGTCACTTAAAAGCAGAAAGAGCGACTGGTTTTAGCCACGCAAATATTGTTGCAAAAAATAATAATATATATTATTATTATAATTATTATTATTATTATAATTATTATTACAAGACAAGGTAACATAGTCTTTTACATTTCTCCGAGTCTCGCAACTTTGAGGCCTGAAACTGTACTGAACAGATATTTCTATGTAGAGTAAAAAGTAATGATGAAGCTTCAATGAAACAGTGTCATGTTGTTTAGAGGTCAGTAGGTGGCGCCAACAGTTTAGAAGTGATGTGATGTTTCATTCGACCAGTTGTTCAAAACAAAGGAAAATCGTGCAGAAACCGCCATCTGGTGGACTCTGAAAATAATGAGTGCTTCATGAAGCTTCATCAGACCATCAGTCACAACCCACTTAACAAAAAAAAAGGTTTTTACGTGGGTCGACGTTACACGTTTTTGGTATTGAAAGTGTTTTGGTCGAACCACATGCGCACACAAACAGAACAAAACACACATTAAAACAGCTGGCAACAAAGAGGCTCCATGTTTTGGCAGCAGCTCATCCAGTCATCTGTCATTGCTTTACAAATCCTTCTTTGCCTGTCGATACCACACTCATCCCTGGACGTTGCTGCTGCACTGGTGGATTTGCATTGCTGATCTATTGATACGCGTGTGTGTTTTCTTAGCTGCGGCAGCATGATGAATGGCTGCATGGGTGAAAGGATGAGATTTGGTGATTTAAGGCTTAATTACAGAATGCTAAATTTTCTTCCTACCACAGCAATACATCAACGGGAATTAGACACTGATTGCTGTCTTTGCCTGTGTGTGTGTGTGTGTGTGTGTGTGTGTGTGTGTGTGTGTGTGTGTGTGTGTGTGTGTGTGTGTGTGTGTGTGTGTGTGTGTGTGTGTGGGTGTGTGTGTGTGTGTGTGTGTGTGTGTTTGTGTTTATACAAGTTTGTATGTGCGTGAGTTTGCGTTTATAAATGTTTGTTTGCGTGTGAGAGAGTGTGTATTTATGAATGTTTGTATGCGTGTGTTTATACAAGTTTATGTGTGTGTGCATATATGTTTGTAAATGTTTGTTTGTCTGTGTTAGAGAGTGTTAGTATATAAATGTTTATGTGTCTTTATAAATGTTTGTGTGTGTGTGTGAATGCTTATAAATGTTTATGTGTGTGTTTATAAATGTTTTTTGTGTGTGTGTGAATGCTTATAAATGTTTATGTGTGTGTTTATAAATGTTTTTTGTAAGAGTGTGTGTTTATAAATGTTTGTATGTGTGTGTTTATACAAGTTTATGTGTGTGTGCATATATGTTTGTACATTTTTGTTCGTGTGTGTGAGAGAGTGTTAGTATATAAATGTTTATGTGTCTTTATAAATGTTTTTGTGTGTGTGTGAATGCTTATAAATGTTTATGTGTGTGTTTATAAATGTTTTTTGTGAGAGTGTGTGTTTATAAATGTTTCTATGCTTGTGTTTATACAAGTTAATGTGTGTGCATATATGTTTGTAAATGTTTGTTTGTGTGTGAGAGTGTTAGCATATGAATGTTTATGTGTCTTTATAAATGTTTGTGTGTGTGAATGTTTATAAATGTTTATGTGTGTGTTTTGTGTAAATGTTCATAAACGTTTGTGTCCATGTGTGTCTGTTTATTAATGATTGTGTGTGTGAATTTATAAATTTGTGTGTGTGTTTATAATTGTTTATGTGCATTTCAGTGTTTATAAATGTTTGTGTGTTAATAAATGTTTCTGTTTGTGTTTGCATGTGTATTTATCCGTCTGCCAATGTGTGTGTGTGTGTAGGTGTTTCTTTCTTTGTGTGCACGAGTGTGTATGTATGTGTTTTTGTGCATTCATGCGTCAGTAATTGTGTGGATTTGTGAATGTCTGTGTCTGTTTTTGTGTTCATGAGTGTGTATGTATACAGTTTTGTGCATCAATGCATCATTGTTTGTGTGTACATGCATGTGTGCCTGTATTACTTTGTTTGTTGGTGAGTTTGTGTGTTTGTTTGTTTGTGTAGGTGTGCGTGTGTGTGTGTGTGGGGGGGGGGGGGGGGGGGTATGTGTGCGAGTGGGTGTGCATAGATTAGGATGTAGAAAGAAGCGAGAATTGAAGACAGATTGGTGAAGAGTTCAAACTTGGTTGACCTCAGCTTGATTTCCTTCAACACACGAAAGCACACAACACTGAGTGAGTTTACGTGAGCTGTCATGTCTGAGGAAAAGTAAAGGTGCACTGAGCAACACTTGATAGGAGTGTGATCTCCAGTGTTGCTGGGCCAGAGTACAGTACGAAAGGCTTCATATTTAAAACATGCTATGAGAGAGAGATCGATGCGAGCTGACGGGCCGTGATTTATTGTTGCGAGACGCAACTATAAGACACTCTGGCTTTCATTGGGAATGAAAGAAAAGACAAATCTCCCAAATGACATTAGAAATTTTACCTCCTGTACTCAGCATAACCTTGAGTGTCTTGAATCCAGCAGGTAAGAATGATAAATTACATAACCCAATTATTAGCCCCCTACACTGGAGGACAACTTTTCTGGTAATATACACACAGTCAGTGTTATTGAAATATTGACTGCCAAGTGCAACTTTCTAAAAGCTCCTGAAACTGTATTTAACCTCTCTTATCTCAGGGTCAAGGTGACCCGAAGGCCTGAAAAGCTCAGTTGTCTTCGCCCGAAAAAGACACATTTAAAAACATATAAGCAGTGACATGGGTGGTTGATGGTCTACTTTAGTGTCAGATTTACAAGTATATGAACCCAAAAGGGAAACTTATTCAATTGGCTACTGGTTATTTCATATTTCATCAGCATTGTTAACACATATGAAGTTTAAAAAATATATGATTGAATTAATAATTTCTCAACAAGTCTATATTGAATTGTCGTGATATGTTGTAGGATATTAGTCTACATCCTCCAGATCTATGGAAGCTATTGATTGTGGGTAAATATTGATTTATAGCTTTATAAACCTGTCATCTTTGACAATGACATAAGAGTCATAGCTTAAATATTATTTTTTAATCATCAATTTATTTAAAGTTATGTATTCAGAATCTTTAACCTGCCATATTTAATGATCGGAGACTGAATGATCTTTCAATTGGCTGAAAAATCTTAATTTGTTTTAAACAATCAATGGACATAGAACAAGATGAACGATAATATAATTTATAAATTAAAAAAGGATTAGCAGACGTGGATTTAAACGGCATTGTGTATGACCGTGATATTAAAGGATTACAAGGAAGACGCAGCTTATTCAATGCTTTTAATTTGAAAGCCGAGCATTTATTTCCTCCTTCCGTGATAGACCCACCTTTTGTTGCTTCTGCCTTACCTGCCTCCCCTGACCGCACGTCCCTGAACTTAAATAAGTATATACAGTATTTAAAGCTTCTTTTTAGAGGAAGCTCCGAGCCTCTCAGCTCTAGGGACAAGTGGATTCTCATTTAAACACATTGTCAGTGTATAGCAACATTTAGGTTGATGGCTTAGGATGTTTCATTTTTTGGGACAAGCTCCAGTCGCTACATTAAAATAAACTTTTGAAATTGTTGTCTTTAACTATATGGGGGAACTTATTACTCTGAAAATAATCCCAGCCCTCAGTCGACGTCAGGGTGATTAAAAAATGAGTGACGTTTGAGTTTTGGGTGAACTATTACTTTAATTTTGTTGTTTTTTTATCTCTCTGTTTTCCTTCAAGTGTGTGTTTTTAATTAAAAAATGTAAATATATAAAAAAAACAAATAGATATATATCCTCTGTGGCACATCATGTCTGTCTTCCTGCTAGATCTTCTCCTGCAGGCAGAAGGATGTGAAATGAAGCTCAGAAAAGCCTAATTAGAATCAGCGATGAATTTTTTCTCTCTCCTCCACTCAAGTGCAAAAATGTACACGCGACACATGCATGTATGGATGAGAGTTGATATGGATCTGACAGCGCCAGCTTACAGTTACAGCACCGTCGGATGATGTATGACACTTCTCAGGGATCTGTGGCAGAGATGATCTGGTAAAAAAAAAATCAATTCATAATTGATGTCTGAGCGAGACTTTTTTAATATTTCAGATATTATTAATAAGTCTGAGCGTGGCTTCCATCAACGCTGAAGAAATTATCTCAACATCACCTGTAGACAAATGACAACACCTCCTTCCCACTGCATTCCGACGCACCCGAGCACGGGCGGGATTGATGAGGCTGAAGGTGGA
Source organism: Callionymus lyra (assembly GCF_982586985.1). Taxonomy (NCBI): domain Eukaryota; kingdom Metazoa; phylum Chordata; class Actinopteri; order Syngnathiformes; family Callionymidae; genus Callionymus; species Callionymus lyra. The sequence goes on from NC_141827.1 coordinate 17,114,012, forward strand.
GGCAGATCTCGGCTGACTATTAGTCAAAAGTGAAGAACGAGCGAACGCACAAGTCGTGTGAGTGATGCACGGGTTTATGGATGTGGGAGGTGGAGCGAACGTCCACGTCCTTATTACATTCAAATCTGACTTCAGCTCATAGTTAATGAATTCACAAATGGAAGAAAATGACTTTCATTTCCAATACAGAGGAGAGGTGGAAAATTCCCGGGGTTCTTGCTCCAACACACACACGCACACACACACACGCACACACACACCCCCACACACACACACACACACACACACACACACACACACACACGCAGCTGCAGGGGGAGTTGTTAGAAACATGCAGTCCCCTGAGTGATCACCGTGTGCGGTGGCGGGATAATATCCATGCATGGCGATATGAAAAATAGTCCTGCAGTACACACGCCGCATTCTCTAAATAAAACATAATCAGTTTAAGCAACAGCAGCCACTCCTGCTGATCCGTCCACCTCCACTCGCGGAGAGGATGGAGCGCAGATGGGAAGGAGGAGCAGGAAGTGAAGCATCTTACTAAGCAGCTGCTTTTTTTTCTTTTTTTTTTTTGCATAAACCTGGGCACTTGCGGAAGGTCAGAAACGGGAGGTGGTGGAGATGGTGAGGCGGGTAATTGAAATATAAAAAACGAGGCATGCTGGGATAATGTAACATGGTAGTCGAGATAAACAAATATAATGATATGTAAATTACAACATTTTTACATCCTAAATGATGGGGAAGGAGGTGTTCAGCACAGTAGATATACTCATGAGGCCATCCAGTATCTCAAAGACCTAATTTCTCGTTTCACTGGGCAGAACGATTCCGGGGCTGGATTCCAAGGACGGCCGTTCCATTTGAAATTATGCTTAATTGTCTACTGAGGCTGGAATTCTACTTGCAGCGGAAATTATAAGGCCACATCCACGGAGCATTTTTAATTCCCACATTTCTTCCCAATTCTGTGAGAGAAACACACTGTTCCACTTCCGAACAATTACATTTGATAGCTCCCTATTTCTGCTGTTGATGGGCAGTGTATGGTTCCGTTTAATAAGTGAAAAGTCACGACCAATTTTTGTTTTTGCCGCATCTCAACCAAGGATCGCAAAAACTAAATTTTATAGGATTATCCTGGAAACAATTCCGCTGGTTTTAGGTGTGTTAAGAGTGAATTTACCAGATATTTAGCTCAGAAACGATGGACGAGAGTTTAAATGTTAAACGTGACTAATCTTTCTGCTCAAATATTTTTGATTAAAGGACACTACACTTTCAAAGATGCAATTTTGGTTAGGGTCCAGAAGTTTGGGCAAACCCCTCAAAAGTTTTCAGAATCAAATCATTATTTTTATTGCCATTGTTAGTGAAGGGATTCCACCTACTAGGACTACATTCGTATTCGGTACAATAGTGCAAACATTGGTGATGGTGGGGGGGCTGGTTCCTATCCCAGAATTTATTTGGAACATGTCACATGAAAAAAATGGAATCTTAAAAAGGTACGAGTAAAATATTCAATCGGAAATAGTAAAAACAGCTAAACAGGCGATTTTAAAGATCGCTGGATCAAGCGAGACCATGATCCCGGAGCGATGTGTTGGTGAGCTTGCACCTGTTATGAACTAATGTTATGGATTTAAGTTATTTAGTTATTATTTTCATCTGATTAAGATTGGCGACTTGAAATGGATAAAGTAGAAATTCCGCAGGTGTGGAAAACAGAACCCACGCGGTAGAAAAAAAACCTACGGAGCCCCGGACAGCTCGTGTTTATCCCCGATTAGTCACATTTTTAAGTGATCATTTTGAAATTATTTTTTTGATGTAGCTAATGACATATTTTAAGCACATAAGCCACGATAAGATTTTTTTTTTAAAGGAAAAACTAAACCTTAATACTAACTCTTGTTTTTTTTTTCAAATTACATTTTTTGTTTGGACATTATCCATATTCACAACTTAGTGTTTCATGGCCAACTACTTAAGATTCAAGATTCAAAGCGTTTATTGTCATGGGTACAGTGGGAACGAGCTCTCTGTATCATTAAATTCTTACTTTGTTCCCCAAATAGAATGCACAGTATAAATATATATAAATTGCGTTGGTATATATTCTGTAGAGAAGTGTGTCTTATCCACTCTCTGCAGGAGTCCGCCACGGTAGTGCGGTGATGCAGCTTGTCAAAATGCTTTCAACGATGCAGCTGTAGAATATCTCGATTGACATACTGAACTTTCTCAGCCTCCTCAGAAGATACAGCCGCTGTTGCACCCTCTTGACCAGCTGTGTCCAGGTAAGATCCTCGCTGACGTTGACGCCCCAAGTATTTAAAGCTGATCACCCTCTCCACTTCAAGCTCTCGGATATATAGTGGCCGATGAGGTCTCCTCTCCTTCCTCATGTCCACTATAATCTCCTTTGCCTTGTCGGTGGTGAGGGTGAGGTTGTTGTCCTCGCACCACACCACCGGACTGGCCACATCCCTCCTGTAGGCCGCCTTACACTTACTATGTTGTGATTACAACAAAAAGCCACTTTTAAATTTACTTCTAGTTGTTTACGTATTTCAGATTCCAACAGAACCAACTTTGTTGACAAAGTCAGAGGATTTTACACTTAATATGCATACACAGTTTCAACATCATGTGATAAACATTTTAAAACACGCCAGCATTTTGGGTAAAACTTTACTGAAATGCATTGAGAGAGATTCATGGAAGGTACACCAACATATAGATAACTGAGTTTAGAACAATTGTGTTTAGAAATTGGTGGATCTTTTTAAAATCTCCAAAGTAGTGATGGTCCAATGAAGCTTCATTAAAAAGTGTCATAATGTTTAGGGGTCTGTAGGTGGCGCCATCAGTTTAAAAATGATGTGATGTTTCATTAGAACAGTTGTTCAAAACAAAGTAAAAAAGTGCAGAGACCGCCATATAGTGGACTCTGAAAAGAATGACAATGTTTCATGAAGCTTCATCAGACCATCACTACTCCCAAGATGAAAAAGTGTGCGCACAAATGTTGTAGGAGCTGTATTCGATAAATAAAGCATTATTCAGAGCAGCAAAAATGCAGGATTTATCAACTCCTAATGCTCAGGTTCAGCGTTTTTATGGTAATCTGCAATGCTTTGTCCTGCATTGGCATTTTTAATTGTCAGACAATTTCAGATGCCAGTCTCTGTGCGAGCTGGCACAGGGTGACAGTCTCCACATCAATGGCCTCATTTGTTCAAGGTAATTAAGCTAATGTGTGAAAATGAATGTGCTAACAGTTTATTGTTGCTTAAGCGCTAGCAGCTTTAGCTGACAGGCCAACATTAGTTGTTCCTGTTTCCCGAAAGCCATCATTTACACCCTCAGGAAAATGAAAAAATAGTTGCACTAAATAAAGAGAAAGATGTAACGTAGAGACTTGTAGACTATTTAATTTAACCCTTGTGTTACCTCAGGGTCAAGGTGACCCAAAGGCCCTGAAAACAAATGTGTTTGTGGTATACCTTGAGTTGACTCTGGGTCAAGTTGGACGATCTTCACCACTGCATATGTATTTAGGGAAGCCAGGGAATGTCGTTCACATTAAACAAAAGGCAACACAAGGGATACCAAAAACCCATTTGTTTTTTAGGTCTTCAGGTCAGCGTGACTCTGAGATAACGCAAGGGCAAAGTAATATCTGAAAGTATACTTTTGAATATATATTTTGAAATAATGTGTGAATGATAACGTCAAAATATAAGAATATTAGGAAAAATGATCTCAGTATAAGTCTATGTACTACAGACCTAATATGTAAGAAGAGTAAGAGTAAAAAAAAGGTTTAATAAAAATAAAAATTACAGTAGAAAAGCAAAATGTCACAAGATAAGGAAGCAATTGTGCTGTATGCACATATTTCTTTGAAAAACTAGTTTGAATAATTATATTTTATCATAATATTGCTACCTTTTTTTTATTAAACACTTCTAATAATATGAGAATGTAATATAATTTTGGAACAAACAAAAAGTGGAAACTTACATTGTATTTGGGTTTGCGATAACAGTGTACAGCGTAAAAAAAAAAGAAGAAAAATGAAAATGTGTGCAGATAACTTTGTCCTGACGATTTTCACAAGGGCAAAGAGAGAGAAGAAAGTATTCCTCAGGTTATTTCAACCGCCACCGGCGCCGATAAAACACTGACAATTTGGCAGATATTGCATATCGCATGCAGAAGAAACAAAAAAAAAAGTAATAAAGTGATATTCATAGCCTGCAGCACCAAGTATTAAAAGGAGATGGTGACTCTAGAAGCTCATAAACTCACGCCCGACTCTTATACTGACAGCTATGGAAGGAGAAACAATGTTGGAGAATCAGAGCCAAAAAGTTTAAAAAAAAACCAGATATGTGTTGCTAGACAAAGCTGTTAACGTAGTGTGTCCTCATGGAAGGTTACCATCTTTTCAGTGTTCTATAAGTTCTTAAAACCCCAGGTGCGCTCAAGTAAACAACTGTTTCTGTCAGTGTGAGGTTTTGTTTCATCTTTACCTTCATCTCCAGGTGTAGGAGTAAATTGTTGTCTGACGGGTTGATGAAGCTTCATGAAGCATCGTACACAGATCAGTTGTTGGTGCTGCTGACTTAAAAAAAGGATGGTTGTTTCATTAACCCTAACCGTGTTATTTCTGGGTCAAGGTTACCCGGTGGCCCTGAAAACAAATGTTTTTAAGGTATCCCTGGGCCCATTGGTAACACAAGGGATACCTCAAACATATGTTCTTTGTTTGTTTGTTTATATTACTTTATTTTCCTCTAACCAAAAGACTCTCGAACTAAAACCTACACACTTCATCTCTTAATCTGCACTGTGTAAATAGTTCACCAGATTTTTTTTCATGTTTAATGTTACGCAACTCTACCAAAACAAATTACTTTAATGGTGAAACCGTGAACTGATAATGGTAATAAAAAGAAATTCAGATTCTGATTTTTATTTCAGGTGATCGGGTCACCTTGACCCAGAAATAACACAAGAGTTAACCTAGGGATACACAGAGAAGAGTAGTGGACTCTTAAAATGAATATTCTTCATGAATTAATGTCAAATAAAATAGCTTTTCAAACTAGTGTTGGTCTGATGAAGCTTCATGAAGCAGTGTCATTATTTTCAGAGTCCACTAGATGGCGGTCTCTGCACTATTTTCCGTTGTTTTGAACAACTGTTTTAGTGAAACATCACATCATTTTTAAACTGATGGTGCCACCTACTGACCTCTTAACAACATGACACTGTTTCATGAAGCTTCATCAGACCATCACTAGTTCAAAGTAATAGATAATAAGAGCAGATAGTGCCATATAGTGGGCTATGAAAATAAGGCTTCATGAAGCTTCATTAACACGTCATTTCTATTCTAAGTAAGTAAGTAAATAAGTAATGGTTATTTGTAAAGCGCTTTAACAATCAAAAACAATACTCAGTCAAAACATATACCTTAAATAGCCAAGCCACATAAGACAAACTCAGTACCAGGCCCCACCAAAATAACCATCAATATCTTTCAATACGCCTCTCCCAGTGTACTTTGAATCAGGATACTGAAAAATAATAATTCAATATTACGATTACAATGGATTGAGTCATCCACATATCCTTGAATGCACCATGATGAAATCATAAGGTTTAAATCTCTTCATTGATGGCCTCTCTGTCATTGTCTCCTTTAACACACACCTCATCACACACTTGATCTTCACCCCCTCAGTGGGAGAGACGTCATGCTTCCCTTCATCCCGTCCTGTCCTTTCAGCACATTAAGGTAAATCCATCATCGGATCACCCACCGTGGCAGCCTCCTTATTTGACGGCCTGCCATTGTCTTTGGTCTTAAATGCCACCCTATAATTGGTTAAAAAAAGAAAAGTTAGAGATCTCACTCAGGCAGGGTCCGCCCTCTGTCTTGTATTCGTTTCTCATGGGGGTGTTAATAAATTCACTGGCAGCGTGCCACCACAAGGGTGAGAACCCAAGGACGAGGCTAACACCAAAAGGACAAAGTGAAAATAAGAACAGTTCGCATCAATTGGATACTTGGAAGCGAGCGTTGATTTTGCCAAATGGAAATTCCTTTTGATACATTTCAAACAATCAACAATACCACGACAAACTAGTAGAAGTATTAGTGAGCTATTTCCACTTGTCATAAATGTCACATGTTTTTGTAAATCTGCAGGTTCTCAACAATCTAACACATTTCTACACATGCTTGTTTGCTGGATTAATCAACACAGATAGTGTTAACAAGGTCTACAGAGTCTCGATCAATTATTCCACGTATATAGGGTGTTGTTCTTAACAACGTGTCACCACAGGAGGTGAGGTCGTAATCTGCCATCGTACACCGAGACGTGTCACAGGAAGTCCAGGTGACGTTCACATGTCTGATAAATAGAAGTTGTTGAAACCATTAAGAGGTAACAAATGAAAACTTCTCTGCTCAACACACTCTGTCCTAAAGACCACAATGTTATCTTGAACCACTGCATCCTCTTCAAATTTGCATTTCGGTAATCCCCTTAACTAACTAATCAATCTAATCAAACCTGATTGTCCTTCCCCTCGCTCTTCTTGTTTTTCATTTTCTTGAAGTAATACTTTCATCTTCCCCACACACACACTCCTCCCTGATAACACACTGCTGACCCACTCCTTGACCTGCCTGATCCTTAAGTCTACTTATGCTGCCCACACACTTTGAAAAGATTTAAGGTAAGGTAAGGTAAGGTAAAACTTTATTGATCCCTCAGGAGGTCTCCTTTGGGAAATTGTTTAGAAAACACTTGGAAAATAGAAGACTATCAGCTCACATCTCAATACTAGTATTTAATGTTTAACGACTACTCTCAAACTAAAGATTTTATAGTCACTAATTATAAGACTACAACTGAATTATTTTTTAAAGGAAATACGAAATATACGAATATGAAAATTCAAAACAGATATTTATCATTTACTATTTTTTTTTTTTTAAGATTTCTGTTCCTTTTAGTAATAACTAAAAATAAAAGTTAGATATGTTTAATTTATACTTTTTACTGTGTTATTTATTTCTTTATAAAATTTAAAATAAAACACATGACCGATATGTATTATGTACTGTTTTTGTATTTTTATGTGTTCAGTATAAAAAATATATATCAAATATAAATTAGGAAAATTATGTCTGGATTTTATAATCCATGCGTTTGTGTGCTCTTGTTTAGATTATTGTAACAGTTTATTTTTGTGTCTAAACATAAAGGAACTGTCTCGTCTGGAGTTAATACAAAACTTCTGACCCGCTCTAATAGAAGAACTCACATTTCCTCGATCCTTAAAACTCTTCACTGGCTGCCAGTTTCTTTCAGGATCAATTTTTAAATTCTGGTTCATCCTTTAGAGCTAATCATGGTCAGACTCCTCCTTCCATCAGTGATCTGATCCAGACTTACACCCCAGCTCGGGATCCTAGGTCGGTGGATCAGAATCTACTGATGGTTCCTGAACACGGTTCAGGACCAGAGGTGAGAAATCCTTCCAGGCTGTTGCTCCTAAGCTTTGGAATGATCCTCCTCTGTGTTTGATGATCTACTGACTCCTTCAAGAAACATCTTAAAACATTTTTATTTGTGCAGGTTTTTGCTTTTCTGGAACTCCTGTGTTTGTCTTGTGTGTCTTGACTTATGTGCTCAGACTTATGTGTCTATATATTTTAACTGTGTATTGTTTATGATGATTAAAGCGCTTTATGACCCTAGTCTAGAAAGACGCTTTACAAATAACCTTTACTTACTTACTTTCTATCTTTATTTATTATTATTATTATTATTACCTACATTTCTATATGGCCAGTAGACATCATTTTTTCCTCCTTTTGGAAAGTAAATTTTCCCCTGATGCTTGCTGGGACTCTTTCTTCTACGTCCAAGCTTGTCATAATGGAAGTTTCCTGTTTCCGCTTCTGTCAGTGCTTATTTATTGTGGGTTGATCGTGTTACATCACTACGACTTACATAACATCAAACACGTCAGATATTTTGGAACATCCAAAACTAGGGAAAGATTGACAAGAAACAAGTTCACGGACTGCAGAATACCACTTCCAATTAATGATTGGGAGCGAGCAGAAACTCCAGCAAGACTGCTAATGATTTACTAGAGATGCCTGTTTTTAGTCGGTGGAAATCGTTTGGCGTACGCCCAGCATTATACAGCCAGGAAGATCAAGTCAGGTGAGTCAGTCTTCAACATCGCAGTAAGCTGGTTAAACACGATGTTGTAACTTACATGCAAAAAAACTTTTATTGTGGCAATAAATGGGGAATATGCAGAGAAACTGGTCAAACACATGCTACTTTAGCTACAGTAAATCCACATACTGTGTGGTGCTGAATGACAAAACCCTACTTCTTCCTGCTTCATGACTTTGGGTATGCCACGCAGATGAAGATGCACTATTATCCTTTGAGTTGACACTAAACAGCAAGACCATTCAAGGACTTTTTGAGAGGCGTGGGATGATTATGGAGGCTACAGGGGCAGTGAATGAATGCATTCTCCCCTTCAAGTGTGTGAAGCTTGAACCTGCATTAGACACGCTGCCTATGACAATTACAGAGAGTAGTTGTATAATGCATCTCCTCTTACACCTTGCACGAACCTCCCAGATGCTGCCTGCTATTCATTTAATCACCCCCCCCACACACACACACACACACACACACACAACTCAACATTCATGTGATGACAGCAGACAGTATATACACAAGGTTGAAAGCATCTTCGTCCTCTGCGCCCTCTGACTGGATCAGCGTTGGACATCACAGCACTCTTTCAGTATAATTAGCATGTCGTTCCAAGTAGTCGTTGCGACAATAAACACTTTCATTTGTTACTTGTTTGCTCATTTTAATGGACTCATTACTTCCTTGACTGTGCCACATTCCAGGTTGTAATTGTTTTGGTCGTTAAAGACTTTACTTTGAATGGTCATGACTCACGTCTTGCTGTTATGTTAGCGATGCTCTTGACAAAAAGTACTTTGTCTGGATGACCCGCCGGGGTCTGTTTATTTTCTTTTGTAATTAAAAAAAAATGCTCATGTTGTACTGTAAGTGTTAATGTTTGTTAGCCAGAAACAATTTGTTTGATATCACAAATGACTCCTTTAAATAACTAACTACAGAATCCCCCACACTGTGGTTATAATGTGTTTTTTTTTTTTGTAATTAATCAAAATAGATTAATTTGGTCTATTGGCGTCCAGTTGACCTTGATCCTAAGGTAACACGCGTGTTAATTTAAAAAAAATCCATATTGTGCTAAAAAAAATAAATCCTGATGCCATTTTTATACAAAGACAAAGAGGTATTTTACATTTTTCTGAGAATAAATGAAGGCTCAGTCATAGCTGCAGAAATGTGTTTGTCAGTAATTTGAATATGAACAAATGAGTGCCACAAAATAACTGTCGGAGGAAAACAAAATAGTGCGTTTAGTCAGAGTCAGGCTGTTTGCTTTTTTTTCCTTTTTTTTTTTTTGACACAGACCAACTAACAAAAATAAACATTGTACTGGGTTTGGGAAGCAGCAGAGCAAAGCAAACGTCAATAAAATCTATGTGTATTCATGAGCCTGAAATGTAGTCGTTAATGCAACGCGATTTACGATATACCCATCTTTAGCAGAGCTGTGAATCTTGTCAGTAAATACATCGTAGGTTTAAAAAAAAGAAATTAATGTCCGTAGATTTTCTACTCAGTGGAGGATCCACTGTCAAGAGCAAACATGCCATCTGCCGTCAGTGATTAATTTACCTTGCTTAATGATATTTTAACTCCAAACCAGTTTAAACTGGCTGGAACCTTATTCTTGGTTTTTTACACCACATCTTGTCAGCATTTTATTATCCCTCTCTTGTTTCAACAAAGAATCAGTTTATTGTTTTCCAGTCTGTGTGATTTCAATCTTTTTCATGAATAGACAAATAAAATATATTTTTTGATAAGTAACAACGATGGTGCTGCAGATTATCAAGTCCACTATCTTTATAGACCCACTTCCATGAGGCCTGAGTGCTCTCGGAGAGTGCATTGTGTGGAATGTAAAACAGTTCGACAAGGATTTTGCAAATTAGTTTTTTCCTTGTCTGCTCTTTGGATGGCCCTGCTAGATAATGACCAGGTGTGGGAATGGCTGCGAGATATGGACAGCTGATTATTATATGTTGTAGTGGATTCATTAAAAAAATAGATGAGAAACTTAATATAAAGATCAAGTGGAGGTCACTCATGGGGCCGGGGTGTTAATTCTCAATTCAGTGCTGGTTCAACGACGGATGGTGATATTGATTAATAACATAATTTGCAATTTATTATAATTTATTTTAAATGTTTTTTGTTGTTATATTCCACACCTACCTAAATGATATCAAAATGTAAGGGTCTAAAATGTTGATCCAGAGAGGGTTTTCTTTTAGGTATTTATTCAATAAATAGTAATTTATTGTTTTTAGTTTGGCTTTCTGGAAAACAATACATTTTTACGCTTGCGAACGTCACACATTTTCAGTTACAAACTGACCCCCATCAGAAAGAGAAAAGTTATGTAAGGTAAGGTAAGGTAAGGTAAAACTTGTCGCCCTCAAAGGAAGAAGTTTGGGGACCCCTGATTTATAGGTTGATAAAAAAATTGACTTGTGTGTTGCACTGCACAATATCCTGACACACCGCTTTAAGTACATGATTCTAAAGCATTGGGATGTAATTATTCAGTGCTATTTAACTATTGAACATTAGCCACATTCCTGCTAAATTTGTACACCTAGGATTAGGGTGGCCCTATGTCCGGATTTAGGCTGAGCAGTCCAGCAGTTTAAATGCCTTGCCTAGTGTCAGGTGCAGCCTTTGGTTTAAAAAACATACTGAAAAATGATAGGCTAAAAGCGATGTCACTCAACTCTCTGATTTGTCATTGGTCCCATGTGCTAGTTGTGTCACTCGTCTGGTGTTAACTTAATGTGAACCAGCGTGATATGTAGCATGTTCACACCATTCCCAAGAAGTTTTACAGTGAAAATAAAAATCACACAAAACACCTCAAGTCACGGTAAATAAGTCATTTAACTAATTTTAAGTTGATGTGTCATCACGTTATTTTAGTACAAACATATTAAGGTACTCAAAATAAATGCTTTAACATGCTAAAAAAGATGAACCTCATTCAGTGCGGAAAGGTCCAAAGAGCTCACTTTGTCTCTGTGATGTGGACGTTAGCAAACACAGAATTTGTAAGGTAAGGTAAGGTAAGGTAAAACTTTATTGATCCCTCAGGAGGTCTCCTTTGGGAAATTGTTTTTTTTCCAATAGCCACAGAAAATACAGCAACTTTTCATGAAAAATAAAAAATAAAAAATAAATAAAAATAAAATGAAATAAGAACAAGAACATAAAGAGAAAGAACAAGATGATACAATCTAAGTCTAAAGATAAAGAACATAGATCAAAGAAAAACAACAAAGACAAAGGATACAAAGACTAACATAGAACAGAACATCCAGATACTTTCACTCCACTCCTGCCCCCGAACTCAGAATTGTACAATTTAATAGCCCGAGGAATGAATGAGTCCTTGAGTCTATTTGTTTTGCACCTGGGTAGGAGCATTCGTGCACAACATTGTCTTCCCAATGGTTGGTTTGAATGGAGAAATAAAAGGAACCCTCTGCATGTGTGTGAATATTATTTTTGGTGTCGTGGAAATGGCCCATGGTTAGCGAAACAGCCTGTGGAAAGCAAGTTGAGACAACGTTTATATCCTTTTTAATCTTTTTAAGGGGGGCGGAGGGGGATGTGTTTGCCAAAGTGCCCTTGAACAATTGAATTATTTTTATCTGGAAAGTTAATTTATGATCTCCGAATGATAGAAATGCAGGTGGTGACTACATGGCGCTCTTGTTTTGCTGCTCCTTTTGTCAGTGTTTCATTCAGAAGGGATAGCTGTGTCCCCAGATAACGCTTGATTTGTCAGCACCGCACCAGGCTTTAATCTGCCACAATAATCAGGCGGAGGGCAGAGCAGCAGTGGCCTGCTGAGTTCCTGATTGCTGCCTGTCAATCCTCTGTAGGACGCGGCTAGAACAAGCTCATTAGGACAGATAGTTGGGTACGGAAACTTTGGATGAGTCATTAAAGGAGACACAAAAAGAGAGCGTATTATAACATTCCTCGGTGTTTACGCGTGGCACATGTAAGGGGCGGGTCACAAGCACAAGTAGTTGGAAGGTTCTTGGGGTTTCAGGATTTGTGCAATGTTGGCTTGAATCTCCTGATGCTTTCATCTGAGATTTCGACTCGTTTAATCTACGTAGCGGTCTCACTGAGTGAGCCTGAAAAACCTCATTAGGAAGAAAAGGTTACATCGTTACGAGACACTCGGCTGGCTTCTTTCTATGGCAGTAAAACATTCATTGATATTCAAGTCTCACATGGACCAAAACACACTTGTTTCTGTGATCTTGTTCTCGCTGTCAAAAGTTAATGACTGTAGGAGCAGTTTATATCCCAGACAAACTTTTTCAACCTGTCAGGATAAATGAAAGGAAATCAAGATACATGGTGTTTTTTTAAGAGGCAACCTCGAGCACTGACACAAGCACGCCGACTTTTTACAAAACAAAGACTGAGGGAAACGACAAGACGTTTTGTGCTCCAGAGTAGACACACTAGTCAAATGTGTGGCCATATTCTTTTGTTTTTTCCAGAGTCGAGGTCAACTTGGTTGGTTTCTACCGAAGCGCTAAACCATGTAGTGAAGCAAAGTGTTGGCAGTAAAGTAAAGTTGTTTTATTGCCAGTAGTTGATGTTTTTTGATTTCACTGTGAGCAGTAAAAAAAACCACAAATGTTTACTTTTACATGTTAAATCTCTAATATAAATTACACTACTAGCATATCTTCCAAGTACACAGGAATAATATGGACAGTGCCCTTTGAAAGCAAGACTCCTATTAAAGCTCTTTGGTGATTTATTTTAGCAGCAGCTTCTACTTGTAACAAAACTGTTGGGTTTTTTTAAGATTTTTTTTTATTTTCATTATTTGTAAGAAGTCATTTAAGTCACGTGTATCAGGTGTATCTTAATTGCCGTATTTTCCGCACTATTAGGCGCACCGGATTATAAGGCGCACCTTCAATGAATGGCCTATTTTAGAACTGTTTTCATAAATATGGCGCACTGGATTATAAGGCGCATAGAATAAAATATACAGTCAAACATTTGACTGGGGTCTCGTTATGCATCCACTAGATACAGCTGTGCTAAAGGGAATGTTAACAAAACAGTCAGATAAAGTTAAACTTTAAGCGTTCTGACAACTTTGTTCACTCCAGCAGCGCGTGGGACTGGTGTTGTGAGCAGACAAATGTTGAGTGCGCAGCAGAGAAGTTGAGCGCATGTATGACATCACAACAACCAAGACACACTCGCTCAAACTGGTGGCAGTAATATTACTCCACAGACGTCCTCCACTGTGTGCCGTGGGTCGTATATCTCACCCCATGATGACGGCATGTCAGCTCAGTCGGCTCAGAGGCATTAAAGTCACCCACCAGGTAATCTTCATATATAAGGCGCTCCCGGTTATAAGGCGCACTGTCGTTTTTTGAGAAATTTAAAGGCTTTTAAGTGCACCCTTATAGTGCGGAAAATACGGTATATGGTATCGGTGGCTCGAGATGTGTATTGAATCGACCTTCACGGTACATGATATTAGAAGGAGCACGCAAAATGAGTGTCATTTGTGTTTAAAAAGTTCCGTCCATATAGTTATGTTGTTGTAAAGAGGTTATAATTGCTGGATATCCCAGAACTCTGAACTCCTCAGGTTAATTGGCAGAGCAAACATCCCTACATGTTTGTGATTAAACCCATCATTAAATAGTATGGTAGGTGTTGGAGGGACTCGCTAAGAGAACACACAGAGACACAGACAGTTAAGTGAAATGAACAGGCCAGGTTTTAAGGCGAAACGTGTCCTTCTCTTATATAACACCGGAACACATGCCGCTCGTGGCCTGAACCAACAACAAGAAAACAGTTGAGCAAGCTGCCGTCGCGGTCCTTCTCCAACTCTCCCGCATGCTGAACACACGCCTGAAGGCATGTCGCTTTCCTAACACATCAAGCTGTCCAGTCTGTGGGAATATTTTTTGAGTCTGAAACAGATCGGTCTGCGATAGAGGATTGAGGTATCCGAACACTAGTCGTTCACACTCTGTTGACACAGATGCATGAAGAGTTCTCGATGATACTCTAGCAATGTTGTGCTTAAGGTTCTGAGTACAATATGATCGGGAAAATATGTTGCCGTTTTCTTTTCTCTTTTTTTTTTTTTTTACAGGATGTCTTAACTTTTTATGTTATTGTTGGAGATAAAAAGGCACAACCTGAGTTTCTGTAAAACAACCATGGGAGTTTCATTATTTTTCAATGCTTTTTATTTTAGTAAACTTGACTTAAATAGTATCTTGACATGTCAAGAGTCATACGCTAATATGACTTTGGAGAAAATCCTCTTTTTCAAACTAAAATATCTCTAAGACAATAATAATCAAAACAAAATAAATAATAATTTCTTAATATTTCTTCTCTGATAAAAAAACGTGATAGTGTATTCAAGTGAAATTGTGTTATTGTTTGATACAAATGAAAAAGCCTCGGGGAAAGATAAACATATACAAAACGCAGTACGAATCAGATACTTTGATGTGATAAATTGATGTACTTTGTTTTTTTTTAATTCCGTCTTCCTGTCTTGCCTTCATCATGCCCTCCATTACATCAGCATGTTGTGTAAGCGCTCAGATGGAGCCAGTGACGGGTGGCAGGGAGGGGAAGTGGATGTGGGGTAGATCTTAACTTCCTTTTCTCTCTCCGACGAGGTCCCGAGCTCTCGCAGGCATGACAGGCAACTAATTAGGCTGAGACGTGCGAGCGGAAATATTGAAATAAATAAACTCAAAGATCATTTGTGGCCCCAGGCTCACGTCCCTTGCATTGGTGAAAGATTAATGCCGTACTTTCATAAAACCCGAAGCTCTAAGAGGAGCAGGCAGAGTGTATTTTTGCTCTTCTGAAGCACCGGCTGAAATAAAATATGGGCCTCCAGATACCTACATGACTTTGTGAGCGGCGCAAAGAGAAAGTAGTTCTTTTCTTTCGACAGTTTTTTAATTTATTTTTTTAAAATATGAATCTGAAACGTCTCCGTGGAAGATAAAGCTTTGCTTTTGTCACAAGTTCCCCCCATATTTTATGTTTTTTGACAATGTAAAATATCATGGAGTGTGAATATTAATTATATATCACTTCACTTAACACAAACTTGAGAGTGACTGCTTGTCAAGGGAGCTCCTGCACACTATCTTCTGGATTATTCTTATCGTCACGCTCTAGTTAACTTAAGTTAGAATGAACCAGAGTGATAGGTGCCTGCCTTTTTCACTTTATACTATAGCACTTTGTTTTTTTTTTGCTAGCAGATGATGCCAAACACAAGGAAGATAAAGTTTATCTCCCCATAGGAATCCTAGGAATTGTGTTATTCCAAGAGAAGATGGGCAGGAGGAACGAAGAAAAAGAGGAGACGTCATGGGGATTTAACTCCATTTAGATCAACGATCTATCATCGTTTCTGATGGTTTGTCCTCAATAATCAGTATTCACATCCTCTACATCAAAATGTAAAAACTTGAAATTGCAGTAGGATTTAGTTCAAGACTAGACTGGGGGAAAAGAGCAAGAAAAAAGATACATTAAAATACTGTATCAAGACAATGTTCTCTTTTGAAATGTCGGTACTTCCATGTGACTATATATTTATGATAAATTAGACTCTTGGTAGAGTTATGCACTGTCTCAGTACTTTTATACAATTCTCAAACACCTATTATTTGAAGACAAAACCTAGTGATGTGTTGATGAATCTTCATGAAACAGTGTCATGTTCATGAAGCTTCATCGAAACCATCACTTACAAAACCACCTTTTTCTTTTTGACAACATTCCTTCTACCTTACCTAGAAACTACCCAGGATTCTGTAAACGTTTCTAAAGTTTTGTATAATTAAAAGAAAAGTATGAATAAAAGAAAATATTAACATAAAACATTAAAAAATATATAATTATAGTACATACTTCTGTATTTAGGAATGCAACCCATTATAAACTATTGTAAATACTTCATATATATAGAAACTATCAAAGACCAGAGATCGTTGTTGTATCTTCTCAGCGACGTATGGCAAGGCCCGCACCAAATGCACATTACCTATAGGTGCAACATACGTAGTCTCATAAATACATTTTCTGTATACACCCTAAAAATGTACACTATACAAAGTACAGTATATTTCTGCAACAACCAAGCATCCTTGAATACAAGACGTGTGTTTAAACTCTTTGTTTTGTGCTCCTGACATCCAAGCACAGATGGTTCTTTTCACTTACGAATATAGATGTTTCCACCCAGCAGTCAGTGTGGATTAATGTGACATTTGTACCTTTGTGCAGTTGTACTTGTGAACAAAGACAGGCCAAAAACTGGACCACATTAGTTGTCCTCGTAGTGACAAGTACACAAACACATACCTGAGTAGGCCCAGTAGGTTTCCTCGGTGGCAGCTCTCCGGAGTCGTGTCTCTCCGTCCATGGCTCCACGAAGTGCTTGGATAGGGGCTTGAGACTTGGCTTGGCTTCCTGTCAGCGCAGCTGGGAAGAAAACCACAGGGACAAGGAGGTTAGCATTAACAGCAACAGAGCAGCGGCAGAACTTCCTGAGCCTCCCTCGGTGCCCGCTGGGGCATGTGACGTCCAACTGTGTCCTTTGCTGACTTCCCACGAAAGATGCCTCATAATAACATTCAATACCCAAACAAAGGTCAACGGCAGAGACGAACACAGCAGTGCACCTGCACTGTCTGGAAATGCCATTTAATAAGATTATCCTACATCTATACATTGAGGATGTTCCCAGTCTGTCAACAAGAACTCACAAGAAACAAAATATATTTTTTTCCGTATTAGTTTGTCCTGGAAAAAATCAACAGAGTTGTGCCTGAATGCGTCTATATTTTGGGCGGACGTTAACTGAACGTTACTGCCTAAAAAAAACGTACCATGAACGCGTTCATTCTGGTGTATTTCAACTTCATTCTCCACTATCATCTTGGTGAAGTAGGTTGTCAGATTTCTACTGAGCCTTAACGACATGAAAATGTCGATGGAAATGAGATGTCCAAATAAACACTTCAGTTAATTTCTGTTTCCAACTTTAGTCCCTTATTTTATTGTATTTAATTTAACTTATTCTCTCCTATACTGTATTCTACAACACCACATATATTTTTAGTGTTGTTTTTATAATACTGAGAATATTTTTTTCCGATATGATGATGAAATCTTACGAATAAATTAATGTAAACTGCTTAACTAAATTATATATGTGGTTATATATGGGCTTTCGCAATGCATTTGAAAAATAATAGCTGGTAGCATATAGGAAAAAAACAACCTAAAAACAAGTTCATTTTTCAACCTCTGAAAATAAACGTTCCCAAAACTGACTAACTTCCAAAAGGGAACATGCAGTAGTACACAAAACCTGTAAAGGCCAAACATGTAAGGTTCGCAGTTTATCATTAAAAGGCAGCTAAAGTATTTATTTTAGTGTGTCTTAAATATAACTTGGACCTATATTGTACTTATCTCGGTATGTTTCTCTTTTCATTGAAATATTCACATCAGAAAATGTACTTAAGCCCGACCCACTGGATATTAAATCTTGTTTATCATAACCACACCCACTCTACTGTGATTGGTTAAGCATCAAGCATTGTCACATAGAGTCATTGATCCCAGAGGTCTCCACATCCAAGGCACTTGTATAAACTGCGTGATTACAGCTGGCTGGAGGAAAAGTGATGCCTATTATTACATCATAATGTACTCTGATCTCATAACCTCTCATTCGCCGAGATTTCAGGCGGGGGAGAACTTTATAAAGTAATACTTTCATGGTCATGATTAGAAACTTAATGCATCTTGAAGAGGAAGACTTCAACATTTGAAACATGTGGGTGAGTCAGGAGAGTTGGGTTTTCACATTAGTTGATCTTTCCCAATAATAAGTTCACTTCTCTTGAAATAAAAATCAGGCTCATCTAACCAAGTGTCATAACCATAACCGTGGGTTGACCAACTCTGAGCTGCCATACGTAACGTCTTTGTTTTAAGTAGAGGGGTCGACAGTTGGTTCACTCAAACCCTGAGTCACAGTTATCCCACGCCGAACTCATGCACAGGAATACAGAAAGCCTTCAACATTGGTGAGGAATAAATACATTTACCATGGCAACATGGAAGCAGGTTTACCAAAGTGTCTCTCCTTACACATGTACATGTAAGTCGAAAACGAAGTGCAACAGACACGCTAATAGAGCGGTTAACTGAGGAATAGTTCAACACAACCTACTTAGGCAATAAGATACATGAGTGCAATGTCACCTCATGTTTGATAGCTCTAATATATAAACAGATTACAGGATTCCTTGACATCACAGTTTGTATTCAGGTGATCCTGTAAATCGTGGATCTTCAATTGATCTCAAAAAAAGGTATGTTTGGGTGCAGGTTTAAGTTACAAACAAACTAGTGTACAAAGTTGCCCTGATGCAAAAATGTATTTTTTCTTATTCTCATATAGTCGTCATTGGTTTAATTCTAATTTACAGTGGGGAAAAAAAAAATCACTTATTAGTTTGAACTGCACTCTGGGAACAATACAGATGGAATTCAGTCATCTATGTAGTTCAGGTCCGCACATCAGTTAGCTTTTTTTTCCTACTTGAAGTGAAGGCAGAGATCCTTCCTGCACCCTTCATTGACTCTCTATTTCATTAGTTTGGTCATGGCCACTCAAACATGATGGCCATTTAGCAGGCAGGGTTCATCCAGATGTCGGTGCTCTTTTAGAGAAAGCGGTCCAACAAGAATAACAATGAGTCCCGGGCGGGTGTGCGTGGACAGAAACGCCGGTAAAGGACGGTGAGGTGATGCGGAAGGAGGGGAATGACAATGGAAACGGGGGAGAAGGTTGAACGCATGGTGGGGCTAGTTACGGCGCCGAGACAAGACACTGCAACATCTGCACGATATCAACCCTCGTCATTATCGAGTCAGCAATCATCCAAATGAAGATGAATCAATCGAGAGAAGCGGGTGACACTCACGGGCGACGCGAGCATTGAGCTGATGCTGGTTTTTCATCCGCTTTGAAATGCAAGTAAATACTTCTAATTATAGCAGGACCGTTTTTCTTTGCATAACAAATGATCGTAGTAGAAGAAAGGCTGGGGATGATGAAAGAAAATAATTAATGTCGGAGCAGCGGAAGATTATTATAAGAATGTAATTACTTTTCTGGGCTGGGCTAGCAGTGACAGTTTGGTATTTGTAAAATTATTTTCGAGTTAACCTCTTTGTCTGCAAATAATCCCTCCGAGATAAAAAACAGCTTTGCATTCATTGTCCAATTATCTACCTTTTGCTGTCTCTCAATTTAAATGAATATTACGATGATGGCGGCAAAACATTCTACACACCATACACAACTGGACTATAGTGCTTTTTTCATCAATCACTGGGGAGCGTTTGCTCAGGTCATCATTAAAATGCACAGCCAACCACGGTCACACTGTACTTAACCTTGACTTCTCCACCTCTCACTGGCTCACCCTCCACTTGCCTTTTTCTGGTGCTGGCAAACAAGAAGGTGTTCACATTCAAGGGACGGCAGAAGCGTGCACGCACACAGTATACCCTTTGTACATATGCCAGATTTGGTCAGGTCGCCCCTGAACTCCAGCGCTTCTCTTCATTAGCATCCTTTACATGTCCGTCCCAATGCTCTTAGGGATCAAGGACATCCAGCAGACACAACCACACATTGTAATGATAGTATTTTTCCACAACCTGTTATTGTGGCAACTGCAGCGATGGGAGGAAAGTAGCTACAAACAGAAGTGTCAACTTGTCTCTACAAACACAAGAAACAACTTTGACCTCGTAATGTTGTGTGTCACGATTTCCTTAATATCTAAGGATAGTTCAGAATAACACGTCTTTTTAAAAGTCAAATAGGTCAAACGGCTGCAGCAACGGGATTTAAGCACCCGCATATTGTTTTCACACACAGATGGTTAGCATCGGAGGTTCACAGGGAGCAGATGCTCCGCAGCGTTTTGAGTCACAGCTGCCCACACTTTTTTGAAGATGTCCAGACAATACATGCTGAGATACAAGTGGACACGAGTATGAAAATCAGTGAGTGAGAAAACAATCGAGTCGAGTGTTGCGGTGCTGCGGTGATGGAAAAATCCTCCCTGTGTCAACCCCAACGCTGAACTACCATCAATTCTGCTGTAGAAAGAAAAACCTAATCAAATGCAAATTTCTTAGGCTCTCAAGATAAAAAACCTTGTTTCAAATGTGAGACAACCTTGTAGTGATTGTAACAAGATCAACAAAAAGTTACTGAGATACAACAATAAATATTTGTATCATATTACATTTTAATTTTTCTACATTTATCTTAAAAAATACTTCATACATGCTGTACACCTTTATAATGTTACATAGTGCCCATATATACTAATCTTTTTAAAAAATAAATATGTGTTTCGTTCTCTTCAGAGATGTTCCACCACAGTATTTCCCACTTTTTCCTGGCACATTTGAAACAAAATAATACATTTTGTTTTGAAGCATTGTCCCCTTTTTTGCAACTAATTCAATTAATTCTTCCATTAAGCCAACTGCGTACAAAGACAAAGTGTCTGTCTGCTTAAGGAAATTAGGAAAATGTTTCCTGAAGCTTCATCAGATCCATCACTAGTTGAAAGTATTAACGCCATAAATTCCCCGGTATTGTTTTCTAGCTCAGTGGATGGTGCTTTCAGTTTAAAGTGATCAGAGGTTTCAATAGAATAGCGGTTCAAAGCAATAGTTTATAGATTAGTTAGGACCATCTAGGGGGGTTAAAAATAAGGACATTGCTTAATGAATATTCATCTGCTTATCAGCAGTTGAAAGAGAAAGTTTATAGAACAGAGAGCGCCATCTAGTGGCTTATTAAAGCGAGGATATGGTTTTAACCGATAATTTACCTTACGATTATTGTACATTTTGATGGTATGATATAAGTAGTGATGGGTTGATGAAGCTTCATGAAGCAGTGTCATGTTGTTAAGAGGTCAGTAGGTGGCGCCATCACTTTAAAAATGAAGTGATGTTTCATTAGAACAGTTGTTCAAAACAAAAGGAGAGAGACCGCCATCTAGTGGACTCTAAAAATATTGACACTGCTTCATGAGGCTTCATCAGACCATCACTAGATATACACTATAAAATGACTATACGGATCATTACCATTTTCTGAAAACCATGAGACACCAAATGGACAGAACAAAAATGAACATGTTTCCTAGACTGTCTGTCGCAGAGTACAAAAGAGATGAAAAAAACAATGAAATAAGTTAATAACAGCATTTTATCATAGTCTCCTGTGAGTGACATGTTTTCATGTCAGAGCAATACTTAGATCGTTAGAAGCCAAGATCCCCATCGACATTTTCTGTTTTCAATTATTAATTCCACTTGCCAGCTGCTATGCAAAGTGGATTGAAGTCTCTTAATTTGATTTTTTTTTTCTTTTCTTTCTTTCATCCAGAGTTAATATACGGCATAACCAAAAGAAGATGAATCACACAGCAATTTATAGTACAGAATGATGCTAAACAAATTCATCCCAAAACCAGTATTTATTAATACTTAGAGCATACATTCATTTAATTCTCACTTTAACATAAACATTAATTTCATTATGAAACATTATCTTTGTGACCCTGGTCTGGAAAAGCGCTATATAAATACAAATGACTTACTTACTTATATATATCTTGTATAACATATAAATATATTTTACTGGGATATGATATTTTCTATCAAACATTCATTTGTATTTCTGTATAATTATTGTAATATATATTTTTATTGATGCGTCTAATATTACAAAAAACACAAGAAAAACTGGATCTAAAGTAACCATGAAACAGTCAATCTGAACCACATCACATTCTTCGATCTACCTTGAATCTGATACTGAAGGTTGAACCAGATACACTGTGAAACACATGTGAAGTTCAAACAGCGGAGCGATTCATTAAGAGTTCGACTGTGAACGAGGCGCTGCAGAACATGGCGAGGAGTGGGAGGCGGTGTGCTCGTGCGAGGGTGAGGATAGGGAGGCTTATTTTTTTTTTATGTGCCAGCCTGGATGTCGATAACAGCGGAGCACAGTGAAATCACATGCTCATAGAGTCCACCCAGCATGACTTTTTGTTTTCTGGAGCAATGGCCAAGGGCAACACGACGACACACACACACATCAAGCACATCATCGTCTATGAAGCAGAAACACAGGGAGGCGAAGTCCTGCCTGTAGATGTGGCGGAAGCATGGCTGGATGAGACCTTTAATATCATGGAACATGCCCCTCTGCCTTTCCTTCTCACCTCTTCACCCCATTGATCGCTGGGCCGGACAGGCAGTCTGGCTGCAAGTGAATACTTGCCAAAGCACTCACTCTCTCTTTCAACCATCAGCGCCACTCCACTCTCCAGCAGACAAACACACACATGCTTGGCTAATTAATTGCCATTGCTTAGTCAGACAAGGTCATGTAACTGGGGAGCAGAGACAGTGCCATGAATCTGACACCTCTGCTTGGAGTCGCGCACCAGGCAGAAGCCGTTAATGATTTTCTACGTTCTCCTCTCCAGTGGTTGCAGTTACCTGCCCTCGAAACAATGTCCTCGGCCCAAGGATTTCTTCTTTCTTTTTTTTTAAAACGTCGCACTGACGGCCACAAGAGATTTCTCTCCTACTGCAGTGAAGGTCACGTGACATAAGTCAATGTGGATGAGGCTGCAAAATGGTCACTTTTAAATAATTTAAAATACAAAAAATATGAATCAGGGATTAAATGAAATGAGAATGATTGACCGAAACGGCAACGAAATGACATAACCACTGAACACCAAACTCAAAAAGATGAATTTAGAAATGACTCTCATCCTAATCGGTTAATAAATATTGTTTTGTACAGTTTTTTGCGTCGCATTGAACTGAATTGTGTTTTTATTTAAAGCAGTTTTCTAGCGTAGCTATTTCAATAAATAAATATTATATATATATATATATATATATATATATATATATATATATATATATATATATTGATATAGATGCCCCAAAGGGGTCGCTCTCTTCAGAAGATGCTCAAAGGGGAGAAAAAGAGAGTAAATGTTCTCTATTTAGACCCACTGTTGTGAAGTGAATGCCGCAGGGAGGTCATGATCTGTGCTGTATGCTCAGGTCAGCATTGCACAACTTCCAATTGCTATCTGTGAGTCTTTCTCTGGTGAACTGAGATGCTTTCACACCATAGACGTGTTGAATGTATCCAGGCGAGTGCACGCTTGTTTCGGATAAGGTGTTTTTTATCTTTTCAAGTGTTTCAAGTGTTTTTCAAGTGTTTCAAGATCTTCAGTTTTGAAAATGATGTTTCAATAGACGACTGTTTCAAATATAAGGTAAGGTAAGGTAATGTAAAACTTTATTGATTTTTTTTTTCCAATAGCCAATACATACAGCAATTTCTTTTTATAAAAAAGCAAAAAATAAAACAATCAAAAATAAAATAAGAAGAAGAACATAAAGAGGAAGAACAAGATGACACAATCTAAGTCTAAAGACAAAGAACATAGATCAAAGAAAAACAACAAAGACAAAGGATACAAAGACTAACATAGAACAGAACATCCAGATACTCTCACACCACTCCTTTCCCCCGAACTCAGAATTGCACAATTTAATAGCCCGAGGAATGAATGAGTCCTTGAGTCTATTTGTTTTGCACCTGGGAAGGAGCATTCGTGCACTTATTCTGCTTCTCTGCTCACTGATGACAGTGTTCAAAGGATGACTGTCATCATCCATGATGGACAGTAGTTTGTCCAGTGATCTCCTCTCAGCAACTGTCAACAGTGAGTCCAGCTTCAACCAAAGAGCCAGCCCTCCTGATCAACCTGTCCAACCTGTTGACACTCCTCTTGGACACATTTCCACCCCAACACAATATATATAATTGCTAATATAATGTTACTGCTTCATGAAGCTAAACTACAAATTAAGGAAGTTTAAAAAATAATATCTGAGTTCTCCACTGTGGCAAAAGTTCACATCAAAGTGATATACACCAAGGCTGACTTTTTATAGTCGCTATTTTCAATATATTCCAATTAATTTAGTAATCAAGTGATAATTTCTTTATTATTTGTTGTGTCTATGACAAAGACACAAAAAAAACCCACAATAGGTCACAAAGGTCTGCCATTAGTTGTATTCTATAAATTACTATATTACTATACTATATATTACTGTTGTTGATAACTGCATCACAGTATTTTAAACAGGGCACAGTGGTTAGCACGGTCACAGGAGGAAGGTTGCTGGTTCGCTTCCAGGTCAAGCCAACCTGTGACCTTTCTGTGTGGAGTTTGTATGTTCTCCCAATGTTGCGTGGGTTTACTCCGGTTTCCTCCCACAGTCCAAAAACATACAGAGGTTGATTTAGAACTTTGGGAAATTGTCCGTAGGTATGAGAGTGTGTGTGAATGGTTGTCTGTGTTTGTGTGTCCTGCGACAGACTGGCGTCCTGTCCAGGGTGTCCCCTGCCTCTTACCCTATGATACTAGGATAGACTCCAGTCTCCCCGCGACCCAGGTAAGGGATAAAGCGGTAGAAAATGAATGAATGAGAATTTTAAACACAAGATAAAATGTACTTGTGCAACACATTGAACCTATTCCAACATTTAAAAAAAAAATACAACATTATCACTATAAATGTATTCTCTATATTTCTATACATTTTTCCCTACTATGTATTGAGTTGGAAATTTAGGTATCTCAGTAGTGTTCCATGATGTGTCTTTGGCCTAATAAATGTCTAATGAATCCAAAAGATAAACGCGGTAAAAGGAGCAAATAAGCCATCATCTCATGGATTAAACTCTTACAAGATTCTGTGTTTACTTGGAGAGAATATGACATTTCCATGAAAGCGGCAAAATCTACCCGAGCGTGCAACAGCCTGAGGGGAAATCAGCAGGGTGAGACATGGAAGTGTGCTTCACTCCTTCCAGACCGTGTTTTATTTTGATCTTTCGCAAAACCCTTTCTTCCAGTACACATCACAGGTCTATAAATTCATCCGTTCGTATCTCAATCACTTCTTGATTCCATTGTGTTTGAAGCCGACCTTTTTCTACTTATGTTTCATTACAATCAACCATAGATCTCTTTCTCCTGTCTCTTCAATGCTGATGCTTCCTGATTGAAATCTTATAAAACAACCGACTCTGTATGATCATATTCCATTATGCTCGTGGGCGAAGTTATGTTTTTGTAATATCAAGCAGAAAATACACGATTTAGAAGAGTGTTAACTTTGACCTGAAACGACTAAAGAAACTGTGGGTGATTGTTTTCGTAAGGTATAGCTGATTTGTTGACTTACCATGAAAAGAGGAAAAGAAAATAACTAGGCCAACCGCATTTGTTTACTGCAGAGGATGAGAGGAATTATAAAACAGGGCTCGTTCTTCTTTGCTTTTCTTTAACAAGGTTTGAAGGTTATGAACACAATACATTACAGACATTGATTTGTCGCACAGGAGACGTAAGATGTTTCCCGGATCACTTTGAAATGGCCTCCGAATATTTCCTCATCTTCTTATGTGGCATTTCAATAATCAGAGATGCATGATGGTCCTGCAAGGTTCTTGCTATCCAGCAGCAAATCATGCTTAATGTCAGTGTTCATCTCATGCACATGTTGTCAGCTGCAAAACATTCTTATCGTGTTCCCTGAAGGCTTTTCTGTCCTTTATTAAGACTGGCTCGCATCAACGTGTATGATATTAAGATATAAATGATATCTATAAATCTATCGATGGATAAATTCAGATTCTTGGGGTCTTGATTTTATTTGAAATCATTTGTTGACACTGTTTGTCACAGAGCAAAATATTTACTTCATAATTGATGTTTTTCTTGATGTTAATTATGATCTATTTCCGTGTTTTTTTGTGTAATCATCCTACACTTGATTAGTATTTATATAGAAATGATCTGTATTTTGCGCTTCATCAGGCGTAAGTCTTTGTTTCGCTAACAGTCTATTTCTGGACGTGTTTGTCTCTCTGCTATTTCAAATGATATGTTAAAATATCCTCTGTGAAAGGTCAATGCATGAATCTGCTCCCGAGCACAAAAAGAAGGTGGATTTCGGAGTAAAAAAAATGCATACTGTTGGCATCGTGGTGGGAGATAAGCAAGCCGATGACTGATTGTGAATCGACAGCTTCGAGGCATGCCGCTTCTCCCTCCCTCGCCAAAAAGTTAAACTGGAAGGTCAGTGCTGATACAATACACCTCGGCTACCGATACGCCCTTGAGCCAAGAAATACACATGAGCCTCCATTTTTTAGCAACACTGGTTGTGAAGATTTTACTGCCCTAAAGTGTGTTCTTCTGTCACGTCATGTTGGCCAATATTGAATCGATAAAGTATTTTTTAAAATAGAGTTTATTTTGTGTTTTATGGAATGGTCTCCACCCATATAAGATACCACCTGGTGGTATCAGCTGGGATCACGGGATGTGTAGGTGCAAGTTTTAATATGCAACCCATATTTATGTCACGATAATTCAGTCATAATGCATTCAAAAGCCTCAAATAAAAACTTCCATTGGAATCAGATTTTGCACAAAAATCCCCCTTTCATTTTACGTCTTGGTTGGTTAAAATGCAGTCATTATATTGTTCTTCTCACCTTCCATGACTATGCTCTTAAATATATATATTTTATATCATAATTTTATGTTGTATTAGTAATAGAATAACTGTTGATAAATCTGGACCTTCACAAACATTGCTTTTGTGTCAATAAAGCTGTAATTATATTAAAGGAATTAAATGTCAAAGTAAAAAAAAAAATGGACACATGAAATTGGGTAAACTGATGACGAGTCCATTGTCCAGACAGAAAATGTTTTTTTGTTGTGAGTCAACGCTCTGTGTTATGTGGTCGGTCACTGCTGCACTTCAGCGTTAATTCTGTTTTCAGGTGTGACTTGAGTTCATGGCTTAGTCTGCTCGTGGATAAAACACAGAATTGTATCGCCAATAGAATTCAAAAACGTCAAATGTTGTTTTTAAAAACGATCACATCCTTTGCCTCCCTGTGTTTCTGCCTCACACTTCCTGTGATTATAAAAGTTAATCGAAAATTGGGCTCAGGCTCTGCACAATCTCCAAGGCTGACTTCATGCCCACAGTCATTGCCCAGTGAGTAACGGGGCAATGACTGTGAGCTGCTGGAGGAGGTCCAAGACGTGGTGGCAACACTCTTTCAGATGACCTTGTCCTGCAATAAAGTTGGCCATATCTGGACTGCAGATGGGATGAACAACCATTTCTTTGGCTGGCACTCTTTAGTATGGGCCGAGCACCTTTGAGATGTTCTTGTGGGCTCTCGTTCATCCAGGTCAATGTTGTCCATACCCACACATTGATCTAGTAGTTGTTCACTGTCTCGCCCCTTATAAGGTATATTCTCTTCTCATTTAAGTTACGTGGGACTGAAGAATCCTTTTGAACGAGTGATGAAACCATCTTTACAAACAGCCTCTATAGTATCTCGCAAGCTACAGTAAATCAATACATGTCTGTCACACATTGGAATCTTGTTTCTCAAGGGTCATTAAACGTTTTTTTGGTTGATTCTTGAGGCGCACACACTTTATATTGTAAAGTTTACTTCACTTCCAGTGCAGGTTAACATTTCTAAAGACTCCCAGAAGAGGGTTTCAATGCCAAAGTAGACATATAAGTGCTTGGACAAGCCGGCGGCTCCTCACAACCCGAGCCTGAGTGACATATATATGCTTTCAATTAGATGCTTGGTGTTGACCTGCTGCTAGCAATTTGTGATAAGTTGTGTTTGTTTGGTGATGTGAATCCAGCTAATAAATGACTATAGCTCCTGGAGCTGCTTCTCGGAGCTGGAGTAGAGCAACCCAGTTTCAGAATCTAATTATGATAAGCCTGGAGAGGGCATGTGTGTGTGAGGCGTTTCTCTGTGTGTAATACCGAAATAGTTGTTCTTTTCCGTTCACGTGGCAATTGGGGCAAATCAAAGGTTAGGACATCCAATTGAATCAAAACAATAAATTAACATAACTTGGCTTTTGTCCAAGCCAACCGGCTATTTTTTTATTATTGTTAATTATATTTTCAGGAGAACTAAAAAAGAAATGTTGTTTGTTTTCTTTATTTCGATCCAGCAAGCCTGAAATCATTATATCAGTATTATATTATTATATATTATATATTATATATAGATATATTATATCATTTTTAATACTAATTAAGAACCTCAAGTTCCAAAGAGAGAAACCGTTGTTCTATTATATTAATAATTTAAATTATTATATATATAAAATGAAATAACAGCAACAAACTCAGTTTAGTCAGTTGTCAACATCCACGTGTGATTTATTTTTGTTAACTATGTCGACAAATCTTGAATATGTTTCGCTAGAAATTTCTGTCTGTAAATTCATCTCTTCAGAATTAGTATCCAAATTATTTTTATTGTCATTATTGGTGGAAGGTTTTACCAATTAGGAATTTGTATAGGTACATATTGGCAACATTAAACATGAAAAAATAACATCTTAGACATACAGTTATAGATGCGATAGTTGAGAGTCAACACTTGAGAATAACTAGTGAATATAAATGGTAGAAAGGTTCAGAAGAATTATTGTTAAACAAAATAAAACTTGTTTGAGTTTAGCCATTTAGGATTCAGAGCTTTCCCTTGCTTCCATGAATTAAATAATGAAGGTGGATCAGCTCTCCTGTCATGTGCAGGTATCAAAGAAAACATTGACTAGCGATTAGACTATGTGAGAGTACGAGTGTGGAACCTTGGAATCATTTTCTGCCCAGCGGCAACATTATTCAGTGAAGTCTGGACAGCTCGCTCCCCAGAATGACAACGATGGCTTAAGTGGAGTCAGGTAATGGATGAAAAAGTGCAGTTTAAGGAGAAATCTGGATCAAAGTGGACTTTGTCCATCTCTACATGAGCCACTGCAGTTTCCGATTTGATCTTAAAGCTGTTTTGTCAGTAATAAAACCCCACCTGTCAGTCAGCCCCACCGAGTCTTTCTGCCTGCTCGGCTGTACATGATCACATCTAATCCCATCTCTCATCAAACTGCTCCTTTTCTAACCTGCCGCGGCGCCGGAACGACTGATTAGAAGTAAATATCACGTACGAAACATCAGATCATGACGAAGAGTTAATGGAGCTTTTTATTCCTCACAAGCCTGGTGACAAAGAAAAACGCAGCGAGAGGATTGGAAATGACAATCAATCACACGTGAACAAACACAAAATAGACTGGCAATCACAGCTGATTAGAATCTTCTAATGGGAACAATTGACATGTTTGCATATGTTAGGTAATCCCTGATGGATGAGTGTGATCATGAAGGAAAATATCTGGTTTTGGAAGGAAAAATAAACATTTTCCACCATGTTTTGAATTGATTTGCTATGATATAGTGTTCAAGTAAACTTGGGTTTGATTCTCATCTTATAAATGTGGGTGAGAAGGATGGTCATCCGGGAGAGTCTCAGAGCAGAGCCACTGCTTCCCAGAATTAAGAGGAGTCAGTTGAGCTACTTTTGACTTGATCCCTTGGATGTCCCACCGGTAGGAGACCTCAGGGAGACCCAGGCGGGCAGATGCCTCTGGGTCTTCTGGTAAGAGCTAGACTATGTAGCTAGGGACAGGAAAGTCTGGGCGTCCTTGCTGAAGCCCCAGTGACCCGACTCCAGGTAAGCGCGAGAGGAACAAAAATCGAATCAAATAATTCTGTGTAATAGATTAGGGTATAACATATATTATTGTACCCTCAATTTGATAAAGCTAGTGCTGTAAATTTCCAAAGCATGGACCAAAGTAGCAATGCTATTACAGTTTTATCTTAATTTGTGTTTACACCACTGCAACTACACAGACGTAGGGGTGGCTATTGGACTTTGGTTTTTAGTACCCAAACTTGATAAAGTGTGAATTTTTCTAGAGACAGGGACATCAGATTGATTTTCTACTTGTTAGCAAGTGTTCTTTCGCACTTGAAATTATTTGTTATTTATTTGTTCTGTAAGAAATCATCCGTGAGTGAAAATGAACCAAAGCTAAAATATTAAACCAAATATCTGTACCATGGTTTGGTATCGTCAAAGTGTATTTAAGGAACCGGTATTGAAGTGAAGGTATCAATATCGAAGATTCAATCCAAACCAAGCCCTACACAGACGAAATATTGTGTGAAATTACATCGGGAGTAAGTACCTGAAAGCTAAAATATAAAGTTTTTTTGCGTTTTACAATGACAGCCTTGGTTCTTGGTTCTGTTTTTCTATTGCTTATTACATGTGTTATCTTAATTCATTATTTTATTCTGTACTGACTGCATAAAAAAAATGGCAATAAAAGTTTCTGATTCTAATATCTTTCAGAATTCTAGGGTAGAAGGAGCAGCAGCAGGCAAAGCTTGTCTCCAATTCATGCGCAACTTATTTAGAAAAAAATGTTTGCAGGAAAGAAAAACTTTGCACCTCAGAAATTTCTCTTAAAAGGTAAGAAAGCAATATTGTGTATATTGTAAAATTGTTTGGCAATTTGAGATCAAATTCTAAAAATGAACGTATTTCTTAAACAGTTTATGTACGAATGTATCTTTATGTAAGGAATTAAAATGGAATCATTGTCTAGGAGTCATTTAAATCTTTTATAGAAATGTCTTACCTGTTCCGGTGCAGCAATGACAGCACATGAAAGAGAAAAGAACATGAGGGGAGAATTAGTTTTGAGCCACTGAAAATGCATCACAGAAAAATAAACAACTAGTGAAACAAAGTGGTGACTATAAAAGCTGTTTTTTTTTATTTAGGATTATCCAGGATTTTTATAATCATGTTCTTGCTAAATTGTTCAAAATCCCCTTCACACCCTAGGGAACCATCTAATTAAATGGTATGAAGCAAAAATTAATGGAAGCTACACAATTAAAAAAAAAGAGCCTTTTGAAGTAACAGCAAGTTTATCCGATTGACTGGAGATGGAGATGTCAATCACAGTGGCACTCTCTCTTTGCACATAACTCATGTTCACAGTAACTTGAAGCACTACAGACACAGGTTGTTAGCGAGGTGCCAACTGAGGATGTAACACATTTATTATTATTTCAAAGAACTTCAACAAATAGAAAAGGAGAAACAGAGAGGGGCACGACTAGAGTTTGTATGGGGAAGGCATTTGTGGTCAACTGAGAACAGAAACTGCTGAAAACTGTGGCCAATTTCTTCTTGACAGGTACCATAAGATTATGTCTTTAAAAATGATGTATACTATCTTGTGGAATTCAGCATTTTGTCAGGCATCTGATAGTTGGATGAAAAACAACAAAAACAAACAGCAATACTGATAAAATGTTTCTGCTATAGTTGTGTAAGTCACTAAAGGATTTATTAATGCCATTTACTATATCATTATTTACATGAGGAACACCTCCATATCCAGTTCTAGACCAGAAAAATACAGATTCAAGAAACCCTGTCTACACCCTCTAGATCCATGCAACAGCTGCTCGGTCGGTGGTTGTTATCACTGTACAAAACAAAATAACACATAACACAATTAACTTGATAGTGTGGTTCTATTGAGAGCTATAACCTAAATAAAATGTGTCACTAATGATATTTACCAATATATTTAGGATTTTGCAATTCAAAATAAATGAGATGTTTTACAAAAAAAAAGAAGTTATTTTGTTAATTGTAGTTTACCCAATGATTTACTCCCAAAAAAAAAAAAAAGTTAGCACTGTTGCTCCTGCATTTCCAGAGGAGAATAATCTCTCACTCCTGACAAAAGACCCATCCAGGCATCCTTACACACATATGCTTAAACACAACAGCACATACACCTTGTGTTCAAAGAAGAAAACCTAATGTGGAGATGATGAATTCACCGGAGGAGCGCTTTGTCCCGCATTCTGTTCCCATCACTGTTGGCTGAACAACAGACAGGATGATAAATGTCCGACTCCAACTTCGCCCCATCCCACAAGTCAACTAGTGTTTAATGGTGCATCGCGATGAAGCTACATTCAATCTCACATCACTGACACAGTGTACACATATGGGTTATTACATTTTAATGGAGTTGGTGTCGATGGAGGTGTTCATTTTGTATGGAATCAATGAGCACAGCACAGAACTTCTAAAGCATTATTTAAACACTAAATAATTACATATTTATCATAGTGCATCTATCTTTTGTGATGGGTTCTATATAAGATATTAAAATACATATTATCATACAAACTAGAGGGATTAGGACTCGCCCAAAGTGTTTTGTTTGCCATTAGTGAGAGGAGGGATTATTAAATCCAGATGAAGTGTCACTTCTCGTCCGTCCAAACAAGTGATCTAGCTCTCTTTTATAAGAGGGCTGGAGAGATAAATGTACATTTTAGTATCGGACAGACAGAGATGGGTCAATACAGGCAAACTTTAGCTCTCATCGAGGGAAAATAAAGTCTTTGCTCGTGATAATAAATGTTCATTTAAAGGGCAAGAACTCATAAAGCAAAACCTTTGAAATGCTAATGACATTATGTGCTCAGTCACTCTGTGAATTTTAAATAACATACTACCTTTACTGGAGCACAGGTGTTCCTGAGTGTGTTTGTATATAATTAATCTGTTAAAGTGCATGAATCCACCTTTATGATTCATCTGATTCAAAATGGAAACCCTTTGGACCACCAAATTTCCACCAAATGTCTTAAAGCTGTGGAGTTGGGCTGTTGAAACCATAAGTGCGTTTTAAATTCCACTTCTGGAGCTTCCTTGTTTAAATTTTGGTCATTTAATATTTCTTGGAAGATAATATGCTCAGCAAAGGTTCTGATTGTGTTCAACTCAACAGGTGATCTGTGTCCAACCCAAGTGACCCTTAATGTTGATCATCAGGAGAAATGCTATTGGACTTGCTCCCTTCTATTGTGACTTAAAGCATTGAATTGACATGTGTACAGGTATGACTTTGGAGCTGGAATTTGATCGACCCTGGCATCTGTGTCAAATTGATTTAAATAGAAAACGTAAAAACTTCTGAGGACAGCAAAGATGGTTCTGAGCCATATATTTGCCGTGGATTGTTTAATGTGCAGAATTCATTATGACATTAAAAAAGAACCCAGTTGGGTTTCAAGCCGAGGCAGGTGAACACTCGACGGGATCACCCAGAGGGATCCAGACCGCTCACTGTTTGACCCACCACCGGGGGGGCAGATGATTAGTTCATCTGTGACATTTTGTCAGGGAAAAGAAATCAGGTGTATGGTGAAAATTGTTTTATACTTCCTCTTTGTTCCCATTTTACATTTTAAATAAACTGGGGGGGAAAAAACCTCCATTATTATGATCAAGGATTTAAACAATGTGTAAAACAATGATAGTAAAAATATCACAACAGTCAGTTAAGATCAGTTAATCTTAAATCATTGATGTTTTGTTTTGGGTTTTTTCAAATGGATGAAACTAATTACCTTGTCAATTACTTTTGTTTAGTTCAACAAAAGGTGGCCAGTAGGACACAAATACGAATTAAATGAACTATTTTGAAATGGCTAAAATTGAAGTGATGTGTGTTAATTGTAGTATCTTGTGTGTTTCCTCTGCAGACAAACCAACAAGTACTGGAGTAACAAAGTAATAGGCAGCACAAGATAAGCTAAGACACTAAGATATGTTTTTCCTTAATAAGCTGGCTTAAGTAAACTAGGACAACTATAGACGCTCCAGTGATACATAGGGTGGGTCACTAACTCATTAGTTTCCATACTCACCAACAAGCAAGACCCAATACTGTTTGTAACCATGGCAACACGTTTCAATGTACAGCCAGGCAATGCAATATGAGAACCTGAGCGTTGTGAATAGCAACCTGTGTCACAATGTACCAACTACATTATAGTCAAGTGAAAGGTATAAATATGAAGATAATTTGAAGTGATGGGATTCAGGACTACACAGTGAATGCCTGTTAGTAATCATGGCACTTTGCAATAAGAAAGTGTTGCTAGCAATGTGGCATCATAAAACCGACCAAATGCTTTAACAGAAAAAAGGCAAGATGTTTTAATTAACTACTGAAAGTGAAAACAAAACAAGTACACAGCGTAATGGTGTTGTCATAAGAACAATATAAACTTCCAATCTACATTATGACTGAGTCCAGAATGAAAAAGAAAATGCTGGTCTGATTTTAGCTGCTAGTAATGGCGTTGCAAACTATATGTTTTTTGGAATCCCTACTAGCAAAAAATGGGGTGTTTCTTCCTGTGACACTTCAATGCTCATGTGGTTGAGTATTTGACCTGAAAAAGGTGTTAAGAAGGAACGGCACATCTTTATATATTTCCCAATGGCATAGGTTATTTGACTTCTGTGCTCACCACAGTTTGTCCAAGACAAATGCCATTTTTGAGCAGAAATGTGTCTATTACTGCTTTTGCCACTAGGGTGCAGGTCAATCAAACATATGGTAGTCTTTTCACTGTCCCTAGTCTTGGACAAGAGAAGGTCCGAGCTTTCAACAGAATCTACCTGGTGGCTAATTGTACAAGTAGTCTGACAAAGCGTTGACCTACAATGAAGGTTGGGGACACTGAGTCCTCAGGGTTCTTCTCCAGGCTTATAGTTAGCTATCCTTGAGGCTTAGGGTATCTTCAAGCTGAAGAAGGATGACTATCAGGCACTATTGGCCAGTAAGGCTCCAGTGGCATATGACAGGTTGGTATGGCTTTGTGATATCAAGCAGAAAGACTTTATTTCATCAACGATTGTGGACCACTTCCTCAGCCCAGGACAGGGAAGAATGACAAAGCTGTCTTCATTATATATAGGTAGAACTTTATTGATCCTGAAACTCCACTCCTGAAGTTATCTGAAGGCGGATACTTTGAGAACCTCCTCAATCCCAGTGACAGTAAAGTCCTCTACAGAAGAGCCAGATGACTCTGAGGCAGGTCCATCCAACTCTGGAGATGATGTTGCGGAGACAGGCAAACATCTCTCCAGTGTCCCGGTGCAGATGATATCCTTCCCAAACATCTTGAGACTGTGGATGTTTTGGGGCCGTCATTGCTAATCCACACAAGCCTCAAGTGGACATTGAGAAAGTGGCTCAGGACCAAGACAGAGGTACCCCTTTGTAAAAAGGCAACTGAAAGAGTAATCAATAAACAGCAGATTCACACTCCTCAGCCTCTTTTGTAAGATCTATGAAGAGGTCCACCTGTCTGTAGTTCAGTCGCTGAGCACTGTGGTCTTGACCCTGATCTTCAACTAAATATACGGTTTCATATATGAGTGCAAGCATTTCCCAGGAGTTGTATTGACTGGAAGAATGGATTCAGCCATGGTGTCAGGGAACCTGTGGCGGATTATCTGAGGGTGATGGGCTTTTTTTTATGGACTTCTGGCTGCTGCATAACTGGGCAGTGTTTAGTCCACATTTCTGGTAATACATTTCATTCCTTTCCAGTGAGAATTTGGTTTTGCAAGGCTGTGTTTTCACACTGAGAATAATAACCCTGTACCAAACAGGTGATCACCATTTGAGTTTCTACCACATCTGCTTTGATCAAGAGAAACAGTACAAATTGGATAACAGGGGAGTAAAACATCTCTTTAGTTTTGTAAGCATTTTTATCGCCGCTTGATTTCCATAATGGGCCTTTGGCTCGCTGGTATTGATTACAGCTGCCCGGCAACCTTCCACCGGCAGCATGGAGACTTTAAACACCCTCAATCCAGTCGTGAGATTATGCACACGAAGCATTAGGAAGAGCTGCGAGTCACGGGAACAGACAGGAGAGACGAGAAGCAGCTGCCAGGCTGGGACTAATGAAGGAGAACAATTCACACCCTGATTGGAGACAAGTGTGTTTGTGAAGAAGAATTGTGTAGCCTTGACATCTGGACTGTAACTCACTTGAGAATCTGATTCTTTAGACACGTACCTCTTTAGATGAATAAGAAGATTCATAAAAAGCAATTTGCTTGTTGGACTTCCACTGGAATTTACACCTTTTTATCTTGTCTCTCAGGTTTCTCTGTGAGAGACGGACTATCAAGCATAAAAGATGAAGAGGAGTCTAGAAGTCAGGGAGAATTTATTTATTCATTTTTAATATCTTACTCAATATTTTATTCTTCATATGTAATACGTCATTATTCTATAATTTAATGAGGAAAAAGTACCCGGACTAATAGAGCTGCAAAGTTCAATCTAGACACTTAGTATACATTACTATGAATGAGGCAAAGTCATTGAATACATAAATGTAGAAGTAATCAATATAAAAAAGGCTCATGAAATGAGCATTATTCATCTACATACCTGCAGATGAATTAGAGATGTTACTTAAGTGTCAGACTGCCAAGCGAATATGCTAACCTTTCCTAGAGGAAATAAATCGGAAAACCACTTGAGTAACTCGTCAAAAATGTGAAGATTCCTGGAGAGGCGATAATTAACTCCTGAATCGAAAGAGAATGAAAAAGACCTGGAACAGACTGCTTTTTTCACACATGAAAATATTGAAATGGAAGATAAAGCGTTTGTGCAAACATGGTGTTAAAACTTTTAATCAATAGTTCAGCAATGACAGCATCATAAATGAAACCCATCAATAAGTTAACTTAGTTTTCTTTTTCAAGCTTATTAAATATAATTCAAATTATGCAGATATTGCAATTTCATTATTTTTTCATGACTTTCATGAATTTTCTGCAAACATTCACATACTTGTTATTTTACTGAACAGAAGAAAGTGTCACTT
Source organism: Callionymus lyra (assembly GCF_982586985.1). Taxonomy (NCBI): domain Eukaryota; kingdom Metazoa; phylum Chordata; class Actinopteri; order Syngnathiformes; family Callionymidae; genus Callionymus; species Callionymus lyra. Next base: position 17,151,229 of record NC_141827.1, read on the forward strand.
TCATAACTAAACCTTTTGGTGACTGATAAAAAGCTAAAAATAAATATAACCTTTAGTCCTTTCCATTTATCGTCACAAATGTTTGATGAAGCGAACAAACATGGCCGTCATTAACAAAGTGAATATAAATAAACTGTATATAAAAACTGTTAGGGATGATTATAATAAAAAGAAGTCCACCTGAAAACACACAAATCAAAGTGAACTTCAATTGTTTTCTGTTTCCTGTGACAGAAGAAAGTGTTTAAATGTTAATTTATACAACACTGGGAGATGTCATACCAGTTATACAACAACTATATCCAATATTGTTTAAGGAAGTTTTTCAACTATAATTAAACAACTTATTTCTGTTGTTCATACTTTTAAATTTCACTGAACAGAATATTTACTCACATTGATGTTGTTTATTTTATTTAATATTGATTATTAAATAAGGCTGACCTAATGATCATTTATGTGTTTTTGTTTATTGTATTCACATTATTTTTTATAAACAAAAAACACAGAAAACAGTGGGAAAAGGTTTGAAACATAAACTATAAACACACTTTTTATAAACAGAATGAGATAAATGAGTGTGTGCAGATGCAGCTGTTTACCATTGTCTGATGTCACTTACAGCTGCCAATAGTTATGTGAAAAATATCAGCTTTGAGATCACAAGATTGTGTTGTCTGAATTAACAATAGGATACATAATCCATCCCTAATCTCTCTCTATTATTTCTTCTCTGGCAGAAGGATGCTTTATCACGCACAAAGGACAACTAAATACTTTTTCACTCAACTAGGTTTAGATATAATTTGACGACTCATGCTCACTTCAATTATTACACAGTCGTCTAAGTCTCTGGGTTTTTCACACACGTAGATTTATCCTTGAGTTGTAACAGAACGTCTGTCTTTTGGCAATGCAATATGATTCGACAGCAACGGAGTGCAAAAGTAAACAGTCTGATGTGAAGCTGAGAAATATTGTGACCTTTAAATGTTTTCTGAAGGCTGAGCCATCTAAATACATCAGCGAGCGGCTGGCTTGAAAATGGATTTTCATAATGATCACAAAATATTATTTGACGGTAGTAATGTGATGATGAAGCGTCATGAAGCAATGTCACATTTTTAGTGGCGCTCTCAGTTGAAACATGAGGTATGATTTCAATAGAATAGCTATTCAAAGCAATAGCTTGTACAGGAGAGAATGTTACCTAGTGGGGACATTGTTTCATGAAGCTTCATGAATGCATTAGAGGCTTCTGTCTTCGTGATCACCCGATATGTGATCGCAATTTAAATCCCTCTCTTCACAACACACTTGAACAAACTTTACATTCATGCTGTAACATGAGAATAAAGAATAAAAGATACAGTCAAGCGTTTGACTTGGGTTACGTTATGCATCCACTAGATAAAGATGTGCTAAATGGAATCTCAACAAAACAGTCAGATAAAGTCAAACTTTATTAAGCGTTCTGACAACTCCCATGGTAACGATGTTCCAATGATGTTGAGTGTACAACAACCAAGACACACTCGCTCAAAACGGTGGCAGTAATCTTACTCCATAGCCGTCCGCCATGATGTGACATGCGTCGTTAATCCCACCCCGTGATGACATAATTCCGCCCACGGCGTGTCGGCTCAGTCGGCGCAGAGTCATGAAAGTGTTTGTAAACAAGTCACCAACCAGGTAATGTTCATTTATAAGGCGCTCTGGATTTTAAGGCGCACTGTCGTTTTTTTGAGAAAATCAAAGGCTTTTAGGTGCGCCTTATAGTGCGGAAAATAAGGTACAAAACAAAAATGTAAGTATTTCCAGTCGGTTGTCTACACCAAGATGTTGGCCTAGCAGCTAACCTAGTAGCATCCACTAAAATCAACCTTAAAATATAGACTTGTTCAAGTGTTTCCGGGACAATTTCTCATGTCGAGGCTTCAATACAGATGAGCAGTATGGAGGTATTTGGATGATTTACAGTGTGTCATTTAGAACAAAGATTGAGACGAAGGCAACTGAGCTCCAGTTCCAGAGGAACAGATTCCTCTGAAAAAAATTCAAACCCTTATTCGACATGAGGGTGACTAGAAAATGAGTGGAGTTTTCATTTCCGGTGTTCCGGTTTTAATCCAAGGTCATTCAAATGTTTTAAGACGCCTGACAAATGTCGATGCGTTAACCCATGATGTTAAGTAGAAGGAGCTGATTGGCCAGCCAGCTAGAAGTCTAAGATGTCTGTAGCTGCTCATCACTTGCCTACACATTAATCTGCTGAAAACCGCACGTAGGAACCCCCGTACACAGACGCACACACACACTCACACACACCAATCCACTCACTGTGTCTCAGACAAGAGAGGTTGTGATAAAGAGGTCAAACTCCAGGGCAAACATATAGAAACAAAATAAAGATTAAGCAAAAATGATTGTTTCCAGGCAACTTTCCAAATTCTTTGAGAGAACTTTGTCCTATCTCGTCAGCACATGCCACACACCTATTCTCCATAGAATCCAGCAATAATTCCGCTCTTATCTATTCCTGTGCGTTTAAGTCTTCGAGGGTCAAGTAGCTTGGCCAAGGGGCAGCGGTGAATTCCCGCGTGGGGAGGTATTTGAAAGTAGATTTCCGTGGGAGCTCAGAAGAGGCGTGAACAGAATTTCCCTAGGGACATTTTTCCTTTGCTGCTCCTCTGTGACACTTTGAGGAAGGCAGCGGCGTTAACCCCTGGGAGTCTAATTAAAAAGGTACAAGCGAGGCCTGCTGCTCCTCCTGCATGCATATATAGTATATAAGGTTGTTGAAATGCATAGGAATCCTTTCAATACATCTTTTAACTTCATCTTACGTGTGGTAGGATCTATATTTTTAATGAGTCGGCTTAAACTACCTCTATTAGGAGACCCTCAAAAAGGATACTGCACTGCTTTAAATTGTTATTGTGGGATCAATATCATTGCTTTGGATGAGTAAACCATCTGCTCTTGTTGTTTGTGGCTGCCAATGTATTTTATATCACAACACAGGAGTCTCAGAAAATCAGGGAAAAGCCTCCAAGAATAAAATTGTCTTGAGATGTTTCTTGAAGGAGTCAGTAGATCCATCTAATGCAAAGAGAGAGGAAGATCCAAAGTTTAGGAGCAACAGTCTTGAAGGATTTCTCTCCTCTGGTCCTGAACCGAGTGCCAGGGACCATCAGCAGATTCTGATTCACAGACCTCAGAGCCCGAGATGGGGTGTAGATCAGATCACTGATGTAAGGAGGAGTCTGACCATAAATAGCTCTGAAAGTAAGAACCAGAATTCTTAAGTTGATCCTGAAAGAAATGGTAGCCAGTGAAGAGTTTTAAGGATCGGAGAAATGTGAGTTCTTCTACTAGAGCGGCGTCAGAATTCTCGCTGCAGAGTTCTGAATCATTTGCAGGCGAGACAGCTCCTTTTTAAGGTTCAATAAGGTTAATTTGGCTCCAAAAAAAGAACTACATCGAAACAGAATTTAGTTGTGAAAATTGCATCAGTGTGATGCTCGTAAGCGGAGATGCTCTGAGATTTTTACTCAATGTCGTGGAGAGCAGCACTACTTGAAAGTGAAGTTCAACCGAGAGAGTCGCAGATTCACTTCATCATGGTTCACAATAGTAAGGCAGTCATGTCACCTTGGTGTTGAAGAATCGAGCTACATCCTGTGCATCCCACTCAATACTGCAGTCAGTTGGAGTACACTGAGACATACAGCCCTGAAAGCATTACATGAAAGATTTGAAGTGGCATAGTAGAGGAAGAAACAGTCTTCTGCAATTCCTGCCTTGGGCCCCCGAATATGAAAGCAGGCTATGTTTAAGCGCTAACAGCCACTGGATGTCTCTGCCAAAAACTTAAAAAAGTTAACAAGTCATACTTCAAATAAACAATAATTCATCCCCTGACGCTCTACTGAAGAAGCAGGTCCCTTTAAGCTAAAATGACTCAAGTTTTAAAGCTACATTTTACACTGTAAACAACCATCAATCCCTTTTAAATCCTGAAATGAAAAATGTTTCATAATCTAGGTAGTTTTACGCAAGTGTTTGTCAGGAAATTAATTCATATAACAAGTTTATACTTAAACAAGATGATATTTTATGTTATAGCGGTTAATGCTTTTTGTTCTTCACACCCTCATGTGTTTAGAGCTCTTCAACCCTTACAGCTTGTTATTTAAACCCCAGACAGCTTGACACTGATCTCAGTGCAGTGGCTGTACATTAAGAACTGGTAGGGAGAGAGAGGGAGGGGGGGGTTGAGGTGCAAGCTGAAAGAGGCATATCTTTAGCTGACTAAAACAATCGCCCGGATAACTCTCGCTGTAATGACACCCTGCTCAACCACTCATATGGGTAAAGGCTGCCATCTCAAATGACCGTGGTGTCTTCGAATAGTCCTCGCTGTACATATCTCGTAAAGCATCCTGTCACATGCGGAACATCATCATTGCATCTGAAGCGATTTGTCAGACAGCGTTAACGCCAATATTTTTAGATCCCGTGTTCAGTGCCGACCAGTGACAATGCAGTGGAATCCGAGAGTATAGCAAGGGGCCATATTACATTCATGTATACCCACCATGGAACAAGAGAAAGACAAGCAAGAGAGAGGTTGTGCACCTCTTAAATGCACTCACACGTACTACCGCCCTTCCCCCCACACAGACTTACACTAAACCACACAGACAGACATGCCCACGCACAGACACACACAAACAGACACACACACGCACAGACACACACACACACACACACACACACACACACAAAGAGTTATGGCATGGACATGACTTGTTTTCACTCTCATTTATTGATTCTGAATCATTTTTCTAGCAGAACACTTTCATGGTCCAAGTCCAGGTAATGCTAACGCTGGCAATGATTGATAACGGCAGCCCGGGAAGATAACGGCTAGGGATGCAGGGTCAGGAATGGCTGACTGGTCCATTTATAAAGATTTGTTTTTTGTTTTAGAAAGTCATATTGGAAAAGTGGAGGATGATAAAATGAATGAAACGCAAATTGAAATTGATGTTGGATACAAACATTTAACTTTAATCAGCTTAGAGATTGAATAATTTATTCGCACACTAACTTTGAAGCATGTACGATCAAATTCCAATTATTTACAAAAAACAAGGGAAAATAACTAATAACTAATGTCATTGCCCAACTCTCCTGACTCACTGACATTCAAATGTTGAAGTCTTCCTCCCCAAGATGCAGTAATTCTCTCATCATGATGTTTTGAAGCTATTACTTAATAAAGTTCTCCACCGTCTGAAATCTCAGCGAACGAGAGGTTACGAGAGCGAAGTCCATTATGACGTAATAATGTCTTCACTCCTCCTCCAGCTAGCTGTGATCACGTCTGCTTTGTTTATACAATGAGTCCCTTGGAGGTTGAGACTTCCAGGATTGATAACTCAACATCACTTGACCAATCACAGCAGAGTGGGTGTGGTTATGGTCAACAAGATTTGAACTCCAGAAATAACAAAGTTTTTTCAGTGGGCGGGGCTTAAGATCATTTTCTAATGTAAATATTTAAATGAAAAGAGAGTTTTGTACAAACAGACACATACTGATGAATACAAAAGAGGTAATAATAAATTCAAATCCATTCAGTCTAGTGGTCCTGCACTTGGAAGGGGACAAAAGATTGCATGTGCAGGGTAGGTTCCGATAAATCAGTTTTCTATGACATATTAAAAAAAAGGAATCCGGACAAGAAGTGACATCAAGAATATAGATGTTTCATGTGTATTAGAAAAGGCCTTCTTAATGAATATTAAAGTCTTTATATAAATTATTATTATTAGAACAAAAAAAGTGTACCATAAGTGGCTCTCTGTGATATTTTCTATGTCACTGGTTTGAGAATGGAGAAGGCTTTATAGGTGTTGGTTAGTTTAAATGGCTGACAGATACATCAAGAAATACTGCAGTGAGTATTGAATCCAGGCAAACATTAGCTTTTGGTGTTCCCTCGGGTGGAAGACCCCCCTTTCCTCTCTTCAACTGTGGCTCCCTCTTCCATCCTCCATTTCTGGCTGCCGTCTCTGCAACGCTTTTTCATTGAAGAATCAATATAGTTGCTAAGTGCCGTCTGGGCTCAGGCATATTCCACATTTAAGTTCGCTTTCACAGTGACTGTAACTCAATCTCTGCATTACACCACTCCGTGATGATGCCTGGTGCCATTTTTACAGCTCCACTAATGTGATTTAACGTCTCCATCAGTGTCTGAGTGTATGTGTGTTTAACAAGAAACCGGTGACACAGCCACCCAAACATATGTATTTAAACTTTTTTATTTGTTCTATTACTTCTATCCTTTGGCTGCTTATACTGGTAATAAAGTATCATTAGTGACTCCTATATGTCATCTTCTACAAGCACCTGGGTTCTTGGGGAGTAACTCTTTGACATTTAAAAAACCTGAGGGTAAGTCTTTCTGTGCGGGGATCATAAAGGTTCGATGCCGTGAAGGTTGTAGCACCAGCCGGGGACAGAGCTTTCTGTGTTTAGACCCCCAGATGCTGAGAATCATGTGACATCTTTGTCATCTTTATACGGTGATTATGCTACAAGTACATTCTAGATATACCCAGTAGAATTGGTCTTTAGAAAAAGGGATGGCCTTATGAGGTTATTATTAAATCAAAACTGTGACAAATGTGTGAAAATATCTACCGTGATCTGCAATTGCGTACCTTCCTGTAAGGTTATAAGATAGAGCATTCCTTGGGTTGAGTTCAAGTGTCTTGGGGTCTTGCTCGTGAGTGAGGGGGGAAAAAAACGTGAGATCCAAAGATAGATCGGAGCAACTTCCCTGATCATGATTTGTCTGTGTCGATCTGTCGCAGCTAAGAAAGAGCTGAGCAAAAAGGAAAATCGATCTATGTTCCATCTTTTATCGGTAGTCTGTTGAGAAGTTACTCTTAGACCAATACTTCGTATTTCCTTCCTTTCATTTGCATTCTGTGACGCACTAGTTTAATAGAATAAGTTCATTTTTAATTCAATAATATCCTTAATATTCATGTCATTATTATATTTTAAATATTTGTGACAGAATTCTATTCAATTGTTGGTCTCGCTATGATTTTTGTTCCTTAGTTTATAATATAAAGTTCCTTTTTTATATATATTTCATAAAATAGAATGAGGCCCGTTAGGAAATAGTAAGTTCCCAGTGGTGTAGCTGCTCACTATTTAATGAATTCAATTTCACAACTTTATATCACTTTATTTCTTTTGAAAAGAAAGTCATAAAGTGTCACTCAATAAAGCACACATTTTTTTTAATAAAAGTATTTTATTCTAACACTGTGAATAAATAATGTTTTCATCGCAGGGTGATGGCATAAGAATCTTTGTTCATCTAATTTGATATTTTGATGGCATTTCTCCTCCATATTTAAATGTGGATTCACATTAGTGTCGAGAACGCTCTGAGCCTGCCATCATGGCGAATACCCATCACCAATTAATTTGCACTTGGTTATCATCAAGTGACGTACTTGAATCCCATTTTATCCATCTACTCACTCTCTTGCATAAACAATCTTTCATTCGAAATAATACAAATAAAAAAACTTTATTTCACTTAACAATCACAATGGCTTTACAGTTTTCAAGCCACACTTGTATCACTAAACATTTAGAGTGGATTTTTGATTGATGGATTTTTGCATAGAGAACACAAATGTAATAATAATGTAATATACGTAATGACATGACAAAAAATATATATAACCGAAAAAGTAAACAGCTTTGATCCTTAGGTAAAATGTACTTCAGAGTTGTGGTGTGGATATTTTATGACCATAAACTTCTGATACTTCTACTAATTCTTTGATTACAATTTTATGTTTTTTGAGATCCCATTCTATTATTATTATTGCTTCAAACAGACCCCAACAGTTTTAACAACACAAAGTACTGTTGTTTTTTAAGACTGAGACACAAGTAGCTGATTGGTACCCCATACATTTTATACACGTTTTCTTAATGTATTCTTTTAACCCTTGTGTTTTCTCAGGGTCAAGGTGATCCAAAGGTCTGAAAACAAATGCAATTGTTTTATCCTTTGTGTTTTTTTTTGTTCAAGGTGATCAACCTCCCTGGCTTCCAGAAATACATATGCGTTGGTGGAGGTTGTTCATCTTGACTCAAAAGCAACACAAGTGATAAAACGGGCCTTTCATTTCTTTTTTTCCCCCTTGTACTCAGCACGCACTCTTATCCATGCTTGATTTCATCATGTGGAGGCTTAAAGTAGGATGTCTCTAAATTCTGATTCCACCCAAAACTATTAAAAACCTTAATGTTCATTGCTTAAATATCAGTAGTCGGTGCCAGTGTTTAAAAAACATAAGCCAAAGCGAAATGTTTTAATTTATTGGTACAACGTCTTTCAGAAGTGCCAGTGTGAACTGTCACTGCAAAGAGTGATACTCTCAGGTCAAGAGCCCAAATAAAACTATGATTAACTGTGGTACCTTTCAGACACATTTTTCCTAGAGAAGTTGGATTGGTTTTGTTGACTGGTGGGAGTGATCTGGGCATTTACAGAATAGCGTGGTTCCTCTTTTTACAGTTATTTAAGGATGAAACAGATATTTTTCTTGATACAGTTTTCGCTTTTAGCAAAAGTTAAGATGGAAAGAGAGCGTAGGATGAAGAAATATATAATATAATATTTATATAATAGGAACATGACTAAGATTCTCTTGCTCATTTATCTCTCCATTTTGTTCATAGATACATTCAACTGGCAACTGGAATCTTCATCATCACAAAGACCTTACACCTCATCAATGTTTTCCATTTATCCACCAGATGAAACAGTTGAACGCTGCCGTCTCTCTCTGTGTTTTCCTCCACTGCTCTGCAAGCCAATGGCAGACTCGCTGCCTGCCAGTTGCATAATAAATACCCTCGGCTGCGTTCACCAGGGATCAAAACCTCAGCATTAGCATTCCTTACACGGGCACACAAACACAAGCAATGCTGACAGCAGTGACATCACAGGTTTGTCAACTAAACACACTCGCTGACTTTAATACTGCAAGCATTGCTGCCTGAGTGACTCCAAAGAACTCAATCACCAGCCACTTATCCTGTTAATAATTACTATTAAATTCAAGTGTTTTTGGTATCAGCAGGCAACTGATGGCATAGTAAATAGATGTATTTAACTATTGTATGTCGAGTCTTTACTTTGTTTTATTCGTCTCAACCATTGTTGATGATGAAGTTAGACAGGATCCTTTGAGGAGAGGAGGGACATCTCAGTGAAGCTTGTCTGTCCAACCGATTCCCACTTCGCTCTAGAGATCATCACTCTTGCTGTTTCAGTTATGGGGCCACTGCGGTGTGGTGAGTGGTTTTGCAGGCACGAAGGGATTCGGTCCAGTGATCGGAGTGTCAGGCCCATAGCTACAATGAACTGAGCTACAGACGAGCCGGACCCACAGAGAGATGATGGTGGAGTCTGTATGGTGATGTGAGAAAGGTTAGGGCGGAGGGGAGGCACGGATTGGTTAAAGGAATGAAGCTGCGTGAGAAGCCGGGATTGGGAGACAGGTGAGGTGATGAAAAGCGCAAGAATGAGATGAGTGAAACGTGATAAGTCACATTGAGGAAGATATGAGTGTGAGGGGGTGAGAAACAGGTGGGCGAGTGGGTGAGATTAGAATAAGGTGAGCAAAAACACCCTTTGTGTGGTGAGTAGAAAAGAAAGCAAGTAAGACAACTGGTGGGATTGAAAAACAGACAGGTGAGGTGAAATTGAGATAGTAGAGCTGAGATAACAGGTAGCGAGGAGATCTGGAGGCTTTCAGTGTCTAAATACCAACCGCAGTTCTTAGGGGAAAAGAAAAAAGAAGGCTGATAAAAAATTCCAATGTTGGGACAGTGACGATGGTGTTTTTGTTTCATGTTGTTTACACAACATGAAAGCTCTAAAAATGCTTAGAACAGTTTAAAAGTTGAACATGAAACCGCCATTTTATATCAGAAAATTAATGCCGATGCATGACAAGCCATGGAATGCCCATATTACTTCTTCACCGGAGCATGAGCATACCGAGTGAGAGATGAAGAGCGATACCTAGGGCTGAAATTGATCTGACAATCTGATGTTATCAAGGCATAAAACATATATTCCCAGAAACATGTTGATATCAAAATGAACAAATTTTTCATTACTCAGGTCCATACCCAAGGGCATCAAAATGTATGTGTCGATAACATTACTTTTGATGGCCATCGCTGTTGCTGTGGCAACACCAGACGTGAAAACTGAAAACATTTTAATCCATATAAATTGATAAAATGTCCGCCAGCCGGAGCATTATGAAGGACGATAAATGATTTATGTATAAAAAAATGTATAAATGTATAGATAAATGTGTTAATAAATGTATAAATACGTAACAAAATGTATAAATGTATAAATAATATATATATGTTTTTTATCTTAACGTGATGCAGATATTTATTATTATTTTTATTATTATTATATTATTATATATCTATTATATTCATTTATTTTGAAATTAGCATTGAATAATAGGCTAACTCTCTTTTTTTATTTAGACATTGTGTAGCGTTCATAGAGAGAGAGAGAGCATGAACGGTTTATTAACTTTATTGATAATGCTGATCAGGCTGCTGTTCCACAGACAACACGAAAAAAAAGTGAACACACACTCCCTCGTCTCGAACAACTGTCTGTCTTTTTCTTCTTCACGAACCGAGACTCGCGATGCCTTCACGGACCTCAGTAAACTCTGAACTTAACACTTCAAACCACCGTTACAATTGTTTATATTCTCGCATAGTTGACATCTGAGTATTTATACGAGTTGTTAGACTTGAGAGATATTACATTGTGGTTTGCTCACCCAGCTGTGCAGGAAATGAATAACTTAGGTTCTCTGATCACTAGAACGTCGCAGTTAACTGGATACAAAACTTGCTTACAAACATAATTATTTATACATTAGTCATTTATCGTCCTTCATAGAGCATGGCCAACATTGAGGTTGACTCCACATCAAGGCATCATTCAGAGACCAAAGCAATGACATATTGCCATGTAACACCAAGTCAATGCAATGATAATATATTCTATGGTTTTGCCACTGTTTGTTTCGTTTGGGGCATTTTTGTTTGTGTGCTGGACTAGTGACGCTTATTATTGAGGTTTTTTCGAAAACAGAAGCCCAAACTAGTTATTATGGGCCACTTAGTCTAGTTTTATGATAATATCTCTGCTTTTTGCAGATGATGTGGTGACAAGGATGTCCAAGATGACTCCCGATATTCCAGCCATATCTGATTGGGACAATATGGAGAAGTGGTTTTCTTGGTTGGCTTGGGAATACTGCGGCATTCCGCCAGAAGAGCTAGATGAATTTTATGGGGGAAGGAATCCCTGGGCTTATTTGCTTCATCTGCTGCGCAACAACCTGACCTCAAGTAAGATGAATGGATAAATAGACCTTGAACCCATCTTCTACACAGAGCTTCCCACTAACGGATCGTAAATTCCCTACACCACCTTCCCATCTCTATAGTACTCCCCATACGTTAACACATTTCATTTCTAGGAACTCTCGATCAACGACAACCGCGCAGCTTCTTCGGACCACATTATGATGTATGCTTTATTAACACACGCTAGCACGCAAATATGCACAAGCACACACCTCTATAAAGAGCCACACTGGAATACATAACCAGCATGGGGTCACAGTTGAGCACGGCTCTAAGTGGCTTAAGACGTACATCATAATCATCTCCTCAAAGTGACTCTAAAGGTCCCGTAGCACCAAGCCGAGCAGTGGATGGGTCAAACTGATAAGCAGCGGGGACAGACTTCCTGTCTTAGCACGGAGAGTTTGATGTACAGAGAATGTCAAGCTTCTGATTTGCTGCAGCAACTCTGACCTAATAATAATTTCTAGCTCCATTACTGAATGCACACAGAGTGACACTAAAACAATGCTCAACCCCCTGGTGGCTCAGTGTTTTCTTTCTGGAGCCCACTATCATGTCTAATAAGTGATTCAATACAGAGAAATAAAAGTGAGGATTAAGACTCAATTGGGGCCCACAAATCAGATTAGGGCTGACATTTGTGTGTTGGGGTTGATAAGCTTGTCGCTGCTCGAGGCAGCTTGAAATGTGCTAGCTTTTGATAAGTAACAAACGACTATCAATGCTCGCGATCAGAAGTTTGGAGATTTCTTTTTTTGTGCACAAGGCAGCAAAGTGGATACAGTGTCGACCTTAATCCTCTGGAAACGATGTTAAAATGCCCCAACTTGAGCTCTAACTAGTCGTTACCCTTATGGTGAGCGTCAACTTTTTAGTGATTGATTCAGTTGATTTACTGTTTTGTATTTACCTAGTTACATTTTATTGAATATTACCTTTGGATGTCATGGACATCATTGGAATGGAACTATATCAAGTTATTGCTTCATGACCACACTAATGACTCCAAACATTTGAGAGCCAAGTACAGATAGACTGTAAGATGAGCTTCTCTCCTACTATTGTCATGTTAATAACCTCAATCTGACTCTTCAATGACAAACTTTACTTGTTTACTTGTAGTGAAGCTTAAATGTGCCAAGATTGTCGTCTTTCCTTAACCGTTGTGTTATCTCAGGGTCAAGATGACCCGGTAGCAACACAAGGGATACCACAAACACTTTGTTTTTCGGGCCACTGGGTCACCTTGACCCTGAGTCAACACAACGGTTAAGCTACTCTTTGGCATTGGTTATAGCAGGGATATAATTAAATGAACAAAGTATGATTTGGTTGTTTTCAAGAGTACAAGTCGAATCACAATTGTAAGTAAGTATATTATATTTGTAGAGCGCTTTTCCAGACCAGTTTCTGTCATATCAATACTATACTATACATGTATATATAGAATATATTCAGTGTATTTGACAACGATACTTTTTTTTTCAGGCTTTATCACTTCGTCAGCTTGCACTTGTTGATATAATAATACTGTAAACCTCTGGTGTAAGCGTTTTAATTGAATCCATAACAGTCCCAGAACCAAATGGTTGGTTTTAATGTATTAGTTAAGAAGATATTTGGAAGTAAATAAAACACTTGAACACACAAACAGTGTTAATTAACAGTTGCTTATGCAGAAGCACATCGGCCATCTTCATATTAAGCAATTGTTGTTGGTTTTTTGTCTAACAATAGCAAATTAACATGGTGATTATAAACGGGTAGAGCGGGTGTGTGACTTCAAGAGCTAAGCCCCAAATACTTTTTTCATTATTTCTTTTAATCAGTGAATCAGTGACAACTTATAAATAATAAATACTAAATACTTGGTCAATTCACTTTCAATATTTTACCATTTTTTCCACAGTTCTGACTAGGACTAAAACTGAAACAAGGTTCAAAGACAGATAAAGAGAGAGGGAGAGAAAGACTAGATTAAGACCATGGGCCACCCAACATAAACATGATTTAGTATGCTAGTGTCAAGAAGTACCTTAAAGGGCCAGTTATACTTCTAAAAGGGTACACGTCGTATTTCATTTGTATCAAAGCATTTGTGTATGTGTGCCCACTTATTTGTACTAATAGGTCTGGAAGCAATGTCGCCGGCTAATATGTCTCTCTCCTTTAATGGTAATTTAATTTTGCTTTTGGTAGGCTCACTGAGGCGCCAATCATCATCATGTCAAAGCAGTGGAGCTCGGAGTGACATCACCCACCAGGCCTTCTGGCAGCCAAGCAAAAGACACAGATGAAAGAGAAGCCTGAGAGGACGTTTAAAACCAATCCAAATAACAGGCATTACATTTATTCTATGTTATACTTATGTATGAGTTTGATTCATCCATTAAACATCCATTACTTATCACACCAATAACAACATCCAATGGCATTTCTAGTTTGTTTTTGGGGGAATGCGTTACAAGGTCAGTTTTCTTTACTTTTAGTAGTCATCAATGGCAGCTTTCCAATAGAAGTAAATATTTAATTACTTTATGTTTTCAGTCCATTCTTTATTTGTTTTGACAGGGCAATTCATTTAAGTAATTGCTTTTTTTAATGTTTCTATTGATTGCGCTCTTCACTCACAATTATGGGATTTTATTTAAAATAATACTAAAGTACAAAAGTATCACGTTTTAATTTTCTTGGCAGTTCAGCTGTCTGGGTCGTAAACATCCTTTCAAAGCAACATTATTTGGTCTCTTTCATATTTTCTGTAATGATTTGTTTCACTTACATTTGATCGTCTTGTCCTTGATCAACCAAACCTGCCGTCTCTCTCCGTCAGGCCGTTTTCAAAACGAACATCTCCCCTTCTTTGCTCGTCAGTCTCTTACAAATCACTGTAAGCCTCTGCAATAGCTTTGCTCTGGATCTACACTGTAAGTACTGCTGTCTGCTCACATGATCCTTTTGCTTATCCTACATTTTTATTTCCCCCCCTCATACTTACTGGACTTCATAACTCTGTGCATGTCTTTTGCTTCATATAATTTTAGTTTTCTTCTTGCTGACCATGATATTACTTTGCAACTGAATTTATTATTAATTTCATTATCTATTCATTAGTCTACTATTTAACTTTAAAGAACCTTCATTGCTGCATCAGTTCAACCATGTGTATATTGATATTTTAACAATATATAACTAAATAGTTGAATGTGTTGCCTACATTGATCACCTGTGTCAGGGATTAACTTTCCACAGCTCCAAAACTGCATTAGATTAATCTCTTTGCTCTCCCTGTGGCTTTCTGAAGAAAGAGTGACATATCAGGGTGTTGTTGTTTTTTTAACCAGCCCTGACTTCGTTTGCGACTTTAATTTGTTTATATAAAGGTCACGAGACCTTTAGAGGCCCAGCTTACTAGAAACAGCAACAATTCCCATTACTACCGTAAAAAAAAGTTAGCTTCATGAAGCAGTGTCAGAGTCCACTAGACGAAGGTATCTGCATTATTTTTCTTTGTTTTCAACAACAAAATGAGGCCCAGCTGGCTGGCTGTCATCCGACCAGTCTGGAGTCAACTCGACCAAGTAGTGATCGGGCAGTAGCGTCCTCCCTGACATCACAATTGATTTCACTTTTTCAGGGAATCACTCTGGGTTAATCATTGTCTTGGTGATCCCAGCTCCCTCCTCGCCTGTTGTCGTAGGTCTCCCTTCAATCCCAGGCTGAAGTTACTATTGTCACTCCCATTGTCTCTGTTCTGCTCTCTCACTTTCCAATCCTCTTTTTTTATCCCCTGTATTTCCTTTCTTCCATGCTGTAAATGGAGCTTCTGCTTGAAACAAGCTTGAAATAAACAGATATATTTAATTTTTTTCCAGTACATTTCCTCTTGTCGAGGCTTGAATATAAGATGGACCGAAAAGGTAAGCAGTATGGGTGTATTTGGATGGGTGTGGCATTTTGGACGAAGATCAACACAAAGCCAAGTAAGCGCTGGTTGCTACATTAAAATGAACATACATTTTTTCCTATTACTCTAAAAAGGAACATATTACCTAAAATAATTCCAACTCAACATCAGGGTGAGAAGAAAATGAGCTTTAAATTCTACTGTTATCAGGAACTAAATCAATATTAGCTATCGTTACCTTTCCCTTATATTGTCTTGTAACTCTCTATTGTTCTCTATTACTAAATTAATGAATGGCTTATCTCTGTAACATCATCTAAAATGTGTTTATTAAGTTACAATACAGAAAATCCCTTCATGGTTTTGTCAAGATACAGATTTTAATTACAATCAATGTAATTTAAATAGATCTTGTAATAGATCTTACTCATCAGTACGTGTCTGTTTGTACAAAACTCTTGTTAAATTTAAATATTTACATCAGCAAAATGTGCTTAAGTCTCTCTCTTTACCATAACCACATCCGTTCTGTTGTAATTGGTCAAGCACCATGGGCTGTCACCGCGTGTCATCAATTGGGGAAGGCTCAACCTCCAAGTAACTTGTTGTATAAACAAAGCGGGGAGTGATTACAGCTGGCCGAGTGAAGACCATTATTACATCATAATGGACTTCGCTCTCACAACCTCTCATTCGCTGAGATTTCAGACGGGGGAGAACTTTATAAAGTAATAAATTCAGCTATGATGAAGGACTTACTGCATCCTAGAGAGATGCTTCAACATTTGAAACATGTGAGTGGGTCAGGAAAGTTGGGTTATAATGTAAGTTGCCCTTCAAGCATGTGTGTGATTGTTGTTATTGTCGTTTAATGCAAATCTTTCCACACTCGTCCGACACCACCGATAACCAAACTTAAGAATGAGGAAAAGGAAAAATAATGCTATGGAAAATCAGCTTTTGTCACTCATGATACACCGTTTTATTTACAGATACTGTATGTGGCTTCAGACTACAGACACAGCATCTGACCAGAGCTCACCATTTGATCGTCAATTTATCAAGCAAGTTTATACGCAAAATCCTCTCGGTATTTGAAATGATCCATTATGGACCATTCATGATTCTTAATGAACCTCTTCTTGACAACACTGGAGTCTCAGTGGATAGTGAAGCTATTTCACTCCAGCTAAAGACTTCTTTAATGAGAAGCACCATTTCTAGCTGAAGGTTAACCGTCCTTGCAGAAGACAAATGAAGTTATTGGTGAGAGATGACTACTTTGGGAAAGTTTGCTACGAAGCAAATGAGTGGCAACTTTTTGCTTGAGGTTCCTTATTATTATTTTAAATATTTAATACGGCGATGAGTTTTTAAGTGTTAAACGCATCAATCTTCACATGTGTGTGTGTGTGTGTGTGTGTGTGTGTGTGTGTGTGTGTGTGTGTGTGTGTGTGTGTGTGTGTGTGTGTGTGTGTGTGTGTGTGTGTGTGTGTCTCGGTGAAAGATAGCAGCGGGTCTTTAGAGGCTTGATGTGAGCCGCTGATTAAATTAACATATTGCCATTAATCAATTATAAATTAAGGAAGTATCAAGAGAGGTAACAGTAATGACGTGGTGTCAATGTGTGTGCATTTAGACCAGGAATATTTAACGGCATAATGAAAAGAAAACGGTACCGGTCGAGCAAGTAATTCGCTATTAACCTAACTTGCAGTACATTTGCTTTTATAATAATCATTATCTTTCTGTTTTACTGTCTCCGCTTTTTCTTCTATTAGAGAAAGTAGCATTTCTGGTGAAGGAATATAAGTTGTGTGGGAGTGAATTTAGGGTGAAGTTTTTGTGCTCTAATATCAAATAAACTTTAAGAAAATAGTTGCAACCAGTTCCCTCCTCTTCTACAATCAATAATGTGAGTTGCAAAAAGCTAGCAAGCGAGTTTCTTAAATATATATTTGTCATCCAAACACTCTTCATTCCTGAATCTTCATGTAACACTGTTCTTATTTGTACTGATGGTCTGATGAAGCTTCATGAAGCAGTATCATTATTTTTCGAGTCTACTAGATGGCGGTCTCTGCAGTATTTGCTGTGGTTTTTAACAACGTTCTAATGAAACATCACATTTTTAAACTAATGGGGCCACCTACTGACATCTAAACAACATGACACCGCTTCATGAAGCTTCATCACTTATTTGTAGAGACCACTAGATGGCACTCTGTCTTGGATGATTAATCGTTTTGAACAGCTATTATAATACAATGCAACGTAACAGTTAACAGTTGTTGATATTTACAAGTGTTTTATTACATTATCAGTATTATCTAATATTTTATTATCATATCATTTTATTATTCATCACTTTTAATGAGGGTACTGTATGTCTTAATATAATGTATATGTTTGTTTAATCTGTATTTGTGAACTGCTGTGACTACTTAAATTTCCCAAATGTAGGAAAAATAAAGTTATATACTAACGGTTATCATATTATTGTAAGAGAGTCGTAACATGGTATTCACCATGGGCAACAACAGACCGGGAGCTTTTTTTGTTCTGGTAATTTCTGCCTGGGCGATGCATTCATACAGAAGAAGAAAATCTGTTCCGGTTTGTTTAATTTTAGGTACTTAATGAGACAAACCTTTTTTTAAGTTGCGGAAAATACCTGCAGGACTCAGCAAGATCCAGTGAAATCAGCTTTTCTTCTCATGGGCCCGTTCACAACTACCAAGCAATTTTACTTTCTTGAAATAATCAAAAAAACTTTCTCCACTCAGTGATATTTTCATACAGGACTCAGGCCTCCACATAAAAAACGATGTGGATTCACAGAGGAGTGCAATAAGCAGAAGAAACAGGTGCGAACGCTCAGTATTACTTTGCAGTGCAGTTCTCCCAGCATGCTACCTAGAAAGCTTTTCAGTGGCGTCAAGCTTGGCTGCTCTCCATTCGATTTCCCTTGCGGGTCATCCATCGGCCTGGGGACGTGGCGAGCTAAGGCGCCCAAGCCTGAGGTGATTAACGTAAGAAAGATGACTGCAGCTCGCAGCGTAAATCCAAAAGTGTTTCAGGTGGAACACAGGAGCTTGTCTCGCTGTGAGAAATGGAGGAAGGTTTCAACTAATCCTGCAGCGAAAACCTCTCAAGTAATAGCAAATGGGAAACTTCGAGTGGGTTTGGAGTCCAATAGAAAACTAACCTTGCTCTTTGGTAGGAAGCGAAATTCAGATGAGAAAGGTAAAGGAAAAGAAGGAACAGAGAATGCATGTGAACCCTGAGGTGAAAGTGTGAACACCATCTGCTGAACATCTGGTGTGAAAAGCCAAACGCCTCAAGCAATCTGCTCAGGAAATTTCCTATTTAGCTACAAAAGAGATCAAGCTCGGAGCCGGCTGATCCTTATGAGGACATGATCGAAGTCATGTATTCAATCTTCATCTGTATTGCTTGAACCCAGATTACACCAGAGGTTAACAGTTCCTTACCATTCCGTACTTCAGTTTCAAATAATTCATGGCTATGCAATCATGTATTTCTCATTAAAGTTGTGTTGGGAGGTATCATACATCTCATGAATCATTTACCCGTAAGTGTGTCACTGTCGGGAGGGAGAATGTTTTTAGTAAAATGATATATTTAAATTTTATACTCGCCCTCATGCCTACTAAGGGTTGGGAGTAATCCATTCCTTTTTGGAGTTATAGACCTGTCTGGGTAGCATGTTACCCTTTTAGCTTCTGCTACAAACAAGTTTAAATACAGACCTGTTTAATTTTATCTCCGGAAATGTTCAGTCGTCGAGGCTTCAACGCAAGAGGGACATTACAGACTAGCAATACGGATTAGACTTAAAATAATTCCAACCCTTAGTCAACCTGAGGGTGAGTAGATAATGAGGGGAAATTGGGTGAGCTATTCCTTTAAGATGTGTTAAAAGAGAAACTGCTCGGCAAAATGTTACATTTTAAAAATGTATAAATGACTGAAAGAAGGAGTTTTCAATTCAAACACAGGTGTAAAAAAAGGCATTTTTATTGCTTTATCCCTTTTATGTTTATGTTAACTAGATATATAGTTCATGTTATTGTAGGCTTTGTGCTAGACAAAGTGAAAAGTAGTTGTAAAGCGGTTTTACTTGTACCACTTTTGAGCCACTGACAAATGTGGCTCTAAAATGGAGACTTAAACAGGGAACACAAAGTGAAACAAGACAGTTAGGAGAGGACAGAGCAGCAACAAGCTCTGGTGCTCACTACAGTGATGCAAGGTCACTGGGGATTGAGGCAGAGGAGCACAGTTGCAGTTTCAACCACCTACACCTGAAAGGAAGACAAATTGGGTGACATGTTCCTCCTCCAGGCCCTCCATTCCTCTCTTAAGAGGAAGCCAGCATCTCCCAAGCATTAAAGTGGAAAAAGCAACGCCAATGCACACATTTAATGAGGCTTCTCCACTGTGACACAACTATTTCTGACATTCACCGATTTCCTGCTTTACTCCCTGTTTCACTGAAGAGGGGAAGATCATCTAAAACATTCAGTCCACAAACAGGTTACTCTTATAAAACATACCATGAACACAACCCATTTTCTCAATGATACTGTGTATAATACGGAATAAAATGTCACTGATTCAACGTGTCTCATCTCTCTTTGCAGATAAATTGTGCATCATTGTTGTGTCTAGCACCTTGATGTAATTGTTTGGTGTGTGCACTTCTGGGAGTAGTAGCACTTCCAGCTGTGTCTTTCTTCTTCTTCTTGTGATTGCCTCCACATTCCGCTACTGTCTGACTTTGCACTGGCGATCAGATCCACCACTCTAGCTCCGTTTCATCTGGGATTCGGTAAGATTTTGAACAAACCCTCCTAAACATAATACGTTCTTCCAAATGAAAAAAACGTTTTGAAATGATGCTCCAATTACATCGGCTGTTGTTGTTAATTAGCCATCATCTTCTTTCAGAACCCTCTTCCTGCTGGTCTCATCATAACATTCTGTAATGATGGATCGTGCTGTAGTACCTTGCTATAAATCCTTCATTCTTTTACCTCTTTCTGTTTCCTACGGCGTGATCTTTCTAGGGGAACACCATTGATTCTCCTCTTCTTCCTCCTTGCAAAGGTGTCGCCCCATGTGTGTCCCCTCACAGTAACACCTATCATCTTCCTGTCCATGTTTACTAACAGTTCTAAAAACGTACTCGTCCCAATAGCGGTCGTGGCAGATGTGTGACGGGCCCGGGCACGGTGTGAACCCTAAATTACACTGGATGTGCTTTCATTGTTTTTGTTTTGCCATGTACTGGGAAATCAGTCCTGGCCCACCTGATGTGTGTGGTAGATGTAAGGACCCAAAAGATATTGCAGATTTAGGATTTTTTTTGGCAAATTTTCTCCTGTTCATCTTGGTAATTAAACAGGTAAACATGTCAGGTATGGATTCGATTTTGGTGATCTGGAGCTGAGTCCTAGAAGAGATAGTGAGAGACCAAGTGCTCTAATATCAACTTCATCCACCATTGAATCTATTGTTCATCACTCAGGACTTGGGGGGTTATTTTTAGTTTTTTGGATTATTCAAATTCAGTTAAAGGTATGTGTTGTTAATTGCAACAGGTTAATTTTTCTGTGAGTGTATCTGCTCGGCCCGGACTGTCTCAATTACATGTTGTATATTTATTACACCAAGGTTGATCTATTTATACACTGCATTGATTGTCTTTCTTTTGTCAAAGCTTTTAGGGTGATTTACTCTAAGCTGGACTCGATCACTGCAGTTGCCAGTCAAACTGCCCAATAATTGCTCTTATCATTTTATTTTGTTGAGATGATATAAAACAAATACGGACACAATTCGTAGTGATGGTCTGATGAAGCTTCATGAAGCAGTGTCATTATTTTCAGAGTCCACTAGATGGCAGTGTCTACATTATTTTCCTTTGTCAACAATTGTTCTAATGAAACATAACATTGTTTCTAAACTAATGGCGCCACCTTCTGACCTCTAAATAACATGACACTATTTCATGAAGCTCCATTAGCCCATCACTAGTAATTTGGGGGAGAGTCTTCTTAAGTCGCATCATTAAAAACTGTCCTTTCTGACATTATGGATGTAAAAGTATTACACGTCTACCTCAATGACTCTGTTGCATGTCGCCAGAGAACTTGCTGCGCGTGATTTGCGGTGTCGGAAAGCTTGGCGATTTGGCTCAGTTGGGTGAAATCGGCCTAACATTTACATGCCTGCATCAGCACGGATTCACCACCTGCAGCACAGCTTGAAATTACAGGGGATGTGCGGTGTTAGCTGATGCAGCTCATCTGCAGCAGCCATGAGGTTTTTCTTCAAGGAAGAGAGGACTTGTCCCCGTCAGGTAAAATATGTTCTTGTCAACTTAGAATTTATATTTCCCCTTGTGGAATTTTTAACTAGGAGATCATGCCTTTTTCTTTGAATAAAATGTGTATTACTTGTGAACACAGAATGGGAGTCTATAAGTAAGTATGTCATATTTGTAGAGTATGTCACCTGAAATTCTGGGTGCATGCAAAAATGATTAATAAGAGCTTTTGACTATGATCTCAGCCAGAGGTGGACACTTAATATTCCCCAAGGGCCACTTTGTTTGAATAAACAGTCTCAATTTGCCATAATACACACACACACACACACACACACACACACACACACACACACACACACACACACACACACACACACACACACACACACACACACACACACACACACACACACACACACACAGAGAGAGAGACATTTATCAAAAGACAATAACAATACAGTGTTTCTTTACCTACAAAATAATAGTTTTAACTGTTATAATCTCAAGCTAGTTTGCTAAAAGATCACAGCACAATAAAAACATGTTGTTATGTATTATTATTGACCTAGATTGTTTCAATACTTACTAGTATCCTTTCATAGTCATTTATATAAAACTACTTCCTCTAAGCTTCTTCAAGCTAAATTCAATTCTTATAAATGTATTGTTGGTAATAAAATGTGTATTTTTTTTGACCAAAACCTGATATTATGACCAATTTCTTGGTCGTATATTGTCCGCTTTTTGACCCAGCATTGTGTTTGCATTTACAGGAGTAGTAACTAAAGTATGCAATGTTTACAGAAAAAAATGGTTTCAGTGATTTCCAGACATTTCTTCCAGTCTGATGTTTTTATGTTTTCTCAAACAAAAACGGACTATAAAGCTAATAGGTGATAATCTTTTTCTAATTAACTTGAGTTTTCTTTATTCAAGTCATATTTTACCGTACTTCCTACACGTCTGTTTGACCATTTTGGTACTTCAATTAATGGGCTGAAGTGTCACTAAGAGATGACTCGTAACAGCCCGACAGACAGAGAGAATGGCCACAGAGAGTGACATTCATTACACCTCCTCAAGAGGAAGGCAGCGCCGGTGTCAGCATTGATGACTGTTGCAGAGACAAGTGCACTTCAACATGAACGTGAAGGGGGAGAAATGGCAGTCACACCAACCCGCACCTTTCACACCATGTATCGCGGAGCTGTCAGCGCCGCCGTCAACCACCATCTATATCCAGTCTGACACGAGAAACCGAGAGTGTCTGAGAAGTCCTGATCAAGATGGTGAGAGCGAAAGACAGAAGGACCACCCGTGGCTCAAAAAAAAACGTGGCACCTGGTGAACGTCGAGAGTCTCCGCTGACAGCCAAACCCTGTCAAATTGCACATGGCGGCCCTTTTAAATAACTTGGCAAGTTTGAAACCAGAGGGCACGCGAGCAGAAAAACCTCCCTCTTTAGCTGACGATGTGAGCGTTTGTTTTTGCATCTCATCTCCTCGTGCTCTCACGTCCCGTTAGGCTCGTCAGACGGCATTGCTGCCGACAGCCTGTCAGTCTTCCTTCCTTTTAACACTCGGCGCCGCTGCTGTGTGACAGTACAGCTCCTCTGGCATCCAGAGTAAAACAAGAAGAAGAAAACAGACTCCCCTTGCATACATGTCTCCACTTTTATGAGAATCGTGCGCTGCCTGTCTACCGCTCCTTGTCCTTCTTTCATTCTTGTGTTGTCAGCTGGCATGCTGCCTCAGCCTGCCCAGTGCCTTGCAGCAACCTCCAGTCTAGAGTCAGGTAGATGGACTGACATTTGAAGCTCAGCGAGACCGTTACAAAAATAGGTTGTGAGTGTTTGTAATAATCTTAAAAATGGGTTGTGATTCTCACCACTGCCATTATATGATCACATGACGTCCACACACGTTTATTCACCCACACATTTATTCACACACACAAGACGATACAATATGTTAGCAGCAGCGTTAAATAATTCTGATAGGGTTGTCCCAAGAACTGATACTTCTCTACAAATTTGTTACCAGCATGATACCAGCTGTCTTTATCACCCCAACGACCAACGGGGCAGTATCCACACCTTTTAAAATAGGTATCAAAAAGAACCAAAGTATTTTGGCATTGTGACAACCCTATGTGCTGGTATTCTAAAAAAAATATATATATCAAAGTAAGAAAAATCATAATTTTGGGGGGGTTTTTTTTTTTTATGTTATTGGGGGGAATCACTTTGTGAAGTTTGATCATTTGAAATTGAAATTTCACAAATGTTCTACTTGCCCTCTTGTCGTGTGTAATTTGTGTCTTTTCGGAGGTAAAGGTAGAGATGTATGTCCACATGAGGGTCAGGGACAGGGCTCACTTTCTTTCGTCCAAAGACCACCCCCAAAAAACCTCCAAATACCTTCATACTGCTCGTCTGTAATGTCCCTCTTGTATTTAGGCTGGACACAAGAAATTGTTATAAACAACTTTGAATTAAATCTATATTTTAAGCTTGAAGACTAGGAAATTCCGTAGCACGGATGTATTTCGATGTCCATTGGTCCCTTTGGGCAAAGAAAAGTGAGCTGTCATATAGACAATTTTTCCTGGAAATCCAAAAGACACGGATAACTGTGAAAATCAACCAACCTTTAGTCGAATTTGAATTTTCCGTGAACTATTCCTTTAAAAACAATGTGTTGTTCAAAATCTCATTCACACCTCTGCCGTTTACATCATTGCCTTTGTTATGCATTCTGCACGAATCACCATCAAACAACAGTGCTTTGTGGGTAAAAGCAAACAAGACACGGTATCTCATAATCATTCAATTAATGGAAATTGGGGTGAAAGACGACAAGCCACGTCTGACAAATACAATGAACCGTGAGCTAACATGTGACCATATTTTTTTAAGCCACAGCAGAGGCCATATAATAGCTCTGCAAGCACGGGGATCATGATGATGATGATGATAGTGTTGGCAACTGAGGGGCGATGAAGCATATCCAATAACCTTCTGAAATGTCACATGCATCCTGCTTCTTCTTTTTAGAGAAACAAAACAGTTGAAAGGTTAAGGTTAGTGAACAATCTTTACATCGATATCATGTTCATGGTGAGAAGGATTGCTATGAAAGTTGGAGACAGGGATGGACGTGTCTGTGGCTAAACACAAATGCTGCCTTGTGCGATTACAACGGCAGATCTGAAGGGGTTTTTTTTCACCCTGCGAAGCCTGTAGCGATGTTGTCCGTACATTTTTCACAGCAGAAAGTGACATATTGAAGGCCAAACATCTTTCTTTCCGTGTCTTCCTTTTTTTCCTTGTTTCCGTAGGCCAAGGGCTGGAGTGAGACGCAGTGACACGGTGAGACGTCTGGATGCTGACACCACACAGGACAGACGCCGGAGATGTAATGCTCTGTGTCAGCTCACAGGTGCTCTGTGGTGAAGTCCCTCGGCACGCTGTGGCCCAAGCAAAATGACAGATGCTGGGCGTGAACGCAACCTGGCCCCCGCCAACATGAAGAAGGAATATAGGCCTCCTTCTTCTAACCACTAAGAGCTGTGTTCGTTTCATCACAAGCCTTCATGCTGAGAAAATGATAGCTTTCGAGACGAGTTGCTGGATGATTCTACTAAAACAAACGACCTCCTTCTACATGACACAACCTCTGGTGATGGCAGATTTTTGCTGTGGGATATTTGAAAGAGCCTGTTATTGAAACGGATGGACGTGTTTGTGTTTACGCCAATGAACGTTTGTTTAACACTTCAAGTAATGTTTGTTTTCTTATTTAAAGAACAACTAATGTCAAAAACAAACTCTCCTGACTCACTCACATATTTCAAGATGCAGTAAGTCCCTCACCATGACCATGTTTTGAACGTATTACTTTATAGAGTTCTTCCCCGTCTGAAATCCCGGCGAATGAGAGGTTACAAGAGCGGAGTTCATTATGACACAATAATGGGCTACACTCCTCCTCAAGCCAGCTTTAATCACGCCTCGCTTTGTTGATACAATGAGTACCTTGAACGTAGAGACATCCAAGATTGATGACGTGCGGTGACAAACCCACTTAAATCAACACATTAGTTGACCTTTAAAGGAATCTGGCTCAGGCTTCAAGTTTCCCGTCAGAGGACTTGGCTCTAAGCACATATTGTACATGAAACTTACCCAAATTTTAAAACATTTAAATATGTATATAGATGCAATTTAAATATTATCAAAAAAGCTAGATGGTTGATTATAGTCAGTTTAAACTACATTATCAATAGGATTTAACTTGACATACTTTAAATCAGTGCAATTGAGAGAGTTAAAAAATGTAATATCATTTTTAAGATCCTGTTAAAAAGTGTTTTTAATCTATACATATTATATATATAGGAATGTCTTAAAAAAGATAAGAAAGACTTAAACAGATAAGCAGTCCTGGTCATTTACATTGTGCTGTATTTGAGTTTAGTGCTGCAGGCAAGTTTCCATCAACAGGAATGACCACGGCTGTGTCCTTTTGTCTGAATAAAATCTATATAAAGTGCTTCACGTTACCACGTAAACAAAATAGTGTCACACCAGATTCAGACCAGAAAATGTCCACTTCAGGAACTAATTTTGATTTTTTAACCTGTATAGGTTAAACATATAAAACAACCATCTCTACATTAGTTTTCTGTGGAAGGCTGTAATACGTTCATTTTAATAAAACAAATTTCCAAATAAATTTTTTAGGACAGGTTCAGCAATAAGTTATTTGTGTGCTTGGTCACAAATTGCTTTATTGATCAGCACTCTGCTTAAAGAGTCAACAAAATGAAGATAGATACATTTACGGGCAGATTTCCTAAGATCCCTCTTTACACAAGCTATTAAGACTTTTGCGCAGTAGACAGAATAACAGATGGCATCGTTCACTGGTTTACAGCACTGCAAGTTTCTAAAAAAAATAAAAAAAAGGGTGCTTTGTTCTTAAGTTGACACAAAATGGAGGCAGAGTGGGAAGCACTGGCCTGTCAGTCAGTTGTGTGTGTAATAAAGTACTTGTGTGTGTGAAGTAAGTAAGTAAGAAGGTGTTTGTTCAGAGTCCTGCCCTTCGCTGTCTGATCCAGAAGCTGCTGAGAGCCATGGAGAGAGGCAGCGACGACTTCACCTCTTTTGTAGTAAAAAAAATATTTGATTTCAAACTCTATCTTTGTTAAATTACTGAGCTCCTCCATTACTCATTTTGTTCAACAGCTCCATTTTGTTGTGGTTTGAAACTAAGATTTACATCTTAAAAACCAAGAAAGCGTCAGCGTCTTGTTTAAATAGGTGAACACCCCGATGTTACGAGGGACATATTATTTTCAACTAATACGTGTATTCTACGCTTAAATCTTTGTGAAGGTTGTTTGTCATTCGGACAAGAACTTTGCCCAAATATATTTTTCTAACCCGGAAACTATTAACTGCAATAATAATAATAATGATGGAAGATAACTGAGTTAAATGTTGTTTTTAAGCTTCAAATTAAAATTAATTAATTTAAAACCGTATATATAACTGCATATATAATAACTGAATTAAACTAGAAAAAGTAATTTGCTTTATGAAAATGCAGAATAAATGTATAATGTTCATATGCATCTAACATAAAAAAAAAGGAATTAAATGTTATTACGATAAATTTGCCAGATCAACTTTCCTTTTGTGTTCTTGTTGATAAAACAAGACTTTGACAGTGATGGAGAAGACTAAGTAGTGATGGTTATAGTTCGGAGGGGTGAAATTATTGTTTATATTCTGTAAGTTGCTGTTTTGAACGGAGTTACACGACGGGGGCAGAGAAGCAAGACATGACAGGCGCAGACAGTGAACATCAGTGGGATGCTCGGTGCCTCTTTGGATGTTGACGATGGTTCGCTCAGACTCGCCCGTCAACTTGAATCACAGTCCTTCGAATCTCTTGTAATATGAATAAATATATTCATCTTGTTCTTGTCTTGAAAAACAACAAGATAACCCTGAAACGATATTTGTTCATGTTTAAAATATGATCCAACTTTGTTTTTTTCTCATCATCCCTAGGTAACAACATGATCACAGTTTATATTCTTGTCTCCTTTTCCCGTTTAAAAAAGTGTATTTTCATCATGTCTTTTATTTCCTTTTCTGCATTTAAAAGTCCATATTCATCAGCATGACATTCTTTCAAATCTTTCAGAATCATGGGTGATTTGGCTGGCGTCTGTTATCCAGGAAAGATTTGTGAAAAGTTGTAAGATTGAATTCCTGTCCCGTCAAGTTACACTCGGCAGAGCGTGGCGTCAAACATTTCAACAATGATCACGGAGCTGAGATGAAAACGCAGATGGCGCAGGCACGACGTGTCTTCACTTTTATTTATAACTGTGTATCTGGTGTCTTCTATGACTTGGTCTGACAACGTGACATCACACGCTTCTGAGGTCTAACTTTTCAAAATACGGCCTGGGGGCCATTGGCGGTCCTGGAGAATATATAAAGTGGTCTCCGTCCTAGACTGTATTATTGAACCAGAGAATGTAAAACAATCATTTCCTAATTAATAAATGCAGCACAGGCTTTTTAAAAAAAAAAAAACTACTAAGGGTCAATGATAAATCATAAATGCTTTAAACGCCTGTCTGTACTGAGAACTCTGTTTTGTGTTGAATATATAGATCAGTTATATTTCAATTATGTCACTGTTCTCTTGTTTTTACTTCATCAAATGGATCGTGGTTCTGTTTTAAAAAAAGAAGTTTGGACGCCGTAGATTTAAATACTAAAGGCCTGTTTTAAACAGTCACAAAATATTTGTTAGTCACTTGAAATGTTTTCTTTTCAAAGATAAAAATGAACCTCCGTACTGTTCTTCTTATTTAGACATCTTGCCATAAAATAAATTCCGTTTTCTCTCCATAACAGTTTTTTAAATTTAAACTTTCTTTTTGTCTTTGTGCTATTAGAATAAACATGCTTTCTCCCTTATAATTATATTATATAATAATGAATATATAATTCATAGTTATTATTTAATGATATTTCTTTCCTTCTTGGTATTGCTTGAGAAAGACAGTTTTTACATCACAGCTTTTTTTTCATTAGCCCTCCTCATTTTGGTACACACTCGATTACATGCAAGAGGCTGAGATGAAGAGTGTGTGTAACAAGCAATTTTTTTTATATCGCAGTTGTGTTATATCAATAAGGGAGGAACAATAGAAAAAGCCAGTACATTGGTATTGTTCAATATGGTACAGAGAACTCTATTATAGCCATCTCATTTGCATACTTATGGTAGTACTATTATTTTCTGTGAAAAATGAACTGCAATGATGTCAGAATATTTTTTTAAATTCGTGTTCAATATTAGGTATTCACACTTAGAGGCAATCATCATGTTTCATCCTTGCGATGGTTTTACTTTGACAGCGCACCCGCGTTTCCTCTCAGGACGTGAGATCAGACAAAATGTAGCATGAGAAAAATATATCAAAAACTTTACCAAGGAATTATATTTTGAAGTTTCAACGTCTTCCTTTTGCTGTCATAGTTAATGTATTACAAATAAATAATTAAGGGATAAACCAAAAAAAATCCAACAAGCCGTTAGATTTTATTTTAATTAATATATTTATATTTCTTTAGACAAAGCCTGTACATTTCAATAAAATACAGTGTAATAAATGAAATGTAAATGAAAGAGAGCAATGGTATCTTCACCCAGGGGTCATAACCTAAAGAACGGTCCAGAATAGGTTGCATTTAACCTACGCAAATGTGTATAATTATGACATTATATCCGTCTTTATGTTGTTTGAATGCTCAATAGGCTCCTGAGTATTCTTATGTAATAAAATAAATTCAACCTATGATGTCACTTTATTTGAATAAAAAAGGAAAAAAACTGTTCTTTAATTATAAGTCGAAGATCAACCGCCTTACTTGCTTCTTCTGAAATATGTGGAATTTTTTGGGGGGATTTTGGAATTTCAGCTGTCATTGATTCACAGTGGAGTCCAAAAAGGACAGCTGAAAATCCAGGGTCAAGGTCAAATGTGAGCTTCCTCTACCTTCCTGAGAAAAGTATGGATTCAGCTAGAAGAGGAGATGCAAAACATGTAGACAGGCTGTCATTGTCTTTTAAAGATTGGAGTGTGCCCCCATTTTTTTTTTCGGGTTGTGAATCCGCGACACCTCCCCAATTACGCGCATCGTCTCATCCCGCCGGTCGTCACTGGTTTCGAGTTTGTGAAGCTGCTTCACAAGCCTGCTGTCTCTTCTCTTCTCTCCACCCCACGGGCGCTGAAATAACGGCCTCAGCGAGCAGGAGACGCGCGAAAAAAAAAAAAAAGCTCTCCACGTTTTTCTGTCTCCAACGCTTTAACCAGCCGCGTCTCTGATCGACGCATGAAAACACGGATGCGTGAGATGGATGGATGGATGGAGTTGCGTATGAATGGAAGAGGAGAATTGGAAGTGTGATCTGAATGCGTAAACGGGTCTCTCTCTATAATAATAATAATAATAATAATAAATAAATAAATAAAAGAACATTCCTATCATGACTAAAACAAAACTTACCAGGATGACAGTCGGCCCGGAGGAGGAAAACCAAAGCGGGTAGAAGGAGACAGAAATTCCACCGGCGCGATTGCAGTAACCTCCACATGATAAAAACGTGCACGTCGACATGCAAAGCCGCAAACTGTTGAGTTTTTGTTTTTTTTGTTTTTTTTTTGTTCCTCCTCTAGCGACGTCTCCGCTGCACACGACAGATGGATCAGGATGGATCAGGATTGGAGTTACGCGTCCAGGAGAACAAGAGAGGTTTCAGGATCCTCCGGATATTTCCCAGTCTTTATGAATGTTTATTTATTTTAAAAAGATGGGCAGAGGGATGTTAGCGGTCGAGAGTGCAGCCCCGTGTGGAGGATGCGTCGGAGGAAGAGGAGGAGGAGGAGGAGGAAGAAGAGGAGGCAGCGCTCGGAGGACCCGCGAAGAGAGAAGTGATGGAGTGATGCTCTCGGCTTCCCATTCCTCCATCCATCTAGGAAGTAGCTCAAGTCTGCCAGTGACTTTAAAACAATCTTGGGGGGGAAGAAAAAAAAAGGGGGGAGGGAGAGAGAGAGAGAGGATGGAGATAGGGTGAAGGGAGAGACAGAAAAGAAAACGCGTCGCTCCTCCGGATCCTAGCGCCGCTCCTCCTCCATCACTACAAGACACTACTGTCCCATCACCATACATGACAATGTTCCTTTTCACCTCTGACGATAATATGGTTGAAATATGATGAATTATTTATTTATCTAAAAATCTATAATAGATTGTTCTGATATGTTGTAGGGAACTAGAGGTTTTTGTTACCAGAGCATACAGAGAGAAATATCATTTATAATTATATATATATTTTCCCATCGATTAATACTAGATGTCAACTGTTTTCTTAAGAAAAAGGAAGAAAAATTCACACATGTCTAAACACTCGTTT
This sequence comes from Callionymus lyra, assembly GCF_982586985.1. Lineage (NCBI taxonomy): Eukaryota > Metazoa > Chordata > Actinopteri > Syngnathiformes > Callionymidae > Callionymus > Callionymus lyra. The sequence continues at coordinate 17,182,535 of NC_141827.1, forward strand.
TAATCAAGTTTACTCAACAACAAAAAAACCACATAAACTAGTGAAAAAGTTAAAACACAAATACATTTTTACTGGAATATAATGCCGCCGTTAAACTGGCAAAAACAAATTCAAACTATGATCTTAGTATAATGAGTAAGTAAGAAATTTATATTTGTAGAGCGTTTTTCCAGACCAGGGTCACAAAGCGCTTAAACAATCAAAACAATACTCAATTAAATATATACTTAAAATGTCAGGATAACACCGAGAAAAACACAGGAGTCCCAGAAAATCAAGGAAAAGCCTGCATGAATAAAAATGTCTTAAGATGTTTCTTGAAGGAGTCAGTAGATCCATCAGGCGCAGAGAGAGAGAGGAAGATCAGTCACATGATGGGTCATCATGTGGAAGGAATATGGAAAAATACAAACAGGCAGAGCACATGGCATGTAATATTGAAAACGTCCAGCAGGGGCAGCAAAAAAAAGAAGTCCAACCCTCAACCCTGTTAGGATGTTTATTTCCTTGCAGGTTGTGCTGATCGCCTTTTTATTTCCAGGTCGGGAGGGAGCCAACTTGTGACCTTTCAGTCCATTGTTCGTAGGTATCACAACAAATGAGAAATAGTAATAACAACAAGGCTAAACCACTCATGCAATCCAATAAAAGCTATTGGCAAATAAAAATAATTTTGTTTTGTACTCAGCCAAACAATGGAGTATAGAAGAGACTTAAAAGAAGGTTGATAGAAGGCAAACAATTGCAGTGGCATCAAAAAAGAGAAATGGTGTATTTAAGGATCTGAAATCAAATGGAATTTGAAGTTGGATTAACTCACAAATATGAAGAAATGTTTAAAAATAATGATGTGCCAAGGAGGTGATGTTTTTGTCTATGCTAATCTGTGTTGGCAAGAGCTCTGAAAGGCTGAAAACCCCAAGAAACAGATGATTAAGACTTGCTATGCTAAACTCAACCTCTAGGACAGAGGTCACTAAAGTGTTGCCTCTTGACAGGAGTAGCATAATTTAGCAAATAGCTGCTGGTGGTTTAAACTCGTTGGACTCCCAAGACGTCAATATGAATAAAATAAATAAATACAAAACCTGTAAAAATACAAAAATACATCATTCAAAAGTGCTTGCAAAGCATGAGGAAGAGATCTGTTGATCTGTTGAATTGAATCTGTCTTAAAACGTTCCTTTCTGCAGTGCATGGAGAGGAGCCTTTGGCTGCGGTTACTCTTCCGAGCCACCATAGTGCCATGCAGTTGGGCATTATTATGAATGGTTTCCTGTCCTAATAAGCTCCGAAACACTGAAACATGTTCAAGTTAAAGAGATAACATGAGTTGATGTTTATATATGAAGGAAATTCTGGAGAAATTTATATTTTCTGTCACATCTCTTGTATTTAAAATATGCTTGCGTGAACTACATGGCTTTAATTTTTTTATTAATTAATTTTTTTTTAATTTATCATTGACCATAATATACCATTGTGAGCTCTCACTGGATAAATCGGGTTTGAAATGATTTCATAGAATTACTAGTGAGGGTCTGATGAAGTTTCATGAAGCAGTGTCATTATTTTCAGATCACCACATAATTTTTAAACTGATGGCGCCACCTACTGACCTCTAAATAAAATGACACTGTTTTATGACACTTCATAAGTCAATCAGTATGAATTCAGAGCCAAAGATTATAAAGCAGAGAGTGCCATCTAGTGGCCTTTCATAATGAAGACACTGTTTTATAATGTAGAAGAAGCTGTATCATGAGGCCCCATTAACCCACCGTTACATTTGTCCAAAACAAAGGAAAATAGTGCGGAGACCGCCATCTAGTGGACTCTGAAAATAATGACACTGTTTCATGAAGCTTTATCAGACCATCGCTACCCTGGTGATCTGTTCAGAGTGTCACTCGCCTAAAGTAGCTGTGGGATAAGCTCCAGCTCCCTTGAAAATTAACCCTTATTTTGAGGTAATCTGGCGGCCTGCATATGTATATCTTGAGGGAGGTCGTTCACCTTGAGGCAACACAATGGATAAATTAAAGATTTTAATGTAAATTTGTTTTTGGGCAACCTGGTCACCCTGAGATAACACCAATAAAATAATAATAAAAATGAATAATTTAGTAATCATAATAATCATCATTTCATCCAAAAATCTTGGAATCACATAGTTGGTAGTAGTGGGTAAGAACTATACAAGAGAATGTTAGTATTTACATGAATTATATATTATTTTATTTTAAACCCTGTTAATTGATGAAAGAAAATGTGGGTTCTGGTATCAGCCGCAATCAAATCAGGCCCTGAAAGTATTAATGTTGTTTTCTGAGCCAAAAACCATCAAATTCGCAGCCAACTGAACTATTGTTGTTTCAAAAACCAGGGTTTTCCTGCCCAGTCGAGACATTTGTAGCTATCTGATATGTTGTTATTTTTGCTAACAGAAGTTACATTATTTGATTATCTGCGTCTGTCTTTCTGTCCATAAATCAATCTGAAGAAAGAGTTTTTGTGGTTCGTTTCACTTTGTTGTCTGGGTGAAACAAGAAACGCCCTCTTTTAGGGAAAACAGTTGTTGTTTGTTGTTTTTAATTGTCTTTCAAGGCCAAAGGTGAATCTGCTGGTGGAGATAAACTTCTTGTGGCTCCATCAGATGACTTTAAGTTGTAGAATCAGCCTTTATACAAGAGAGTTAATGGCCAGAATATTTGGATGTAGAATTATGACCAAGATGCGGTTGTTTGGATTGTACATAAAGTTGCTGCCACTGCTAGAATGTACCTTTTGTCTCATTATAGACTGAAACAGTCATGTTGTTAGCACTGACATGGCTGACTCTTACACTAACCTTTGAACCATGATGTCATTTTCTTTTTTGTGTAAGTCTTTTCAAGACATTTCATTTTTCTATCCATTATCAACTTTGCCTTAAAATTAGGGATGCACCAAAAATGAATCTTCACGGGGCCAAGGGGTAACCATGACCGAAAGGGCAACATGTATTGTGCACAATTTAAGTACCATTAGATTCATGGCTATGACTTCTTACCTCACAAAACTCAAGTATACAAATGTATACATTAAATATAATGGATCAAGAACAAAATGCAATAACAAAATTGAACATGTATTTAGCACTGACAATTATCATATTCATGTTTTTATTCTAGTGTGTCATATTGAATCGTGTATTAAATTCTGTGATTCTGAAAAGAGCTATATAAAATTAATATTAATGAATAAATGCCGAATTAAAACAATATTGTTCCGTTGATCGACAAAATAATAGCTAATTAAAACAAATGTACATTTTTGTCTGTCTTTAATCCGGTTATGACCCTGGTCTAGAAAGGCGCTTTAGAAATAAACATTACTTACTTACTTACTTACTTATCTGCATCATTGTCTTTGTTCTTATATAATGCAGATCATAGACCAATGAAGTGTAAGTGGAGTTGAATAGATCTTGTTGAAACGTGTTGAGAGATTCCAACAGTGTTTTTTATTTCTCGACTGGTCTGTATTCACCTCTTGATTCAGACAATTAATGTATACGAGACTAAAAGAAAGATTACTAAAACAAGCATCAAGCCATGCACTATTGCACAGCTTCCTAATGGGATGCCACACGTCGAGAAGTTCTTCAAGACACAATGAACCTAATTGGGCTTTCATGGAGTCAAAATTAAAGCTACAGGATCAGGGGCTGTATAGAGTTTAGCTTTCGACAAAGGCATACGTTTTTTTTTTGTAGCTCCCTTCCCATCCCACACTCTCCCTGCTGCTCTTTGAACTGTTGTCATCCGTCAAGGACTCGCTTTACATAATAAAATCATTAACCGTGGATCTAGTCAGCTGGTCTCTCAACGCGCAATGCAGGCTGCTGGATACAGGACGGGTGGACTAGTAGATTCCTGGTGTATCTTAAGGTTGCCATCTGATTGGAATCTGCAAAGCAATTTGTTGTGCTTAAAAAACTCAGACTTAAGCTTTGATGGACTTATTGCCTATGTCGTCCCTTTTTCTAACCCCCCCACTTCCACAGTGTCAACTTTCCACGATCACCTTGAATTAGACTGAAAAAAAATAATCTCTCTTATCTGTAGTTTTTCCTGTCTAGTCTGTCAGAGCAGTACCCGTTTTTACTCATGTGACAAGTTTGGCGCCGAAGATATGGCTGCCTCTGCCAAGGGGTCCCCAGACACTCCGGAGAAACAACCAGCACCCTTAGATTCTGGAGCCTCACCCTCCAACAGAGAGGAAGACGCTGACACAGTGGCATAAGACATATAGCAGATTGCAGAGCCAATGTGCCTTTGGTCTAAAAAAAACCCTGAAGGAAGTAGAAGATAGCTTAGCGGATGCATGTGCTAACCCCTCCAGAATTATTCCTTTGGGTGGACGCCCTGTCCAACAGCACAAACCATGGCAGTCTTCACTATAGACGAGTTGAGGGAAGTGGTCACAAGAGTACAGGCAGGATCTGCTCCCAGGTACCACCACTCTACACACACTCACCACCTTTTTGTAAACATCACTCTACGGAGACAGCTTTATTGAAAGTGTCCAGTGACATCATGATGTCGGCTGACTCTGGTAAATTCACTGTTCTGGTTCTCTTGGATCTGTCCTCAGCCTTTGACACAGTTGATCACCAGATCCTGCTGAGAAGACTGAGGGATGAATTGGGACTGTCTGGGTCTGTGTTAGAATGGTTCTCATCTTACCTTTCTGGGCGCAGTTTTAGTGTATCTGGCAATCAAATGAGGTCTGAATCGGCAGATCTGTTGTGTGGAGTCCCTCAAGTTTCTGTCCTGGGTCCTTTATTGTTTTTGCTGTACTTGATTCCCCTCGGTAAAATCATTCAGAGATTTCCAGATGTTTCTTTTTTTGCTGATGACATCCAGCTCTACTGCTCTTTTGATCCAACTGAGCCCCAGAGGCTGAACAGCTTAGTCAATTGTTTGCTAGAAATCAAACAATGGCTGAGTGAAAACACTCTACAGCTAAATGTGGACAAAACTGAAACACTGGTGATTGCTCCTGATGATAAGATTCCAGGGTTGAGTCAGTACTTGGGTGACTTAGGTCAGTCTGTTAAACTGAGCCTGAGAAACCTGGGTGTTGTATTTGATAAAGACATGTCTCTTGTTCGACACTGCAGAAAACTGACCAGAAACTGTTTCCTTCAACTGAGAAAAATCTCTAAACTTAGGAAAATGTTGTCGGAACATGATCTGGAGCTTGTAATCCATGCGTTTGTTTCTTCTCGTCTGGACTATTGTAACAGTTTGTTTTCATGTCTTAACAAGAAGGAGCTGTCTCGCCTGCAGTTGATTCAGAACTCTGCAGTGAGAATTCTGACCCGCTCAAGTAGAAGAACTCACATCTCTCCGGTCCTTAAAACTCTTCACTGGCTTCCAGTTTCTTTCCGGATCAACTTTAAAATTCTGGTTCTTACTTTCAGAGCTATTCATGGTCAGGCTCCTCCTCACATCACTGATCTGATCCAGCCTTACACCCCAGCTCGGGCTCTGAGGTCTGTGGATCAGAATCTACTTATGGTTCCACGCACACGGCTCAGGACCAGAGGAGAGAAATCTTTTCAGGCTGTTGCTCCTAAGCTTTGGAACGATCTTCCTCTCTCTTTGCGCTTGATGGAGTCTACTGACTCCTTTAAGAAACATCTTAAGACGTTTCTATTTGTTTTCCTTGATTTTTTCGAACTCCTGTGTTGTTCTCAGTATTATCTTGATCTTTAAAGTATGTACTTTTTTGAGTATTGTTTTGATTGTTTAAGCGCTTTGTGACCCTGGTCTCGAAAAGTGCTATATAAATAAATATTACTTACTTACTTACTTACCTAAAACATAGACGAATGAGACCAAAACTGCTGCTGCAGTCCGCACAAGTTCTACGAACACTGTGGACAAGAAGAAACTCCACTACAACAGTCCATCTGAGGTAATTGAGATGACCATGTCACATATGGATGCATACGTTTAATTATTCCACCACCAAATGGGAAAGGTCAATCAAGGTGAGATGCACAATCTTGGATGTCCTCTTCAAAGCGTCTAATAACCTGCTGTTGAAGGCCTATGGCCTAAAGCAGTGTCAATGCGTGAAAGCAGAGGTTAGCACAAGGTGCCCGACTTGTCGAGCTTCCATGTACGATGAGACTATGACGACTCCCTCATTTCCCAGAACACAGTGGATTCTGAGTGCAATGTAAAAGGCAACATGGCTTCACCTTAAGTCCAGAAGCATCAGAATGTTATAGGCTATCAGGAACAATAATCTATAAGACAAAAACACAATCTTACCACCACGAAAGCTGAACAAAAACTTCTTGGCAATGAAATAGCTGAGAGTAACACCATCCTTCAGCACAGTTAACAACTCCATACTTCCCTTGTTCATGTCATCAGTGGTTGAGATTAAGGCCACCAAAGAAAGGGCAGTTGAAAAACTTATTTTGACTAATGATGGCACAGTTCAAGATACAAATAATAACCGCAAATGCAGCAGGTAGTAGACGCGGAAGAGGAGGACAGCCAGGTGAAGGCAATCGGCCTGGTCTTCAGCTTGATGGACACTGTGGGAACAGGTCTTGAATAATGTCCATAATTTCCAGTTTCAGGGTCACTGTATCTCATTGAAATGTCAACTGCAGCAACTGGCTTCACCTTGTGGTTGTGAGTTTGCGATTGCATTGATCTAATGCTTTGTGTGTGTGTGTGCGTGCAACATGCTGGGAGTAAACATAATTCCTTGCTATACCAGCCTTGTTATTGTGTCTTCACGTATACCGTACACTCAAAGAGAGTAAATCGCATGGGCCTCGGTTAGATGGCGTGGAACCTTCAAATAGAACCCCTGGATTATCTGAAATAATCCAGGTTGTAAGAATGGTGCTAAACCCTTTAACAATGTTGCCCAGCTGCCCACCCTTTTTTAGCTTGGTCTCAATTGGAGGAAGTTGGGCTGGTATCCATCACTCCTATATAGGTAAAACGGCTACATTGAGCTTTTTCAGAACGAGGCTCTGAGGGTTGACCAACAGTGAAGCACCTTTTGTAGAACCTGCATTTTATTAGACAATACAGGGTTTTGTTGACTTAAATAAAAAATAAAAAACATTTGTTTTATTTGATATGTGTGTGTGTCTTTGTGTGGGTGGGTGGGTGTTATGTTCAAATACATAGTGGGTGGAAACAATTAATGTTGTGATGACATTCTTGCAGTATGTATTTTTTTAAATGTTTTTTATTGACACTTCTATTGATTCACATTTTAAGAGACTTCAAGATTGAACACTTTGTTTTAACACCGATGGTTCGCTTAAATCTTCAGAATCATGGTATTGAATCGAATTTTCTATTTCATTTTGGGTTAATATAGGTTGATTTGATTTTAAACATCATTATACTTCAGCTATACAAATGGTGAAGCTATATCTCACAGTGGAACATCTTCACATGCGCTTCTAATGTGAACTACACTACCCACAATGCATTTGCAAGCCCGGGCTCCATGACGCGGTGAGTGTAAACAAACGACTTCCTACACATGCCGGCGAATAGAAACGAGATAAGTTAATTCAACGGTAGGTTCAGTATTATTTTGTTACAGCGTGTTATTAAAACACTCGGAGGTAAAAGTCAAACATTCTCGGCATATTTTGAACACGGTAAGTCAGTCCTTTTTAACAGTGCTAGCAAAGCTAACTGTCATCATCTGTCCAGAAACATTATTGGTGGAGTTTATACAGTTGACAGTCAGTTATTCCGTTTAAGCTTCACTCGACATATTCGTCACGTTAAAGATCGGTTTCCTATAACTACAGCCGAGTTGACAGACAGCAGCATAACAGACCAGTCGAGCTAAAGTCAGACACTCGTTTGTTTCTATGAAGGAGGAGATGACGTTAGATTTACTCGCCGACTGACGTCATCCGTGCGCGTTTGTAGGCAGTCTGTAGTTTTCTTATGTCCGCTAGATAAAAGTTGATGATACACTCTTGGTGTATTAGAACACAAACATAGAATAATGCTTTAAAAAAAGTACATTTAATCACTTCATATATATGTTTATACAACCAATTTAAACATATTTAATGTAAAACGGTCAAAACACAGAGTCCGTTCCGGTCGCTCCAACACGACGGCACTTTCGGTTCTTATACTTCGCTTCGTGGAGAAAGATGGACAATCAAGAGTGTGTCACGGGTCGTTTTTTCGCCGCTCCAAGTCAAACAAAATACAAGCTTTCTTGTAAGCTGTCTTGATCTGTACAAACATCGCTATATTTAAGGAAAATTTTCTCGCCCAGGGGGTTGTCCTTTCCGGCCAAATGGTTCTTTCAAGTTCCCTGTGTCCCGATTCCGCGTAGAGAGAACTTCCTAATTTGTCTTCCTGTCATCTAATCATTCAAATGTTCTCGGGTGGGGGTTTCCGTCTTTTAGCCCCTGTGTCTTGCTTCGTTCTTCGTGTATAATAATTTTAATGTAAAATATGTGTTGTTTTGGATTTAAGGTTGAAGGTTGCTGGTTCAATTCCAGGCTGAGGCAACCTCTTTGTGTGGAGTTTGTATGTTCTCCCCGTGTTGCGTGGGTTTACTCCGGGCACTCCGGTTTCCTCCCACAGTCCAAAAACATACAGAGGTTAATTGAGAACTTTGTGAAATTGTCCGTAGGTATGAGAGCGTGTGTGAATGGTTGTCTGTCTTTGTGTGTCCTGCGACAGACTGGCATCCTGTCCAGAGTGTCCCCTGCCTCTCGCCCTATGATTCTGCGATAGGGCCCAGTCTCCCCGCAACCCCGATCCCGGGATAAAGCGGTTGTCAATGAATGAATGAATATTTCATTCTTATTCACTTTAAAATGTAAACAGAAAGCATGTAGAGTGAAGCATTCAATTATGATTCTGAAAAATGGAAAAATAAATTATGAGGATACATCATTTTGTATACCTTTAAACAAAGCTATTAATATATTATCTCAATCAAATCAAGTTTTAAGAACTTAATAATGTATTAAACAATAATTAAGAGTTACTCTTACTTGCCCAAATAAGTTGCAAGTTATCACTAGTATTACAAGAACAATACATAAAGATCAATCTCATACATTTAAATTCATGGACAATAGGGGTGTGTGTTGACAAGAGTCTGGCGATACGAGATGTATCAAAATAAGATGAAGATAAGATACAATAATATATCGCAATAAATTAGAAACAAGGATATATTTGTTGTATTTTCCGATTTCTTTCCTCTGGTGTTGCAGAATTTACAGACCGCATGACTCTTGACAAAGTAAAAAAAATGTGTTTTCAAACCAAAATATTCAGAAACATCAACTCTAAAAGCTGCTGGAGTTGACTGTATCCTCTCGTCCTCAGTCATTGCGGGATTTCAATGTTCCTTTAACGGTGGAGGACATAACGACTAGGGGTGTAAGAAAATGTCGATATCACAATATTTGTACCCCGATGCTGTATCGATATACAATAGCACTGTATTGGTATTTAAAAAAAACAAAACTGACATCACATGCAGCTTTTAAAGCTGATTTTTGAACTTAATTTTGGCTTCTAAACAACGTTTAAGTATAAAAAATGAAACACTGACAGATACTGGATCCTGCATGTTTCTCCAGGATGTTTGAGATTGTTAATGAACTTCATTTTTTATATAAGTTTACATGTTTTTTTTATATTTTGAGAAGCACTTTCCTACAAGCACATTTGATCCGAGAAAGTATTTGCACATTTCTTTGCTGTAAAAGCCAGAAAAAGTTTTTTTTTTCTTTACATTTTTTCTTCCTTAAAAGAAACAATATATTGTTGTTACTACAGTATTGCAATATATCGTATCGTCACAAGATTCTTGCCAATACACAGTCCTAATATTGACTGCGGCCAAAAATGATCACAGCGTAAATATTATTAATATAATTATTCAATTATTTAAATATGAATAATATTTAAAATAAATAAAATAAAATGTATACAGTACTGTGGAGAAGATACTTGGGATGTATCGCCAATACTATATTTTCTAACATCCCTAATGAATAATTTCACTTTTATTATCATATTCCCTTTAGATGATAGATATGTCTGCTCTTATCTTTATTTTGTTGTTAAGTTAATGTTAAGTTTTAAGGACATTTTAGAGACTGGAATTTAGCCATCATTAGACGACGACATATGAGACTTGCATAAAACTTAACCAAATTTGACAACTGTGGCCAAAACAATACAACAAATATATTTATATAATGTGTGCCTACTATGCAAAACAGCTTTGGGGTGTGAGCAAAAAAGATGGTATATTAAGTTTGATGTGAAAAAGCAGTGTTGTTTGAGAAGCCTGGATGCATTGATACATGTACGTGCGTGCAGTGGAGCTCAGGCGACTACATTAACATAAAGCATTAACAGTACCTATCATTAGATAACTGCCACCATATTACTTCCTTTCCTTTTCCGCTGCTCCTCCAGCGTCGTAATTCCACTTGGAAATTTGTGAACATTGATGCATAATGTAAAGCGCTTGTTTCAATTATGCAGCATTTATACAAACGACAACAATAGCTAGCATTGTTGAATTGGCTGTTTCTGCTTCATGCATAATTCAATAAAGCCCTGTCCGTTTTCTCAAAGGTCTGAATATTCCCAGCTTGTCTACATTGTGTCAGCTTGTTTATACGCTAACCAGATGCTTTCAAGATCCAAGGATTTATTTTTTTGTTGTCATTCCAGTCACTAAGAACAATGTGGCCCATTGAGGATGTTTATCTGCGTTTCATAGAGCGATTCCCAAATAAATACATAAACGAACATTCACGTTTCATTCTCTTTTGTTTTTTCCAAATATACTTTTGCAAGGAAGGGCTTTCAGAATCTGAGCTAACTATTGTAGAGATGGTGAAACTGCTCAACTTTCTGAATAGAAGAGGGCAGCATGGGCAATGTATTTAAAAGCTTTGGAGTACTTTAAATATTTCAATGTATTCCAATCAATGTGTTACACTTTGTCGATTTTTTTCAAACCACGTATTGCTGCAAATTAATATTTACATCCAACTCACCTTTGTCCACCTTTATTTTCTCCACAGACCAAGTTCTTGGAAATCTTTCTTAAATCCCCACTTAGCCATTGCAGCATTTTTTTTCTCAATATTTTATTCCCATTTGATTCATTGAATTGTTTCAGTAAATTTGTTTTGTGTAGAAAGTTCATTTTTCCATTTCTATTTTTTCCAGTTTATCCTCAAATTAGGAAGCCCATGCTGACCTCATTTTATAACGTACATTTTCAGTCAATCAGCGATCATCATATCAGGAATTGAAAAAGTACAAAGGCCCCAGAGATACAAAACTGTTTAAAGACAAGGACTTTCAATGCACTGCATTAAAATTTCATGTGAAAGTGTATAAACTATATATAGACCTATAGCAGTCAGATATCAAATAAACTCATGAATACTACATACCGTTTCGTAACCTTGTCAGTCTGAAAAGCTACAATAAATAAATAAATAATAAGCTGTCTCACCTGCAGTTGATAAAAAACTCTGCAGCAAGAATTCTGACCTGCTCTAGTAAAAGAACTCACATTTCTTTGTCCTCAAATCTCTTCCCTGGCTGCCAGTTCTTTCAGGATCAACTTTAAATTTCTGGTTCTTAATTTGAGAGCTATTCATGGTCAGACTCCTCCTTACATCAGTGATCTGATCCAGACTTACACCCCAGCTCCGGCTCTGATGGTTCCTGAACACGGTTCAGGACCAGAGGAGAGAAATCCTTCCAGACTGTTGCTCCTAAACTTTGGAACGATCTTTCTCTCTCTTTGAGCTTGATGGAGTCTACTGACTCCTTCTGTAGTCCTTTGGACAACGAAGAACCAGAACACAGGTTTTTTTTTTTATGTTCACTGACCCGATCAGGAAATAAATCACAGGGGCTTGTCCGATCCATACAGTCGAAGGTGAACCACGATATAAGGGACCAATGTATATATATATATGTTTTATTTCATTATTTTGTTTTTGTCCTCAATCTTCAGGAAACTTGATCACAAACGGCAACATGTCTATATCATCACTGTAGTTGATAAAAATAGACACAAGAGCACTTTTTACCCAGACTATTAAATCTTCTTTGAGATCAGTTTAGGATGCGTTCAATAATCAACGTACTTGTGAAAGAAATATGTGTTAGGAAAAGATATATATATATATATATGTGTTGATGAATACGTAATTGAAATTCAATGTGGAATGTTCTTTCTGAGTTCTATTGTATAAGTGAGAATGCAGGCTCTCCAGGTAGAGATTAATTCAATTCAGTGTATTCTTGGCAACGTAAAGTTTCCATCCCACAGAAAATAATGATGTCTAGCCGTTACATTAAATGTATATTTAACTGAGAAAGGGAATTTTATTAAAAACCCGGCATTGTGTCTTTCAAGGAATATCTTCAACTACCTTTTGCAAATCAGCAGACAAAAGTTAAAAAAAAAAAAAAGGAAAGGAAGGTAAGTGCAAGGGAATGTGGAACCAGCGTGTCAGTGAAGTTATGAACCATTGCTTGTTTTTGTCAGCTGCCTCGGGCACAGATGGAGGCGACCAAGCATGTGTGAATACTTATAAGATATGACTGTCTCTACTAAGCCACACGGTCTGTCACACTGGAATGTTTCGTGGAAGGCATCTCTTTATATTACCTGATTGTTAAAGTAACTCGGGCTGTCAAGAGAGGGACTTTGAAATTCTTCACACATCAGCTCAAAGGATGACATTTTTTTTGTTTAAAATTCCAAATCAGATTTAGAGACACTTCAGTTGAGTTTTATTCAAATGGATGTGTTATATGTTCATGTCAGCTTGCATAATTCAACAGCACAGTCAAATTATATAATTTTTTTTAATGGGAAAAAAAGTCTTATAGCAGGAATCACATAAGAAACGCGGTTTCTTTTTTTTATTCCTGGAAGATTGAGAACCTTCCCTCAGTACTACAGTCAAGATGGTGATAAATGGAACTGCAATTTCAGAACCATTGCCTTTAAAAAAAAATGTAAAAAACGGTATAGAGATGGAAAAAAACACCTTTTTATAAAATATGTAACTTCAGTTGTACAACCTAGATATTTCCCCCCCAGAACATTTAGCTCAGCCATTGAATTTAATTTTAACTGAAATTTTATCCTTTAAAAACGAAGCATAATTTATCTTTGGCGGGTTAAAATGCCACCAATACTGATTTGCTGAATCCAGTTTAGCTGGAACTTAGTCTGCTGTAAAAAGAAGAATCATCCCCTATTGGCTTATTATATTTTCATCAATTATACTTCTTTGTTTTTTAATATTAATTCATATTATCTGTGACTTTTTGGATTCCAGTTCCACTTCTTTTTTTTAAATGTCCAAGTTGTTAAATACTCGAAGTATAACCTTTTCTTCGTCTATATGCACATCAACTGTTGAAAGCTTGCAGTTTAAAATAACTTGATATTTCTGAGAAATGTCTTCAGCATTGTCTTTCTTATATATATATATATATATATATATATATATATTTCCTTTAAATGTCAAATTGCAGAACAAATTCTTCCAGCGGTCTCAAAGTGCTGTATAAGCTGCAGTAAATGCCAGATTTCATGTATCATCAAGAATACATGTATAACCAGAGGCTATTAATGCAGCTGAGCATGTCAAATTCCATTTTATTAGAATATAGCCATTACTCTTTACTTGGTGAGATATTACGATCTTTAGCGGGAGAGTGGGCATGTAGCAATTTGTGATCATACTGGCAGCAATATTTTTTAACACGAAGCTCTCAGTGTGTCTCTGTTAATGTTGGATGGCTATACATTTTAAAGGCTAGACATCCTTTCAATTTGTGATTTAACCTTTCTTTCTTTTGTTCATGGCTTTTACTTGTGGCTCTATTCTCCGAAATAGCTTTAATTGACAATATTTATTTCTTCAGCTCTCGTCTAGCTGTGTACAAGTTAATGCCATTCATTTATTTTGGACCAGGACCTTATTCTGCTAAGATTAAGAACATGTCAAATGTTGAGCCCACGCCTCTCTTAAAAGGATGATTCAATTGAGTTTGAGACTAAATAAGATATACCACAAAATGAATCATGGTTTAAATTGCTTTTTATCAATTTTAAAATGCCAAATAAGGTTATATTTTTGCAATATTTTAAACAGTTAGAATGTAGTCTACACAAGCCGTTCAGTATTTTCACACATGAATAATACACTGAGTGTCATTTATCCCAAAATGTACATGTTTTTAGTATTAAAAATGGTTGAACAGAAGTATACAAGCTGTTTAAGAAAGTAACTAAGGGGTCCTTTCATTAATAAAAACCATGGTTTCATAATTTTAGTCTATAATTGATAAGGAGTTGCAATACTTTTTAATACTATTTTCAACCTGGTACTCGTAAAGCTTGATTATAATTTACACATATATTACTCAATATTAACACTGATTATACCACTGATTAATATTTCAGCTAAACCTGACTGATGTTTTGTTTTGAACTTATAGTAAAGTATAGTGGTTCTATTTTTTCGTGTACCCCTCAGACATCTGGTCGCCCGGAATGTTAACTAACTCTTAAAAATCCCATTTTGAATGTACACAATAGAAAAAAGAAAAAATCTTTTAATAAATAGGCATTTCAACTGTTGAATATTACAATTTACAAAAGATGAACATTTAAATAGTTTAGGTGTAACATCGAGTACTAATAATGTTATTTTTTGCAGAAGCATGATACGTCCTAGTGTGAGTGTAAAGGCTGTGGTGACTAGACCTATTGTGTGTGTGTGTGTGTGTCTCTGTATATGTTCCATGAGATATGACATTCCCTCCCTTCACAACATATACAATATATATATATATATAATTTGTTGTGTGTCTGTAGATATCCATGAATATTCCTATAAAAAAAACTATATTTCAAGAGCTTCTTTCTTCTATTGTTTTTTTTTTCTTCATGTAACTGCTTAAATGCTTTCTTGATGCAAACTCTAGCCTTTCCTCACTCTTTTTCTGCTTTTCTCATTGTATCCTTTTTCTAGGGCTCTGTTGCCCTTTTGTAAAAAGTATACCATGTCTTATCCATCATTCTCCTCTCACCAGCAACTAATAGTTTTATGCGAAGAAGCCGTACTTAGTTAGATTGGCTATTATATTTTACATACTGACCTTTGAGAGCCGATTAATCATTCTTATTTTTTGGCTTTGGACCTTTACAAGAATCTGATTACATACCATAATGTTCATTTTAAGAAATGTATCTCTATTTAGTTTCTCGACAAGTATATCGACCTTTCATCCATTTATGAATGAGGTCATGTAATGGGTCACATATGGCGTTGTCAGTAGTAAAAAGTATGTAGGAGGAGTTTAAACAAGTGAAGTGTTACAATAAAACAACAAATGCTTTCAACTAGTGTACATCAAAATAAAGCCTTAAAAGCAAATCAATAATCTTCACAAATAAAAAAAAGCCAGACAACTTAAAACGCCAGTTTTAGTCATTTATATGTGTATTTGTAATGCGTAGCTGGTTCTATGGCGAGCCTATAAAAAGATTAAATAAATCCTTCAAGGCATTTTTATATTTAAAGACTTATTTCTGAAAGCGCCTTGTCTAATTGCATCAGTTGAGGTATTTCAAATATTGCCTGGTTCACTTTGTCACAGTGTTTAGAAAGGTGTGTTTGATATCTTCTGCTGTGATTCATGTTGTATCAGTTCAGAAGTTGTTTGAGCAAGAAGATCAGATCACAGCCTGAGAAATGTCTACTTCACATAAGTTGAGTCGTGTAAAAAACAAAACTCACTAAAGTATTCAACTGAGCTATAATACCACTTTTGGGAACAGACTGACCTGTGTGATATCTACACTAATTCAGTCTCACTCATGCTATTCCTTTTATTCATCTTGCACTTTGTCTTCCCTAGTTTTCTCCTTGGGTGTCCTCTTTCTGTCACTCTCATCAGCCCTTTTAATTACTCTTTCGCTATCAGCCACCCAGTCAGTCCCTGTCACCCCTGGGAGTCTTTGGAATGGAAGGACAAGGAAATGGCTGGCAAGGGCCTCATCTGGGATGTGATGGGAGGACTGGAGGCTGTTGTTATACAAGGCCTTTGCCAGTCTATCAACAGAAACGCCAGAATCTGTGCTCATCTCAGTCTTCTGGGAAAGCGGATGTCACGATGAATGGGCTTTAAAAGGCATCCTCCACTGACGGCAGCTGGAGAAACTTGGCCAAATCATCTGCTTTGTCTTTCTGCATTTGCCTCCAACATTTGCCTCAGCAATTCGGCTTTTACACCTTAAACCAAACTTTTCCATCATCAAAACGCCAAATACCCATTCAAGTGTAAATTAGGTGAAAGTTAAATTCTCATTTGAGGCTGGTACTTGGACTTAAAAGGGACAAAAACAAGGTGTCAGGTAGCTTTGCATAAAAGTGGCTGGATAAATAATGGATAATGTTGGTCTCTAGATATATTTAAATTCCTAACTAATAAACATTACTTCAGCCTTTTCATATACTGTATTAAGAACCAAAATAACAGGGCTTAGCTATGAAAACTATTGAAGTTCCATTCTGTTTGTCTGTACTGAAACTCAGTGAGAAGTAAGTCTCTCCACTATGTAGGTTGCAATCACATGGTTGGTCGTGCGGCCTATCAATTATAAAATTAATTCAAACCATGAATAAATAATGGACTCGAAAGAGTCAACATAAATGACCAGTTAATAAAAAAAAGTCTCTCTAGCAGTTGATGCAGTTGAAAAAACTGCAGGCCAGACTGCCTTGCTTCAGCACTTGACTGGTGACTAATCCCCATGGTGCCCAACCTCAATGACCCTTCTTCCAGATGGCGAGCCCACCGGGGAACATATCCACTTCTCTTTCTTTATGGCTATTTCTGACTTGGCGCTGCTCATAGAAGCAAATCTAAATAAGTAACATTTTTCCAATAAACTTTTCCATCTTTTTTATCTTAAACTGTGTATCAAAGCCGAGACAATTAATCCTGTATAAATCCAGTTAAAATGGTTGTGTATTCTGTGAACAATGACAATTGAATGCATGATATCATCTACTCTACCTAAATACTCCTACTCAATATTTTTTAGATATGTAAATAAAATCAAACTCAATTTGTTTTCCTTATTATTAGGTATATTTTCCATACATTAGGTTCATTAAGTACATGACCTTCTATTTAGTTACAATTTACAATATGTCATATTGGACTTTTTTTTATCTGGACAGAGTTTCTACCACAATAAATAAAGCGGAGCAATGGTGAATCCGATCTAGGTGAATGAAATGTGCTTGACACTGTGCTGCATCTGTGCACACGACAGGTAGGAATGTTAACAGTGCACTTTAAACAGTGCAAGTGAATCAATCATGTCGAGAGAATCAATAGAGGCTGCTGTGCCAACCAAATATTCCACGATAGCACACAGAGGCACTTAATTTGAAAGATCACCAAGTTTTTATTTCAATCCCGAACTCATTTGCACAAACACTCAAGAATATATTACTTTTCTTCTCCCCAAAATGTAAGCGTGCAAAAGAAAAGCTGAAGCACAACACAAGATACAGGACCGTGGTGAGGCCTGCCTGGATGGTTTAGAGACAGTAGCTCTGACACAAAGACAGATGGAGTCGGAAGTGGCAGAGTTGAAAATACGGTTGTTTTATTTTAAGAGTGAACAGGAAGAACAAGATTATATATATATATATATATATATATATATATGTGAGAGGTCCAGCATATTTGACAGTGTGGAGATGACGTTCGACAGGCTAGACTGGACAGTTTGGACATGTAGTAAAGAGAGATGGGTCAAATGTTGGACAGAGAATGTTGGATAGGGGAGGTACCATGTACAATAAGAAGAGGTAGACAACAATTGAGATTCATGGCTGCGGTAAAGGAGGTCCTTAAAAAGACAGTTAGGGACGATGTTCAAGACAACTTAATGAGACTCTGCTGTTGAAACCTCGGGTTGTAAAAAATCATGATTACATCTGGCAATGCGGTTATGTTTTATTCACCAATTGTCTGACCCCTTGTTTGCAAAATAAAATATTTTTGACAATTGCAGAAAATATTGGGTCAAGGAACCGATCATTTAGATGGTGTGTAAATTGAGGATGATGTAAAATAACCTTAGTTTCACAACATCTGACTGCTGAAGCTCACATAACCTTTTCCACAACAGTAATGGAGAGATCTTGACTTTATGACATGAAGCATATAATTAAATAAGCCAAAGAAATCCCCTTGAAAACTGTAATGACAAAAAGTATTGTTTTTGGTTATCTAATATCGTTTAAGGGTCAATAAGTGATATTGTTAAAACAGAATAAAAATATTGCTACTGCAGCAAACCCAGCATGACTCGGAGTCTAGTGGTGATAGTTTGGCAACAGCTTAGCAGCTGTCAGCCTTTACAGTTTTTCAACCCTTTCTCAAACAAAATATGGTATGAGCTTCTTGGCAGTGGTATGCATTGTGAGTACTTCTAATTGAATATTGCATATGATCTTTTATGTTAACAACGTTGGTATGTAACAACCTTTAAACATCTGCTGTGATACTGAGAGGGAAAATGAAAATGACCAGAATTAAGACAACCTTTAAAAATATTGTCTGTTGACTTTAATCAATACCATTTATTAAACATCCTGTAACTGAGCTCTCTTCTGTGTGACGGCCCATAATTCCAGAAATAATAATAATAATTATTATTATTATTAATATTTTTGAATCTACCATTGCAACGTCTCCTAGACTTTGGATGGGTAATCTTGGTTTGTTCATTTGACGTGTTTTTTAACCTGTCAAACTACCCTGAGAATGTTTCCTGAGTCCAATATGACCCTTTCCAGGCTCTCTGATGAATAATAAACTCTCTGCTTTCCACCCTGTTGTGTATAAAATCTTCAACGAGCCGCTGGGTATTATCATAATTAATTTCTGCTGGTACAGAATATATAATATTTTTACTCTTGCCTTCAATCTGGCAAATCTATCCTGTCTCCACTGATTCTGGCATGTTGTTGTTGATTTTTTTCCATTCTTCGTAATACTTGATATTTTTTTGGAGTATTTGTATTTTTATTTACTGCATTTTCAGTGGTCGGGTTTTTCCCCCCACGATACTTTTTATTGGTGAAAAATCTGTTTATCTAGCTGTTCCTGGCTAACCAGATGCTTACTTATACTAACCAATGGGCTAGACCATCTTGGAGTCTTGATTTTATCCTATTTGCCATTGTTACTCCAGTTGTTCCTAGTTTTTTTTTTTGCAATTTTCTTGTGGAAATCACGCTTCTTCAATTTTTATTTTCAAAGTATTTTACTAGATTTTTTTTTTTTTTTTTTTTGAGCCAGAGGCATGAAAACCCATTTAGGATTTTATCTGTTCAGTCCTATTAAAATGGTGACTCTCTGCTAGATTTGTCACTTGTGTCATCTACTTAAACGCAGCAGCCATCTTGTGACCCCCAATATGTTTGATTACAACGTGACAACACAGTCTTATTAGTGCTGTGGACCCTTCCGTAATTAAACCTGCCTTGTTATTGTCTTTCCCTCATCCCTGCAGCTCAAGTGTGGCTTGTCTCCATCGATTGCTCCATCCTGCTTCTAATTACCTGGCTGCGAGATCGTGGGAAACTGCGAGGTTGAAGGTAAGTGTATTTACTGCGCTAGTCCGTCAGAACAATTGGTTGAGCCATTGATTTTTATTTGATAGAGGAAGTGTTGCGAGGAAGTTATATACGAGAATGCGTTATTTGCTTCGTTCCAATAGTTTGATACAGTCCGTCAATCGAAACTTAAAATAGAAAAATAAAATCTGGATTATTAACTTGATCGTAAAATAATAGAACAGTTAAAAATATACTTGGAAAAGACACATCAGTGGTAGTTTATAATACTATCACACTGGATGTATAACTACTGTTCAATTCAGTGGCGGACCCTCAGGGCAAGGGATTCACTACTGGCCTCAACATTTTCACTAAAATGAAATGTATGTTTTATGTCATGTAATATTATATCCTCTTGGCTGCGTGGTTTCCTCTGTCAAATATAACGTTAAATGTTTTATCCAATCAAGTTTTAAGCAGCAGGTGATGTCACTGACATTTATACAGTCATGTTTTCGATGAGAAAGGTGAAAATACTGGTCACTCATTCTGACTTTTCTTACTGCATATTTTTGTTTTAGTTTCTCTTGTATTTAAGTGCATTTCCTGTCATAAATATTCATATATTATAACTTACACAGTTTGATGGTGTGTCTGTGTGTGCGCGTACTGCTCTCGTCTAAATTCAAATATACATACCTTTTCAGAATGTATATGTGTTGAAAACACTTTATTCTGTTTCTTTCATTCAGAGTGTTTACGTCTCTCGCTTGTTCTGCTCGGCTAACAGGTTTTATGCTTCATTTAAGAGTAACACTTTCAAAATGTACTTCTCAAATCTACTCAAAATAAATGTATCCGCCACTGTTAGTCATTAGGACATATGTGCTGTATACCTGATGCAGCAGAGAATGAGAGTCATAGAATGATTTGACTTAGCTATAGATGTTTAAGATGTTTTAAGGGTAAACATGGAGGTGCTCCAGTAGGGTGGACCAAGCGTGAGAAAGACAGGTGGAAGTGATGGGCTGAGGAAGGCAATAGTTCGACTTGGCATCAATTAATCGATGCTGAGATGTCAGAGAGGGAAGAGTAAAGAACTGACTCAATTAAAATTAGTTTTCCTGGAATAAAATGAGATAAACTTGGAAATGGCTATTCTGGTTGGTAGGTTTTAAAAGAAAATGCCATTACAGTTGTTCTGAAGGAAGTATATTTTTTAGGGCTTACTAATGTAAACAACCCTGACTCACTCTAATGTTGAAGTCTTCCTCTCCAAGATGCAGTAAGTCCATCACCATAATGATGATTTGAATTTATTACTTTATAAGGTCTCTGGAATCTCAGCGAACGAGAGTGAAGCCTATTATGACAGTAGCAGAGTGCTTGTACTGATGGTTCCACGCAGACGCTTCCGGACCAGAGGAGAGAAATCCTTCCAGGCTGTTGCTCCTAAGCTTTGGAAAGCTCTTACTCTCTCTCTGTGTTTCATGGATCTACTGACTCATTCAAGAAACATCATAAGACATTTTTATTCGTTCAGGCTTTTCCTTGATATTCTGGGACTCCTGTGTATGTCTTATGTGTCTTGATCTTTTAAAGTATATATTATATATATAATAACTGTGTCTTATTTTTGATCGTTAAATCGCTTTGTGACCCTGGTCAAGAAAGGAGCTTTAGAAATAACCATTACTTACTTTCTTACTTACTATGGTAAACAAGCCCATTCCACTGAAAACGCTTTGTTTTTTCTTGAGATTATATCTTAAGCACATTTTCTACAGAACAGAAAATACTGATGAGTACAATAGAGGTCCAAGATCCATTTATTAAAGACGTTAGTTTATATAGTGTGTACATATATATATATATAGTTTGGTTTTTATATCTTATATTATAGCAAATTAAGTAAGACAAATGATTCGTGAATTAAGACGGCGAAGGTGATAATTTGACAATGAATTTTACATTGAACACCAAATGCATGAACAAATAAGTCGTCAAGCAGCTAGCAATGTGGTATTCGTTGTGGTGGGGCTGTGCATTATTATTAGTCAGTGAGAAGTTCGGACAGGTGGTATCCTAGATGTACGGTTCCGGCAGTGACGATACAGAGTTCCTGTCCATCACTGTTGCAGCAGAGTATCAAACAGAGACGTGTTGGCAAGAAAGTCACTATTTTATTGCCGCATGCAAACATTATATGTGGTCAGAGAGGATAGTCAAAATAACTTCTAAATAATGATCTAATACAGCCTAAAATGTCCTAACCTTTTCCATAGAAGGCAACCTTTGACTAGTGTGGAGGCTTAAAACATAGCTGGAATGACATAATTCAGAGCATGATATTATCCCTTGTTATTTTAGGATCAAGGTGACCCAAAGGCCTGAATGACGTCCACCACTGCATATGTATTTCTGGACTGGTCTAACTGTTGTGAATATTAATGAACGGCCTTTAATGTTAACTTGAAATGTCAACTCAGCTCTAAAAAATTCTAGTGATTTGTTGAAGGAGGATTCGGACAATGAGCTTTCTTGGAACAATTTTGCTATGCATGTGTGCGAATAACTACCGCTTATTGACTATTGACTATTTTGGTCTTGTGAGTTTTGGTGTCATTTTCGTGTTAAAATATTTTATCTAAAATCAAAACATTCAACATGTATTTTAAAATGTATATCATGACAATAAGTTGATCCTCTGTTATAAAAGACAACATTTTCCCTGTAACTCGGTCTTTTACAACTAGCAAAATTGAGCCCCCAAAACAATACTAACAAAAGAGTAACTCGGTATGTTACAAATAGTAAAAAAAAAAAAAAAGAAGTCCTAAAACAATACTGACAGAACCTACCTCAGATAAATTGTATTACTATGGAAACCAATTTCCATAAATGGAAATTATGACCTTAATGTGCTTTAGCTTTTACATTCACAACAATGGTATTTTACTGCCAAACTGTGATTGTAAAGATAATTAATAAGAGAAGATAATTAAAGATACTGTTCGGAGAAACAAGGGTTGTCTAATTCTGTCGCGACTGTGCATTTTAGGTTTATCGATCGAACTATAATCTTCCATTTCTTTTATTTATTTAATAGAGTAGTACTTTAATGGTCCTGGCACTTCACAATACACAACCCCATGTCAGGCAATTTTCGCAATCAGAAAGCTTTTCTGTCAAATGGATGGCTGAAAGCAAGGGCTTTTACCAGATACTCATCATTACCCCGTGATTTCTTCACACTTGCCAAAGCGGAAATACACGCAATGGTTTAAAAGCTAAGACATTATGTAAAATTGGGGTGATAAAGGTGTTTTAATACCTATTCACGTCAATCAAAGTGCTGGGGAAGATATTCTTGGCAGCTGCAGTTATCATTCATGTAAGGTTTTCCAAAACCAAACAATACATCTGCCATGACATGTGAACCAATGAATAAGCCTTGATCTTTTTTACGAAGAAAGTGCATGCACGAGGCACATGTGGAATTGGAAGACATGCACATGTATTATTATACGTTATTTATATTTTTATATACATTCTATCTCTAGCAAGCAGAGAGATCTATCGCAGACGTCTTCGAATGCCAGAACGCAAAGATCTCACAAAATGGTGGATCTTTATAGTAGAATATTCAGGTTAACACCTCTAGTCAAATGTGAACGTAGGATTGGTCAGTGACTCTAAACACTTGATTCTAAGATGGCCGTCGCACGTGATCGTAGTGGAAACTTACTGAAGGTTGTTGTTTTCTAGAATCTGTCTCTTCCCAGCGACTTGTGTCCTTCAGTGTGAATTCTCAAACAGGTTCACACATTCTTCTTGGAATGTTCTTGGAATCTGGGATTGTTTAGTCTTTCTGTGTGTGTGAGGCTTTCTGACCTCGGCCATGTGTTGCAGTCAGTCAGTGAATGCAATGCAAGAATAGGATTATTTAATATGAATTAAATATGTAAGATTATCAGTTAATCAAGTGACTATTTGAAATGTGTGTTAAATCTAGATGATTGATTACAGTGAAGTTGTCATTTCCTTACACTATGCAATATTTAAAATGTTATGTATTATTCTGTTTAAACTATATTGCACTAATTTTATTTTTAACTAATTAATATTTATATTTATACTTTTTTATTTAAATTGACTTTGCTGTGTTTCTTAACGGTAGCCAAGAAACGAAATGTCGTTGCCAGTTTCACTGCTGTGTTTTCTGGGCAATGACAATAAAAGAAAGTCTTAAGTCTATGTAAAACAACCAAAATAAATATTTTTCGAAGAGTAGGAGTAAAGATTACTTGAACACGACCCCTTAAATCTGTCTTTGTTAGACACAGATTTGTTTTGCACCTCACTCGCCGCCAACATGGGTGCATACTGTAAATTCCACACACTTTATTCTAAATTATGTTAAGGGAATATCTGTATCGGCAGGAGACACACAGCAGATTCAAGAGGTTACTAGCACTTGTACAAATAGAAAATAAAGTACAAATACAAGTCTTAAATTTAAAATACATGCCTTGTGGTTTATGGGTACAGATATTACCTGTACACACATTTATAGTATGGATAAAGATATCTTTAAAAGTGCGCGTGGGAGTCTTGCAACCATTTTACCTTTGTAAAAAAAAAAAAAAGTATTAAAATTGAAAACATTGCTGTGTACCACAACTATACTCACTATATGAAAAGAAACCTGATGCACTAAAAACTGATAGAGAATGAGAACTACGCATATTTCTATTTTTTGGTGTGAAAGTTTAGATTCCATGAACATAAAAGTGATCAGGCTCCTGGGAGAACTGAAAGTGAAAGGATGACTACGCTGATCCATCAAGTCCATGTGTGTTTACTTTCACTTAACATTTCATCACAGCTGCCAGGGCGAAGAGTGGGCTGTGTCCATCTCTGTCAGATCCCCATCTGTTCTGATGGACTGAGTTCAACCTCCCTGTGCTTTTATTTATTATTATTTCCCACCTCCTGCATTTTTTATGCACGTTGTATATTATTTCTGTTGTTTAATATTTCATTTCCCGAAGGAGATCTCCGGAGGCATTAATAAAGTCTATCTAATCTGATCGAATCCAATATTATCTTATCTGGACATTATTTCACACATTTGAGATAACATCTTAAAATAACTCTTAAAAACATGCATCATTTGTATGCATTGTACAGAAGGAACTGTGTAACTGACATCTCAAATCAAGATCAATACTTTTTTACATTTTCATTTCTTAATTTTTGGCTTGCAAATCACAATTTACCATAGTTTTTTTTGTATGGTTTATAGTTCAATAATATGTGTCTAAATTAACATGAAAAATATTTACGTACTGTTGCACTTAAACTTCCAGCCGCTAGATGGAACCACTCATTACATCCTCTGCAGCTAAATTAACATTGAACTTCCGCAAAATCCCATCGATGACTCAGGATGAGAGGATACAGTTGACTCCAGCAGCTATTAAAGCTGTTTTTTGGATATATTTTGGTTTAAAAACAAATGAAAGCAGTCACAATTTATACATTTGGTATTTGGAGCTGATATTCATTTGCAGTAAAACTTAATATATTGGCATGAATTTTTTATTAAACATCATAGATCATCAACATCATTATTTTATTAAGTACAGACAACTGATTGTGAAATAATTGTAGAATTGATTGTAGAATTATATAGTAATCCCAATTGAGGAGGACCAGATTGTGGTGCAAAAAACAGCGTTGTTCAGCCTGCTCTGCAGTGAGACAGCTTCTCTTGCTCTTATGAATCGCAGACTTCACTGAAGACGCGCTCACTTGGAACTGACGAGGGTGGTGCACAAAGAAACCTTCTTGCTTGCTTCACAAGTAGCTATAAGCGCCCTTCATTCTATCTCCACCACTGGAGTGGGTCCCCATCTCCGCCTGACGTACACTGGCTCCTTGAGGTACAGATGTAACTCATCCTCAACGCAGTTCACTAGTGTGGGGGTGGCAGCAGAGAACTGAACATCTCATCAACACGACTGTGGAAGGATGTGTCTTCTCTCTGTTGCCTTTTTGTTGATGTTTCTGTCATTCTCATGTGTCCCATATGCAGCTGCCTGTTCCTCTACACTGGCCTCCTCTGCAGCCGCCTGCTCCTCCATACTGGCTCCTTCTGTGGCAGCTTGCTCCTCTTGAGTGGTCTGTTGTGTGGCGGTATCCTCTTCCTCTTTCAACCATCCTTTGGCCTTGCATCAATGTCTTGACAGAGGATAATTCATGACTCTTATAATGAGGATCTAAGAGACAGGCCAGCACCAGGATTTTTGTGTCCTCTATTTCTGCAAAACCCCTGTCCAGGCTCTCCCTCATGGCTTGCCTGAGCGTTCTGATGCCTTTTGTGGAGGACCCTTCATCATCCTGAAGTAGCATTTTCAGCACAGTGAGGCGAGGAATGATGCAGGATGCTGATGGGTTGCTGTTGCTCACCTGAAGTGTCACTACCTCTATTGGGAGAAGAGTTTCAATTAAACTGGACACAAGGTCCCACTGGTGAGCAGTGAGACCTGCAAATCCTTCATGTTCACCACTGGTAAGAGTACGCTTTTGCTCCAGCATACTTTGCAGCATTTGGAGCGTTGATTTTCCCCCTCGTTGGAACAGCCTGGATTACGTTGTGCTTTGGCAGGCCGAGTTCCCTCTGAATGTCTTGCTAACGCTGTTCGGCCAGAATGGAGTGGTGAAAATGTGTGGCACACTTCTTAGGTTTTGCAATGATATCTTTGATGTCTCTTTGACTTGACAGACCATCATTCACCACAAGTTGCAAGGTGTACTGTGCAGCTGAGGTCTGGAAGTTCAGCGAGTCTCATTCCCTTCACAATATTTGCTCCGCTGTCTCGAATCACTAGAGCTACACGGTCTTTGCTTATCTTCCAGTCCTCAAGCATACTGAGGAACGTCTCTTTCAGATATTCCCCAGTGTTGGACCCATGCATCACTTTTATATTTAAGATGTCATCTGAGTTTGTCCACTTTCTTTGTTTCTGAAACATGTCCTCTATTGTTGAAGTTGTCTATTGAAGTTGCCTGATCCTGAGATTCAGATTCCAGTTTCATCTGTGCCGTTTCAAACAACTCGGGGTGATGAATCCTAAGATGGGACCATATGTTTGAAGTATTCATGTTTTTTTCCCCATTGTTGCTCCCATGCTGACAACTTCATTGCATCCGTCACAGACTGCCTTCCCTGGTGTTGGTTGAGTGGAACGCTTCCATACTGCACCCTTAAGTCTATCCATCTGCAATAAGGGTTTTAAAAAAAAAGACTTAAAAGTGGGGCCACATGCTGACATATGCTCAACTCATCATGCTTAATTTATTACAGCATTTCGGAAGCCTGTAGTTGATTTTATTATGCAAATGTTATATTTAACAACATGTGTTAGGAGGGACCCTATAATTCAAAACGATGCTGCTACATTACTACTAACCATTAATGTTACGATAGCTGAAAAATAGCACAATGGCAATAGGAGAGAGTATTCATCCCTGAACACAATGCAGTTTATTTAGGCTCTATAATGCAGTTACTTTATGACTTAGGTTGTGTACGTGTGTTTATTATTCCCGTGTTGCCAACTTGGCGACTTTCTCGCTAAATCTAGCAACTTTTCAGACCCTCTTAGCGAATTTATTTCTAAAAAGTCACTATCCACAAATTTATCAACTTTTTCAGATCATCAGGGGAAAGGGATAGATGCGCTAGTCTGCACGCCCGCCAGACTGGGCGGGTCGGTGTGTACGCGTCGAGCAAAATGGTCGCAAGTTTGGGAGGGTCTGCTATCTTAACTTACCTTGTAAACATACATCTACTTCCCCACCTGGCGAAATATTTTCTCCTCTCCACTGTGTGTGTGAGTAGTGTGCATGGCATGCCCAGCCTTCCCTGCTGTCGGGCAAAGTTGGCGACAGAGTAGTGACAGGAGTCAAAGGCACAGCCAAAATATCCCAGTTTTAAATTGATCTCCGTCGGATAATCAAATAGGCAGATGCCGATATGCCTCAAAATGCCTAATATCGCCGCCGATAATCGGTCCGGCTGATTATCGGTCTATCCCTAGAAAAAAATAAGACATGTGGGAGCGTATGAGACAGAATGTTTTAAACTAGGCGCCTCAGGAACACCAGTGAAGTTGCAGGGAGTAGAGGTAGCGAAAACAGAGTTCAAGTATTTAAATCATTAAGAGTAATGGTCAAGAGAGAAGAAGAAGATACGTGGACACAGGGCGGAATGGTTGGGAATGAATGATGAGGTTGTTTGTGCAGAAAGAAGCATAAAAAGTGAAAGGATGCATTATAGGACAATGTTTTACCTGCCAGGCTGTGTACAGCGGCGTTAAAGTGACATAAAGGGATAAAGCAGAGTTATCTGGGCGACTTGCCTGGAGAGTCAGGGAGTGTCCATGTGACCACCAAACTGCTTTAGTGAGTCAGTGGGTCAGGGACAATGTTTCCAAATGAAGTTAAAACCATAAACTGACACAACATGAGTCTTTATCTTGATTTTGTTGTGTACTATACATGCAGAGAAATGGTAAAGCGGACATTGTAGTTACACTATTTAACAATATGGGAAAATAAGTTAGGGTCCTTAAAATAACTGAATATCAATATGTATAAACTTTCGTAGAAAAATAACTTTTTACTTTACTTTCTGCATTTTCATAGAAATGTGCAAAACACAATAATTAAGATCCAGCTACACAAACACATTTACAACATCTGGCTAGCCAGTCAGTGTTCCATAATGCCCAACCTCAAGTGAGCTTGTTTCATTCCAATATTAACTCTGTAACAAGAACACAATTTACTTGTCGTGGAAGCTCATCTTGCGATCACACGTCTTTCCCCCACTTGGATTCTTTATTTTTCATTTTTAATCCCTCTAGAGATTTTAAGTCAGTGAACAGTTTCTTTTCACCTGCAAGATGGTCCAGATGGATTGCAGAGAGCATGCATGTGTTCCTATGCCATCTGCTCATTAACGGCCACCCCCCACCAGTCCCCCTTCTCTCCCCAGTTTTAAACAGAGATGGTGCCCGCTATTGGTCCTCATGGGACAGCATCACATAAAACTTGTGAGCATACAAAAATGCACAAGTGGGCTGAGCGTCTTTTTTTGTTGCAACAATAACCTTCTACACCAGGGAGGACACACATAGACACCTGCCCACACCTTTGCCAAATTTCTGTAGACATATATTGTGAAAAAAAATCATCTTGGAAACAAATGTAATAGGAAAACACAATAGGATCATGTACCAAAGATGTTGAATATGTTAAAAATGTTTCAAGATTTTACCCAGTAATTGGAGTCCCTGGTCTTTTATAGTCAACTTTCTATTTATCCTTCTACCACTTGGTGAGTGACGCTTTATCTGTTTGTTTTGTGGAGGAAATTGAGCACTGACCCAATATGGTCAAGGGTTTAAAAAGTGTCCTCAACTCGGGTTGTTTCCTTAGTGTAAATGTTGCAATGGATCTTCAATGCAGACCTTTGTTTTTGAGATTTTCTAAGGAAGAGAGCTCAGTACTGAACTTTGGACTCAGGCTTGACTCTGGAAGAAAAATTCTAGCAGAAATGTAAAACAAAAACTACAGTAGATCTAGCAGTTTGTACGTTGATCAACCTTTAGAAATGTTTGGACTTATAAACATGGAGCATTGCCAACTTGAAAGTTTTATGTCAGTAGCTGTCTTCATGATTGCTAACGTAGAATTGTCAATAACTAAACGACTAATGAACGTGTTCCCTCGATGATTAGAATCAGAAGTCTGGGTTAATAGTACAAATTATGGGATCATGGTCTAACAATGAAAGTTTAAGCGTGAAAGCTGATGATTAACTGCATTCATATTGACCTCAAAAGACGAAACTGTTTCTGCGTCAGTGTCATTGTTTAATCTAAGCTTATTTGCAAATCAAGTCAGTAGTTCTCCCATACAATTTCATTCCAATGTGTGTGAGACTTTTCATTCACACTTCCACTATCAGGACTGAAGCTTTTATTAAAGTGGTATTTCTTTACAAATGATTTGATGCAAGCAGATCTCGCAGGTTCACCCATTTCTTTTCCACTGTTATTTGAATATTCATGTCTTGCAGCTTTCGGCTTATTCAAATAAGCATCGGCAAGCATTAAATGATGATGTTTTCACAAGCATAGTGGAAGTATGGAGATTAAACTTTTCAAAAGAATTCATACATCAAACTTAGTTATCAGGGTTTGCTTAAATGACATTATGTATGCTATGATTTATGTCTGTTAAAAAGAAAACCCTGCTTAAACCATTTTTTTCCTCCACGCGTGAACTAAATATGACATGGATTAAGAGTAGCTAATGTTCATGAATAACAGTATAGTCTTCACTAGGAGTCCCTGGTGCAGTGTGATGTACCGACCACAGAGTGATTAAAGATGAGGAAAAATTCCCTTTAAATAACATTAAAAGGCAACTAATCTGTTGTTCAAGTGTCTTTCAGTGTATCTCAAATTGGTCTTGGACCTTTATTCTTTACTCATCAATATTTGTCTAATTTGAAAATTATCCTAAGCCCCATCGACTGAAAACACTTTTTCTTGAGGTCAAATCTTGTTTATCATAACCACACCCACTCTGCTGTGATTGGTCAAGCATCAAGGTTTGTCACCTTGCATCATCAATCCTGGAAGTCTCCACCTCAAAGGGATTGGTTGTGTAAACAAAGTGGGCGTGATTAGAGCTGGCTGAAGGAGAAGGGAAGCCATTATTGAGTTTCTACTTTCATAGCCTCTCATTCGCTTAGATTTCATACGGGTAGAACTTTAGAGTTATAACTTTAAAACATGGTCACGATGAGGGAATTACTGCATCTTGGAGAGGAACACTTCAACATTTGAAAGATTTGAGTGAGTGAGGTTAACATTAGTTACCCTTTAAGAGTTGTCTGGAGTGCAATAAGCACAAAGCAAAACCTTTGTAGGTCATCACTCAAGTGGTTGTTGTTTTTTGGAAGCTGTGATTTAGCCATTGTAAGCAAAGCAAATTAGGATTGCACCCTTTACACATTTATAATGTTTCCCTTGTTATACTGACGTAGCTGGGCCAGTTATTAAGAAATGAATTAGAAACGTGTTTAACGTGTACAAATACTGATTATAGCTTCAAACTACGACTGCTTTCAGTGCGAGTCTTGAGTTAGGTATGCTATACAGTAGGGATGAACAATTTTGGAAAAATATAATAATGCGATTATTTTCCGAAATATTGCGATTGGGCTTATTTATGCGATTATTCTTTCAATGTCCTTTTTTATGCATTTTCAATAAAATACAATAAATGATTACCTTAACAGTAACACTTTTTTTTTTGATTGTTAAGATATTAGGTATAATATTATTATTATATTAGATATAAGTTATTAAGCCATTTGTATGATAAAGGAAAATTAAACATACATTGAAAAAAAGAGAGAAGGTTGAATTAAGTTACTTTGATTACACTTGTAAACAAAGAGGCAGCTCAGTGGCAAGCCAACTAGGCAAGAAGCTACTGATGTCTTCAGCAAACTGCATTAAGGTGTTGTACAAAAGCAGTGACAGCCAAGGTTGTACAGTTTTCTACATGGCACCTTCTCAGGCAGTGGTTCCAACTTGCTTACACCCCACAAAGTGGTATTATAGAACACAGAAAACTGCATATTTTTCCATGTCAGTCTTAGTAAACATGTAAATATCTCTGCTGATATACTGGATAGCAGCTATGTTGTTCAACGTGTGATCAAAGAATGTTCAAGGACAGTTTAAATGCAGACCTTTAGTTTGGTGATGCCTCGAAGTTGATGTCACCTCAGAATTGGTGTCAACGTAGGTGAAGTTTCACAATTTACCTTCTTCTTTTGTCTGAATAAGTAGCAACCTTTTTTTCTGATAGATTATAATTTTCTTGCAGCCTTGACAACTTTCTTATTCATATTGCCTTGGAAAGTATAAAGAACTATTCACAAAACGTTTAAGGTCCTGAAATAAGAACGAAACTGCTCATGTTGTCAACAAATATTGTGTGTGTGTGTATGTATTTATATGTTTACTGAAGAAAGCTCCAAGATGGTAACACCATGAACATCTTCTTTTTTTTTTATTTGCTCCTCTTTTCAGCTGATATTGTTATGTACTCAATCAATATTTATGCATCTACATTGAGTAGATACACAGTTAAATAAACTTAAAAACGATTAAACTTTATTGAAAAAAAAGGAAAGTTCTTCAATCAGGGTATGATCGTAGACGCTAAACTTGGGTGTAGGTTGGGCAAGATATTGCAACGTGTTCTTTTCATGTAATTATGCACTGGGTCCATGAACTTGATCAGTTGTCTTACTCCACTACTTGACTGTTCCATTTACGACATTTGACCAACATATCTATCTTTAATTCTCCTAAAATCTGAGCCTGCCCTGCATATGAACAACATGTAAAACACATCTTTAAACCCAAGTTTCGAGATTACATTGTAGGAAAGTGAGATGTTGTCCTAGTGCCTCTTATTGAAGTAAAAACTGTCAATATAGGATTCATGCTATGTCACAGCAATATAATGTTCTGTGATTTTCAGTTTGCAATGTTGAAAGCAAAGTACATGATTACCAGTCACCGACATGGCTGCTATAAAACTGTCAAAGGGTAAGGAGAAAATATGCATCATGCTCTGTAGAGCAGCTAGAGGTTAGTGATGTGTTTCACTGCCAACATCTGTCTGTAATTGCCTTGCTTTATATCGTTGTGTACATTATGCTTTGGACACTTGGGAAGGGAGGGTAGTATATGGTGATGGAGCATGAAAAAATATCTGACTCTAAAATAATCACACTGTCTGTGTATTGTATTTTGCATATATACATTCAACTAAATAGCAACTGAATTCAGTTATTTTAAGTTGTTTTTTATTCAAAATAAAGTAATCCATATAATGTACAGCATATTCATATTAAAGTTGCAAAGCTGCATAACCCTTCAAGTAAAATGTCAAGTGTCTGAATTCTATGGCTAAACTAGAGAAATGCTTCTACATCTTGCTTATTTAGTTATTTCAGGACCCTTACTTATTTTCCCCTAAACTTTAATTTCACATTAATGAACGACATGACTCTCAAAAAAAATGTGTATCAATTAACTGAGTCCCTTTAATAATTGGATATAACCCATCAATAGCATGGCTACGGGAGGATGTTCAAAGCTCTGTGCGTAACTGGACACAAAGAACAACATGTTGTGAACAGAGTCCCTTTAGAACACAGTACGAGTGATGTATCCACAGTAGTCTGGTCATCGTACTACTGGGGCAGTGGGATTGCTGTCATTTATGATCCCAGACTCACACTTAATATGGTTGCTGTTTGCCTTGTGGCGACTCAACCCTAAAACAGATTCCACTTGAAAGATTAATGAACCAGCAATGTCATCATTTAACTTAATCACTTTCTATATGTCCGTTTCCTATTGATTTGGGCATTTTATTCCATTAATATCAGTACATTTACAACTTTATTGACACAACACAAACCCGGAAGCAATGTTCCTCTAGGCCCCCTTTTTGATCAAGAAAATAAATATCATTGGATCAGTGAGCTGTCAAATAGCTGCTTTGTTGTTTCAGTCAACCCTTGGTGAGACAACATGGATATCCAAAATGGACTTTTCTTCATTAATTGTGTCTGGTAAGGGAATCAAGAATCTCCTTGTTTTGGTGCACATGTGCTGGTTATTTAGTAATGTTTATCTTTTAAAGTTGCTAGCTATACTAGGCCCGCAAGCTTCCTGTCCTATTCTTATGTACTTTATGTTTATCTAGTGATTTTCCTGTGTGTTTTCTCTTCTGTTTTAACTTTACACCGCACCACAAATTAATCTTATTACACCTCTTAGTCCATTGAATTCTTTGAATCTATGATGAACTCAAAGTCACCAACCTTCGTTATGGTCCAAGGCATTGAGAATCGTTCCACAATCTTATAGAACAAATGTACTTGACCTCATTTTTCACACAGCTTTACAATTTTCTGGTCTGCCTTTTCTCTTGGCTGTTTTATTTGATGATATAGTGTGAATGTCATCCACTTAACCTAAAGGGCAACTAATTTGAAAACCGACATTTCCTGACTTACTTGGATGTTTCAAAGTCTTCCTCTTCAAGAAGTCTCTCACCCTAATGATGTTTTGAAGTTATTACTTTATAAAGTTCTCCCCCTTCTGAAATCTCAGTGTTAAAGAGGCTATGACAGCTGAGCACATTATTATGTCATAATGGGACCTGCTTTGTTTATACAACGAGTCTCTTGGAGCTGGAGACTTCTGGGATTGATGATGCATATTGACAAACCTTGATGCTTGACCAATCACAGCAGATGGTTGTACAAACAGAAACACACTGATGAGTACAATAGAGGTCAAAGATCAATTTGACAGACACAACACAAATCACACAAATGAGTTGCCCTTTAAAATTTTATTTTGAGTCACTTTGTCAGAATTACTCCTATGCTGTTGTGGTCCACTGTAATTTAATAATTTCCAAATAATCTTAAGAACATAATTTATCATATTTATACACATTAGTGTATAATTTGATCGGACCAGCACAAAATTAGCCATTAATCCTTTCTTAGTTATATGGTTTTACTATTTATTCGAAGCATTCATTAATTTAAACTGCCAGCTGTCAGTTTGAACTTGGTAAATGGGTTGATTACGTAGACCCCAAATGTGCAATGGTGTGCCTTATTTCCTAGCCTAACAAAATCAACCTTGACTGTTTAAGGTTGTCAAGTTACAAGTTAAGTCAAGTGACGTATAAAAGTTCTGTCGATCACTCTGGGGGTACATTAAGCAGAATTTTGGGTGACAACTTGCTGAGGATTGAATTTGAAGGATTTTCTTGCGGACATTTTTAGCAGAGCTTAGCAGATAAAACTTGTATTCATTGTTGTAGTCAGTTTGTCTGCGTACCTTATTTGTGCTCTTAAGACCCATTGATTATACTCGGGTCAAAGACATGTCCTCATGAAGTTATTTTTTATACATTTAAATGTGATTCGTATTCAGATAAGGAGTTATTTTGTAAATTGACCTGATGCACTTTACTTCAACAAAACTTGATGCTATTTCAGTGGAGTTTATTTTGCAGTCTTCTGAACTGAAAAAAAAAATGGATAAGTAATAAGTGATTAGCATTAGTGTATGATGTATAACACGTATGTGGTTTTTTAAAGTAAAAAAGGTTCTTAGTGAGTGCTCTTTTTTTTCAAACACTGCATTTTAATGCTTTATGAGTGTGGACTAGATTTGTTACGTATTGAACGGTACATACAGTATTGTATGAGGAATGGCCATGCACCCAAGGCTGTAAACTATTTGAAACAACCACCAGGACCAGAACCAAATGTGGTTATAAATAATTAAATGCATTTTGTATTTGGTATTTTTCTGCTGCATATGGAATAACTGTATATTTCCCTCCAAATATATTGCTCATGAAAATAGTATGTCCAGCCTGCAGTATGATTTTTAGTCTACTATTATTAATTTCTACTTTTACTTCACATATTGGTATTTCCTACCTGTTTCTTGTAAAATATGTACCATTCATTTTTCTTCTCAAAATAAAAGTCAAAGTGAGATCTATCTGTCCTCCTTCTGGTCTACTTATCCACTTAACCAACCCTTTGACCCTGTCGTCATATTCTAGTATGTTATGAAAGTCCATTTCCACGCTGAGAAGCAGTGTCTGGATATTTTTTTCTGTGCGGTGGCATACAAATAGCTTCTGCTGTGGGGAGTGTTCAGCAATTACTAATCATGAAACATCTGATACCATCAGACCTGAACATGTACTTCAGATTTCTCCAATTACTTGCTGGCTGGAAGTGGTCGTGTTGGTCCCTCCTCTTGCTTAATGGCAGCTGAGTGGCTCTCAGGCCACTCAGCTAAAGACCTGTAATGCATTAAATTTCATGTGATGACGGCCTTGCCTAGTTTCAACCATAAAGGAACAAAAGGAAGTGGGCGGTTGAAATGAAATAAATGGATGGTTTTTTCCACTCCCGAAATGTTACCATTCTCTCATCTTGAAATTCATGTAGCGCTTTGCGAGGTTACAGGGTGACCCTTTTTCTGTGTGCTCCCAGAGTGCGTACCACTGCATGTGCCCTATAGTAAGACTTGCATTTTTGCTATTCATGAAATGTGTGGATGCGGAAGATAGTCTTGCAGTCGGGATATGTAGGACCCATGCTCATGTACCGACTCAATTGGATTCCCTAAAACATTTGATGTACACTCCATATAATAATGGAGAGAGTGCAAGTGGCTGATGTCAAGTAATCCCAAAGAGATACAATTTTTTTTTTTTTTAACTTTCAAAGCATATTATTGTGGTACAATTCATGTTTCATTCTTGAAATGGTAGCATGTTTGATTTGTCCCCTGTGGTGATCTGAATGATCACGTCAAGCCTCCGGTAGTGCTCCATTTTTGTGTCAAGATCTATATCCCACTTTAAAATAATATGAATAGGAACAAGTGTGTGCATGTTTTTTCCCCTAAGGTTCAACATAAGTGCATAAGTGAAACGGCTTCGACTGTATAAGTCGGTGCTGAAACCCTCCCCGACTGCTTGGATCAGTCTAGCATTTTGAGGTAAAAAAAAAAAAACAGCTGCATTTCATCAGATGGGGATTACCTCGGGTTAAAAAGTGTAACTAATTGCTGTGAGCTTGCTGTGCTGCAGCCACGCTTGACTATA
Source organism: Callionymus lyra (assembly GCF_982586985.1). NCBI lineage: Eukaryota > Metazoa > Chordata > Actinopteri > Syngnathiformes > Callionymidae > Callionymus > Callionymus lyra. Next base: position 17,219,097 of record NC_141827.1, read on the forward strand.
TTAATGAATATCATTAGATTATAGGCTGAGTTTACTGCTGTCATCCCACCATGCAATATATGAGAAGCATTTAAAAAGATTACACTTACAGCTATGAACAAATGCACCCATTGCACCGGAGAGGATTTTTATTTTACACGGGCTTATCGGGTCTCAATGTTTTTGTGCGGCGATGTGTATAAATTCTATGATTTCTATTATTTGAAAAATTTCCAAATATTTTGAGCCAGAAGGCGTTCCTGCTTTAATGAGGAGCCACAGTGATCGTAAGTATTTATAGAGAGAGAGAACAAGTTATTGTCGGTGTTGCTGGGAGTGAACTCGAATGAACGTCATCAATCCTTCAAGTCACCATCAGCGGGGATTGGCAGCTCTTATCTGAAAATGTTTCCAAGGCAACATGTTCAGGAGACTGATGCTGCTACAACAAGACATTTGGCCCAACAGCTGATGAAGCTACTCTGACCTGCAGTATTTGTCATTCAGTATTATTTTTCTCACTGCTACATTAAATATATTTTTTATAAAAGATGCATTTTCTGCATCTTTGATTCCAGCAAATGTTACTGTCAATGCAAACATTTGAAATGTTGAGTTCTATTTGTACATCAGTCCATATCTATCATTTAACCAATTTCGGATGGTAGAGGAAGCAAATAAACTTTCAAAGGCAACTGAAACGTTGATTTAAGTGAATCTTAAATAGATCTTGGACCTCTATTGTACACATCAGTATGTGTCTGTTTGTACAAAACTCTCTTTTCATTGATATATTTACTTTAGACAATGTGCTTAAGCCCCGCCTACTCAAAACACTTTTCTTGAGGTTAAATCTTGTTTACCAAAACCTGATGTGATTGGTCAAGCATTGAGGTTCGCCACCGGAAGTATCCACCTCCAAGGAACTTGTTGTAGAAACGAAGCGGAGCGAGATAAAGTAAAGCAAGTCAGGAGAGTTGTGTTTTCACTATGATTTCCCTTTAAGGCACTTACTTACTTGCTTTCCGTAAAATTTTAGGTTAAAATTTTAGATTTCAATTTTTTCAAAAAATGTTCAACCAAAGAACCAACAATAACAAACTACGATTTCTGGTCTGATATTGGATTCTAATTTAGATGCAAAGCTAAAAGCAAAAGTTTGGAGACTACTTTCAATAACAATATATTTATTTGACTTTCAGAAATGTATTTTTTGTGGACTGATTCAAATGGAGATCGCGATTTAATGAATGCCATTTTCAAATGCTGACTTTACAGTAGGCGGTGGCAGAAACAAATGCAGACAAGGACGAATTGCCTTTGAAAATGTTTTCTTTACTTTCCTGCCTTGCTGTACAAATATACACACTATATATACATAACCCTATTCAAAGATGATCACAATTGACATAAGCTGTGAGAACCAGATCTATTTTCCTTCACTCGTCCTGGCCAGATGATTTTCGATCAAATTTTATTGTTGTTAGCCATAAGCCCAGACTAGCCAATAGCCTCAGATAGAGTGCATTCTGGTATAGAACAGAACATTGTCTCGGGAAGACTGAAACCAACCCAGGATTAATCAAATAGCAGGTTGAAGTCAGAATTGTGTTTAAAAAAAAAAAAAAAAAACCAAAACAAAGTTATGGAATTGCCTCCGTTTCTCCTTCCTGTGCTATCATTACTAACTCCTTCTGCCGGTTTCATGCTTTTAATTGCATAAATTCATGCATATTCATGACAGGTGTCAGGCCCTGTGCAAGTGACAGATTTAGGCAGAAAGCCATTATTGTGTATTGAAATGATGAGTTTGTTTTAGTGGGTAGAAGCTGTAGCGTGATGCCCTTCATCACTACACCATCTGTCAGGGAAAGTTTCTTACCAGCAGTAGAATTGCTTTGCTACATAACTGCTCCCCATGAAACCAAAATAAAATGATATTTATTTTTTTTAACTCTAATGAAGTACACTTTTACCACACTAAATGTTCTATATAATCAACATGATGCATTTTGCTTAACAGGTGAATAGTTGTGACGCATAATTATATGGAAAATATCATCCACATCCACTCTCAAATCTGCCACTCTTCATCAATAAATTCAATTTGATTTATTGTTTTCCAATGCAGAATGTAGGATCGGTTTGACACTCTACTGTTATTATAAACATGCTTTTATAGACCACATTTGACTTGGGAATTAAGATATTTTTGTCTGCTTATATCATCAGACAGTACAAGGTGGACTGGAGTCATTCAGACTCCTGAGAGTTGGTAACCTAAGCAGTTTCTTTTCTCCTAAGACGAGGACAAATTACCCTTCTGTATGTTCATATTTATCCTGGTCATGGTTATTCTGAAGGTTTCAAACCAACAGTCCATTTCAGCCTCAGTTCAGAACCTTCAGATCTCTTGAAAGCTCCCAATGTACAATTGACTTACTGGTGAGTACTGCTTGGTCTTATGCAAGTCTTTTGTGCAAGTAGTTAATAGCAATGAAACTATGTTTTATCATCACCATCATTACCATCCTCATCATTATAAAGCTATAAATTAAAGTAGTTTCAGTGAAAAAGAATGTAGCTTATTGCCACATTTGGTCGTTTTTTTTCTGTATTCAGTACTTAGTATCGTGTTTAGTCTATAGTTCAAATTAATCAAGCCCTTCCCTCACTCAACTGCCCTAGTGTTAAGTGCTCAGCATAATTAAATTAATATTGTTTGCTTAAATTCCTCATTTAAAAAACATTTATGACCAATAAAAAACCCACATTCATGTTCCTGTGGATCCTCAAAAAAAAACAAAAAACTAAATGAATCTATAAACAATACCTCAATTGGTATTAAAATATAAATCAAATTTTAAATAATACAAAAAAAGATTTAACATTTAAAAGATAAATATATATATATATATATATATATATATATATATATATATACAATATTTTTGTTATGTCTCGAACTGTGCAAAGTTATGTTGTGTTTTGCTGAACCAAAAAGTAATGTTGAATTACAGTATGAATTGGATGAAGTGTTTTGTTTCCCCATTTTGGTTAAATTTAATCTCAAATGGCATTAAAAAGGCCTGGATTTAACTCGCCTTAAGCTGTTGGAATCCTGTTTAAATTCATGTGCGTACATTTGGGCGCATTGTAGTATACTTTCTGCACTGTAAAATTTGAATATATTTACTCATATTTTTTGTTTTTGTTTTATTAGTTATATAAGTTACTTATACACGTCCTTTTGAACTACTTTCTCGTCTGAAATAAGTATTAATTACTTTGTACTGGGTGACATCTGTATGGGATTCAATTTGTCGGATACTGACAATGTGAAGGTTGTGTATCTCTCAATTAAAAAAGGAGAAAATAAGTGCTTTTCAGATGTTTTCTCTTACTTAAACAGGAGCAAACCCTTTTTCAGTTGAACTCGTTTAGGCGTTTGGGTTGAAGAGCAAGTCCTCAATAGATAATTAGTCCTCAATGACATGTTTTTTTGTCAGACATCTTGTTGACAAAGTTGTGTTGCCTTCGTGGAGAGCGGTCCTCATTCCCTTCTGCAACTCGTTGTGAGTCGGGAGTGATTAACTATCTTGCCTTGAGACGATACATTCTCCTATTCACATGCACTCCTCGCGGATTCCTGGATCTTTAAAGGGATTAGCGAGCATCCTCCTTAGGTTGTTTTGTGCTGCGATCACGTCCTCCTTCCCTCCGGCGTTTACAAACACGAGGTAATCAATATTTTTGATGTCGGCAACTAGAAAACGCATGACTGATCGAGCTATCAAAGCAAAGCATGCAAATCGTACTCATCCTGAGAATTTCTTTGAAACGTGTTAATTAGTTTCAGTTTGTTAACTGCTTATTGCTTTGAGCATAATTTTACAGTAATTGACTGATTCACTTCACACGGAAAAATGAAATAAATTGAAGCGCGATGCTTAATATCTGTTTCCACGTTTGCTTCATCAGGTGGATTATTGGGCCTGGTAATGAATTTTATTCGATTATACTTGCATTTGCTTGGCCCAGACATGTACAGCAGTTTAATTAAAAATGGGGGGTAAGCCTGAATGCGATTGTTGAGTAAATGAAATTATTGCATTTGTTCAGTCGTGCTGCCCTGTAGGTGTGCGCAGAGTTTCATTTTTAATCAGTCAAAACTGTTGAAAGCCGGTCGGACACTGACGCTTTGCGAGCAACGTGAACGTCTCTCCATCAGAGATGCGATTCAAAAGCCCTGAGGGTATGTTAAATTAAGGCCTTTACTATTCAGTTAATTAACTATGTGTTCAGCCACGAAGAGGGAAACTAATTGGATGTAATCTGAATGAGCAAACAGTGATATGCTTGTTCCTGCTCCTTCACTGCTGCTATCTTAAGATCACCGAAGATTTCAACCCTCGATCACGGGGAAGTTCTCTCTGGGGAAGTGCTAATCTGTCTCGGCATCAGGACATATTTCCAGGTTATTAGGGTGTTTGTAAATGAACGGAGCTACACTGGAATTAATTCATTTACTTATTAAGGGCAAGCACTCCGCAGGAAGGCACGTCAGCCATGCAAGCTCATCGTATCAATGTGATTTAACCGGGCTGATCCTCACACTTCGCCTCATTTTAATTGCTGTCCCGTCCTCATTACCCCGGCGGCAACGAACAAAAGTTATTTAGCGCACTATTAAAAAAGGTCAAACAGATTTGGCCCGAGTGCAAGATGGCAAAAAGTATGTCCGGTGAAGAAAACAAGTGATTTTACACGTGAAGAAATATTTGGTATTCTTACTTTTTGTTTCGCTACAAAATGAGAACTAATTACAAACCTTCAGTTATCGCAGTCTGGTTCAACAACCAATAAATAGCAAAATCACTGTTGAAATTAAAATTAAAATGACATCAATCTAAGCATTAAAAAAGTTTATTTCAAAATTATTTTACTTTTAAACCATCTATTGTCATAAGGCTGACCTTATGACAATAGAGCTTTTTCATTTATTGTAAAAAAAAAAACATCACTATCTGTCTACAAGCCAAGGACATCCAACATGAGGCATTTTTACGCATTTTGTTTAGGGTGATCTGCTTTTATTTCAACTGAAAGCTTTTGACATGTTTTTACATTTTTTTACGCTGCCGTCTCCAACGTCTCACCGTCTATTTGTGTATACCAAGATTTTTGTAGCAATTTATTTCCTTCGTCGGCAGGCATCCTTATAACCTTTAACTTAAAAGCTGTATCACAAGACTTTCAAAATAAATGCACCAAAGTTACACTCCAGAAGTCCTGTGACTGACTGAGCCCCCCGTGATTTCGCTGTGCTGTCCCCTCGAACCACAGTCTGATCTGAAAATGTAACATTTGCAGCTCTGTCCCTGCGGCTCTGAATTGAACCAACTTTTCTGTATTAAAATGTCAAATGTTGTCAAATCTATGCTGACACGCTTCTAAAATGACGATCAGTTGGACTGGTTTGACGGCTCAGCAGTCTGGTTTTCTACCTTCTCATACCTTAACGTGGTTTATCCATCAGAAAGGATGGAGAATAGTTTTTTTCAAGTATGGATACATTTAACTGCTTCGTGATCAATAACACAATGCTCATCTTGCCACTGTTTTAGTAGACAATATTCAGCAAACACATTGCACAAGTATGTGTTAGGCTGGCCACAATAAAAAAATCAGATGCACTGATAAATATAAAAAATAGATAGATATATGTTAAAGTAGCTCTGTTAAAAAGATTGGTGAGCCCTCACCTTCCTATACGTAATGCAGATGTAAAATACTGCATGACGGTTGAAGTTTTATTGTGATGTCTGCTAATGTCATACAAGTAAAAGATGAACAACATTATCAGAAACTATGACTTTTTAATGAAGTTTTGGTGTAGAACAAATATGATAAAAAGATGTATTTTCCTGCTGTTGTTAGAGGTCATCAACATAGACAGCGTTGTTTCTCTTCCATTGAAGCGTCTTTCACTTTTTTATTAGCTCTGTTACATTTATAAGGCAACTCAAGTTAATCAAATGATGGCATGAACAATTATATGTCCTTTTTTTTTCGAAGTTTGAAAAAAAAACCCACCTTTCTGTTTTCATCTTATTTCCATTCATGTATCTGCATATTTTAATTCAGAGGGAAGGAGATCACAAAATCCATGCTTGTGAAACGGTACGGGAAAAGGTCCTTAAATATTGTTAAGTAGTGTCTCTAGGACCAATTTATATTATTTATAGTTCTGAAGTTCACTCAGATTTACCTCCTTTTAGAAGAAAAGAAGTCAATAAAAGAAAAACAAATGGCAGAAATATTTAACAAAAAAATATGTGTTGATTATCTTTAGTTCAGTTTCTGTGTTAATCCATGCGATATCTCTGGGTAAAAATGACCTGGAGACCCGGAAAAAATGTGTTCAAGGTATCCCCTGTATTGCCTCCCAGTCAAGTTGAAGGTTTATTTCTAGAAAGCATGGAAGCCGGGTTAATTGAGATGTCTGCACAAATGAATGCTAACTTTTAAAGAGATTTGGTTTGGGTACCATTCATGATCCTTTTTCATCGCATGGGTAGCAAATTTGGGTCCAACATGTCACTTCAAATGTTTTCTGTTTATCGCCCAATCAAGTTTGGCGATAAACAGAAAACATAGTTTTTTTTCAGAAAAATATGTGAATATGTGACATTCACTGATGCCTAACTGGTCAGGACATGTATTAGATACAGCGTAGCTTGCAGACTCGCTTGTGTCCCTTCGTCTTCAGTCAACACTGAGTTGGGACGATGGGGGGGGTTTGGATTTGTGTAACCCCGGGGTCTCTGTGCCACTGCCCCATAACATGCCGGTATTCGTTTTGTTCTGTCGCTTTCTGAATAGGGTGTGCAGCTCCCCGGGGCCTTGAGATTGCTTGGTTATCACTGGAAGAGGATTATTTCTGTCTGCCTGTAAGCATGCTGTGGCAGACATCCAGTGGGAAGCTTGCGGGATCTTTGTCTTAATGCCTGGGGATGAGACAGCTCCAGCATTCACCACTGCTCCTTAAAGAAAGATTGGATGGGAGGTAGCGAGGGAGGGAATGAACGTCGGAGAATGGATGGTCAACGGTGCAGTTTTTTCGTTTCACAGTAGTTTCATCGAAATCATTTTGTCCACTATAGAGCAAAGCACTCAATTTACTACCGAGTGTGGATGAGATGACCTTTTAGCACCAAAACAAATCCTAAAACCTGTGACATGTGACACACACCACCTGAAAAGAGTTTCTTGAGTATAGGTTTTTTTGTCAATAGCATCAAATATACCATGTTTTTCTTTTGTTTTAGATGTTGGGCTTTGTGATCTTGCATTTGCTGACATACCTTCTTAAGCCATGTTATTATGACATAATGCCTGGTACTGATCAGCTCCCTCTTTAACCACTTGTTCCAAGGAAAGGCCATCATCTGCAGGCTATTGTAGTTTTGTCGCCACAAACACAACCAAATGCAATACATCGTATTTTGAGGTGATATCGACAAATAATTGGATGATACATTGTCTTCTTCTTCACGGTTTGTCTTAGTTCTATGATTCTCCTTTAGCAACTACCCTGAATAAGTTGAAAATTTGACCAACATTCATTAAAAATGATAGAAGTGTTAGAAAGCTAAAAGACTGTGGCTTCTATTTCCTTTGTTCAACAAAATGCAGGACATGAACAGAGGATGGATATTGTATGTGGATACTGCACTTCTGTATACGTTACACACCAAAACACATTTTGAAAGATCAGCCACCGCCGTGTTATGCTTTTCTCTCTGTTGCCCCTTTTGTTTTTATTAGGATTTAATGTGTAACAGACTTTCCGTCGTTGTTGAGCTGGGCAGCTTTTTTTTCAGACTATGACAGAAAGGTGATAAATGAAGGCGCTAATTTAGGCTGATAGTGGGCTATAAACTATTTATAGGGGTTATTTATTGTCATTTTTACCCGGCTCTCTCACAGACTACTAAATATCCAACATCCATTTTAGATAACTGTAGAAGCAAATAACCAATCTTACAGTTTGTGCTTTCAATGAACACAACAACATTTTAAAAGGCAACCTCGTAGCTGTTGTTTCAGAGAAAGTTGGTGGTCATATGGCGCTCAGTTTTTAGGGTTTGAACCTTTACCATCTTCCTGGATCAGTGCGGGAATGCGGTGGACGCTTTTTGTTCATTTTTCCATTCCTGGGATACTGACTAAAAACTGTTTATTTTTCGAGATTCAAATGACCCCGGAGGCCATTTACTCTCTCAATGAACATCATCATTATTGGAATGGAGAAGCACAGTTTGAGTCTTAGTGGATTCCCCTAGTTTTCCAGAACAGGAGGATGGTTGGCTGCACTTTGAAGTGAGTTTTTACCACGCAGAGACAACAGCGGTGGATATAGTGGCTCTACATGTCCTTCACCAGCCCCCCATACACGCTGGCTTCAGTCTTTCAGATTCCAGTAAAGACCTGAGAGTCAATCAGAAAGTGTTAACTGTGCACTTTTCTTCCATTTTCTCTGGGCTCACTTAGCTTCCACTCAAGTTATTTCAGCATCTGCTGTGTTCCATCTGTAGCTGACTGACTCAGAGTCTGACTGACTGGAGCCACATTAACCATTGTATCAGGAAAGAGGGAACAGAAACCTATAACATAACCATAAAATAATAAAAATCTAAACCAGATATGTTGTCTTCTTTCAGGGAGTACAACGCAGTGATGCCACTACATGGAAACACCTGTTTGGTATTGGTTGTAAAAAAAATATATATATATAATGTAATTGTTTTTGAGAACAATTTAAGTGTGAATATTGGTAAATGGAGAATCTAAATTAAAATTCACTAAATTAATAAATATCAGGGTCAATGCATAATAAAATATATGTCTTCTAATGCCTCAGACTCATGTGAATCTGGGGGAGAATATCGAAATAATAACATTAACAATATTAATGTAAATTTAGTCTGTAGGTCTTATGTCATAATGATATATGGAAGATCAGCAGATCACCAGATCAATTCAAATACCTCTGAATATCTCTTGGTGCTGACTAAGCTTCTATGGGGTCTTGATTTGAGTGGGTAACCTTTAACCCTTAAGGCTCTGTTTCTGATCCTGGTCTTCACCAAAAGGGAACGCAAACTTTGTACCAGCTCAGGACCAAATGATTGGTTAATGCAAGGTTCAAGAGATGAAATGCCTTCAATCTTACCAAATGAAAGGTACAGTTTATCATTAGAACAAGAGAATAGGTAAGCACTTGCAATCCTCTGTCACTGGTGATGCCACTCACCTCTTCTTTGTGACACTGTAATATTGCAAAGAGAGTCAAGGTTAAGTCCAACTAGAGTCGAGGCGAAGCCACACTGACATAACCAACAGTGTGACCCAGGAGATCTAAAACTAAGCTAACACCTGACTGATAGTATCATCTTTTTTGACAAAGTCAAATTCTTGTCACGAAACATAGCTCAATAAACTCCTGTTGATCCTCGTATAACAACACCCTACACAGGATTGGCAAATAAATATTTACAATAAACAATATCTTGATATAGTATTTACCCCTCAACAATTCCTGATTTTGTACTTTGTAGTAGCAGTTTTTGAGTGGTGCATTTATAATTTTAGTGATATTCATATTTAATCCCTAATGTCAATAGAGCTCACAAGACATAATGACCCAATTAAAACATTTTAGTTTTCACATCTGTCTACTTTAGAAAGGTTTTTAATGCATAATTTCTTCTTTCTCTCCACTTTAATTTCTAGTGATTATTAAAGCTTCTCTAGGACCATGTGCTGATAAGGTCTTATGCAATAGCTTGCCATGTATTCATTGGTTCAATGCAAGCCGAGGCAAAAAATATTAAATATTTTTGTGATGTGACAAACTATTCCAAATACTCTTATTCAACCATAATAGAATACTGTACATAGCATGATGATTAGATTGTTGCACATACAGGGGTCTCCTTTTGGGATTATTATCACTGAATGCCTAAGAAGTTCAGCATCACCTTTTTATATTAAAAAGAAACTGTTCACACCCGCTTTCTTTATACAACAAGTCTCTTGGAGGGGAGACTTCAGAGGCAGAAGATGCACATTGACAAACCTCAAAGTGTGGGCGGGGCTGAAGCACATTTTTCTAATGTAAATATTTAAATGAAAAGAGAGGGTACTGATGAGTACAATAGAGTCCAAGATCCATTCACAGAGACGTCTCAAATCAACACATTCGTTGCCATTTAGGCTGTTGAACTCTTGCACTACTTGATGAAGCAAGTCCTACGTTATAAACATGCTTTTGTTTCTATTGATGTGTCCCCAAACTGTTTATGTGAAGAAACCTGCTATCACATACTTTAAACACATTTGTGGTGACCGGCCTTGTCTATTACTCTGCAAAAGACGTTCTCATTAGCCTTTTTATGCAATTTCCACACAAGCACACTATATAAAATGATAAGAAACAACGCAACGTCCCTTTACACAGTACCATTCTTTCTCTGGAACTTCATTTGGTTGATTTAAGTCTATATTTATGTATTTCACTTAGGACAGTCCTCTTACGGGAACAGACCCCTGTTTGAGTTATTAAGTCATTTTCTTACAGAGACAGAGTGTAAAATGTGAAACATTCTAATCAGACACACCTAGACACCCAGACATCTGGTGCAGGCCCGAGGGGACTCTAAGGTGAGGGACTCCTTTATATTTGATTTGTATAAATACATGACAGGGAAGGTTAATGTACAGCAATATCTGAACTTAATCCCACATTTATTGGGATGCAAAATTGAAATAGGGTTGGATAGGTTTTTGCACACTGATTCATACATTTTAATATTTTGGTGCTCATCTGTTTTATGGATTCCACTGTATGCCAGTTTTTAGTTGAATATCTATGGAAGCTGGTAAAATCTTGACTCTGTTGGATTGCCTTTGTATACACAAAATCCAACAAAAATAAATTCTCAGTAAAAGTAAATTGTTCAAGGCATATTCCACTAAGGTTTTATCTGTCAATTTCTTTTTTCCAGAAATCAATTTATGGGCACTAGCTAAAGACTTTTTTCTTTCTTTTTTAGGTTAGACGGACAGGGTTATTAATTATAAATATCAGTGGGTGTTGTATTACACTGGTTCTGACTCTTGCTGACAATAAACATGTTATGATTACTTTTGCCATGTGATTTCTTTGTTGTTATGGGGTCATTGTTAGTATTCAGCACCACACTTTGGTCAACTAAGTTTTAGTTCTAATCATATTTGCTAGCACTTGTGTGATTTTCAATCCGAATAGAAGAGCACAATGCATAATGAGTGCCAAATAATTGAATTGTGGTCTGTGATTTTATGTGTTCTGTCTATATAATTGCTGTTCTACAGCCCAAAGGGGCAGCAGATCGGGACAGCAGATGCATAAAACATCAAACCGCTGAGTGTCATGTTTCTCTCAAGTCAGCAGCCTAAGCTTCATTTTCTATTAAATGGTGAGGCAAGATGTAAGATGAGAGGTTCAGTGTTCCTGGAACTGATGTAGTCAATAGCTGAAAGGCAAAAATGGTTGCTTAAATGCCATTAACATACCATTATTGCTCTGGCAATATTAGCGGAAACAGTTCTGCTTTTGTCTTGGCGATAAATTCTATAAACAACGTCAGCCGTCTTTTCTAGTAAAGTTTCAGCCCTTACATTCTCTTTTCAAGGTTCTTTACTCAAGCACAGCTCCCTTAAGAGAATGTCATTGATTTGATGAGAAACTGTGAGTATTGTATCACCAAGTGTGCCAAGGTTACCTTGTTTTTCATTGTGGAGATATTTGTCACTCTTTGGCTTGACAATCGCAAACTTTCTTCACTGAATGAGTAAGGTCATTTATTGTAGTTAGCTTTTTGTTCCTGTTATGTTTACGTTTCAGTTAAAGTGCCTGAGACGCATTGAGCAAATTTATCAGTATGCCCAGCATTCAAAAGAAATATAATGAGAATCATACTTTGGATTGAATTGACAGGTTACCCTGGTAAAAACTGCTTGAGCATGAGCAGCTCACTGACATCTAGGACTCTAAAATGTTACGATACTGTTCCCCAGAAATCTTATCCTCAAAATATGTTAGTTTTACTTAACTTTATATGTAAGAACAGAATAAATGTAAAATTATTAATTAAATTATTAATTGTTGAAACAATAAAACAGGTCAGCACCTTTTTGAACGTAAATAATATACACATTATTACTGTTGTTATTGGGTTTTATCTGTGAACAATAACATGTGAACAAGTCTGAACTGGACACCACCAGCTTCTTCACAAGAACACAACAATGCTGGATTGACCATGTTGTTGAATTAACATGTGTTTTACTTGAAAAATACTGTGAAATGAGGAGTAGTAAGAGGAGCAGAACTAGACCATGAGATTGTTTGAATATCATGGAGTAGAAGCTGTCCACCAATGATGGAGGAAGGTAAATATGGAAACGGCCCGACTAGCCTTGTGGTATAATGTGTGAGAAGGTGCCTTTATTTACTGTACCTTTCTTCACCCTACTACTGTTTGCTTTCAAACTGACAACTCTTTCTACTTGTTTGACTTTTACGCTTGTCCTTGACTAGCTTCCTACCTACCTTGGGCTGTCTTTATTCTCATCCCAATTTATATATGAGGCAAGCTTAAGACCTCTCTGTTAAAGCCGTATTGCTAACCGGCTGTTACAATGTTCTTTAAAACACAAGACAAATCCACTATTTGAACCAACAAATTCTAAGTTTTCCAGTTTCCTTTCATGCGAATCTGCGCATGGTAGTCCTTCACAGTATCTTGGTAGTACCCAGTACTGCATTATCGTGTCTTAGGAAATTCTGGTGTGTGTCAAATTCAGGGATTTTTGGAGCCACACCCAAGTGTGAAAGTCACTGCTCAGCATGCTCTATTGACCACAAGCACTACTGGTTTTGACTACCTCTTATTTGAGACCAGAGTATTTTTTTTTTCTTCATTTTTTACATTTATTTTTCCTGATTGCTATCACTTGGGATGGCTACATCTATCACAACAGTTTTCTTCTGCTGCTTATCTATTTTCACAATTTACGGTTGGTCGGCCATTACCATTTTCTAGGGCTGTATCTGTAAGTCCCATGATGCTCCGTCTCCATCACCTTGGGAGGTTCTACCCATCTCGACCTTTGGGGTCTCCAGTTTTAATATAAGACAGACTTTCCTGTGCACTATACTTCTTGGTTTTGTGTTCTCTCACACTACTGTCAGGTGCTGGAATGTTCCAGGGCACTCTTTGCAGAGCGTGCAACTAAGATCTTGCCTGGTGGGGTTGATAGGGGCCTCTGTTGCTCCGGGGCCTTTTTCTTGTACCGCCATGATGTGTGTGTCTGTTCTGCCCTTCAGTCCAGCCCACTCTAGCCATTGGTAGGAAGTGTTCATATCAGACACTATAGCTATCTGTCATCATGGTTCCTCCGGTTAATCCTCTGTCAGTTTCCATTGTCTGAGACATTCACCTTGCGCTTCATCCTGAGGGATCAATAAAGTTCTACCTATGCCTATCTCATGGGGCAATCTCCTGAACATAGTCATGGAACGTCTCTTGATACTTGACTTAGGGTGGAACCTGTGCATGTTGAGCAACTTCTTATTTTAATATATGTGGCCTGAATATTCTTCTTTGGCAAGCTTATCATTCCGCCATGGTATATAATCAATGGTAGAGTACAGCTGTTATTGTCCTAGACTTTATTTCCGCCACGAAGATGAGTCTTCAAAACCTGCATTTCTTGCTTGAGGTAAGACTGTCACCAGGCTCTAGCTAAAAAGCTTAATTGCTGGTTGTGCTGGTTGTAAGGTACAGTAGCTTGTTTAATTTCTTTTTACACCAGGTCAAAGTGATTTCTTCTCCGTAATACCACTGCACGGCTTATCAGAAAGCACTTTTGTCCGCACTTTACTGGTTCACCTTATCCACAAGAAAATCCTTTCTCTCAACAGTAAAGCTTCCAACTAATATAATATTTGGTCAGGAATGGTTTGCCGCTGACTACAGTGTGACAGCGACGAGTCCAAGAACCTTAAGATATTGTGAGGTTTATTTATACCCTTTTTAATGGTTCAGTAACAGATTGTCCTTGTAAATACAAAAAAATGGGTATTAAGTATTAAGCTGCGCCGCCCCGATTGTAGGAAAAAAAAAAGAAAGAAAAAAAGTAATTAAGTTGCCATAGATGAGTTTAAATCATTTAATTCATGCACGGCAGATTACCCTGTTCACCTCAACAGCTAGTATAGCTCAAGGCTACAGTATACGGCTCTTCACCTTAATATACCCGGTTTGAGACTTTGTCATTTTAATGTGATTGTTTTTAAAATCGTATTGTGATGTTAATAATTAAATATTTAGTATTCTCTGTTTCGAAGTTGGTTCCGTATAAATATTCCAATTTCTAACCAAATACAATGTAATGCCTCTCTTCTAGTCTATTATTAAATAGTACAAATACTAAGGTAGTACATTCTTCAGAATAAATGATCTGGTGTCAACAATAGTATATAAGAGAGAGAGTTAGCCTATTTTTCAATTTTTTGTTACTCCTCAAAACCACTTTCTTATTGAGACTAGTACCTAAATATTTAATTCCCAATAAGATTTTAAAAACAATTACTTAAAAATATGAAGAACTATACGGGTCTCGAACCTGGAATTTTGAGGTTAAGTGACATGTACTGTAGCCTTGAGCTATACAAGTTGTGAACGGCCATTCATTATTTAAAATATTTCAATTAATTTGTGACCGAGAGAGAGAGAGAGATTATTATTATTATTTTTTTTTTCAATCTCATTCGAATTAAGATAAATAACACACAAAAAGATGCTGTACTCATTAGAAACTGAAAGTATACTTGGTCTTTTTCACCACATTGCAAGGGTTCGAAAATGTCTTGACAAGTGTGAGTAGATGTAGATAACGTAGTGTGAAATAAAAATGAATCTGTTAAAAAGAATAGTGCTCTAGAATATTATATTCATATTACCTGGTATAAATAAAATAATATAGTGTTGTGATGTTTTTAAAACAAAGAGAAGCGTGAATTCAAACTGTCACGAGTTGTCAGGCAAAAGCATGGTTAAATTGGAAAGACCTGACGTACGGAAATAGACAAACACATCAGTTGCCAGATAAACTCTATGATCTAATATTGTGAAAACAGAGCAAGCATCCTAGCAGACGTGTTAGCAGCCCTCTTGAAATAACCTGCCACCTTCTTTTAAGGGTGTAGCCAAAAACATGATTAGTATTTATTTAACTTATCAATTCTTCTGCATTGGTGCTCCTGCTTCCTGGAAAGTGGTGCGTTGGCACCCATTAAAATTCTACCATCATATCTGAAGCGAAGCACCTAAAATTTTCTTCATCTCGACATCAAAAGGCGGCTTTTAAATCAGCTTTGTTCCTTTTTAGAGGTTTTCAGTAAGAAGCAGTTGCAGATCAAAGTTTCACATCACTTGTTCTCACTACGGCTGCTTCCAAAAAAAACTCTGATCATGTTGTCAATACATCCTAGCGAGACACACCTCCTGACATCTGGGCCTTGCTTTCAACTTACGATTAAATCAATATCAGTTCAAAGGGTTCAGGTTTGCCGTGTGCGGATGGGCACCTATGCCTACACTTCAGAACTTTAAAGTTTTAGTAACGTGATTGAAGTTCCGCAGTCATTACTGAAGTTGTGTTGCTATAACAAAGCTCCAAGGTTTAATGGTGGTTTTGTGTAGCCTCCATTAATTGACACCAATACACTTTGAAGGTTGTCAATATATAAAGAAATTGTGACATGTTGTTCTGAGCCAGGAAATACAATTAAGCAATTAGACAGAAGGAAGGAAAAAAAAATCTGGAATCAATGTGTTTTTTGTCCTCTTGTTCCGAGGTATTTTTTAGTCACTGCTGAGATACTTCTCAGATCTGAAAGGTCTGAAATCTGAACTATACAAAACCGTTTACATTCAAATTTAAGGGCCATATAATGTCGTTTTAAATATTCTATTTAACATACTTGCATGGAAAGGATGCTAGCGTCATTTTTCTGCTGTATTCGACAAATTCCAAAAAATTACGCAGAAGTTGCTGAGGGCTAAAAGAAGGCCTTGGGACTTTACAAGGCTGTAACCTGCTAAATATTTAGAGAAATCTTTAAAAGTCCAAAACTATTTTTGGAATCAGATGAAGAATGAGCCTCTTCACACTATTGCAGAACTGATAATAAAGGAGTAGTGCAGAGCCTTTTTGGATTATAGGAGTCAAGAGGCAACAATGAGTTTTAAAAACAGGCTCTTCAAGTGCATAAAACCACAATTCATGATGTGTCCACTTGTGGACAGACTGAAAGTTAGATATACACCTTTTATAATAGGCATTTTAACAGCATAACAATATTTTACAGCCAGTGTTGATGTGATCATTTCACTTTCCACTCACACTTTACAGGGTGACGTGTCATTTTTGATTATTTCCACGGTTTCATTGCCCGAAGATAATCCAGCCGACCAAAGCTTTGTCTCTTGACCCATGGCCGGCTTAACCGGAAGACTGCTTTTGTAACATAATAGACACGGCAAACTAGCTTAAAACCATTGGTCAGTATCAGTTATTCAAAGATACTGAGTCAATATTCCAGTTTATGGTTGAAGTTTGCATTATAAGTTTCGATGCTGATATTATCACTTCACCTACAAATGAATAAGTGCTAGCTTGACCAGTGATATCAGTCTTAGTTGATTTGCGTGTCAATTCGATTTCATCCATTAAAAGGTTATTCTGATGTATATATTACATTTTATTGTGAACTTAATCAAACTAATGTATAACTTTATAAACATTTGCTGGGCTATGTAACAACAGATCTGGATTGCATTTAGACTTGACATACAATATGCAATTAACTAAACTTCATTTAAATTCAGGTTTTGGCTGTAAAGTGCTCATTGAAATATAAACTTCCTGAAACATAAGGTGACCACATTTAGGACTCATTCTGGTTGTTGTTGTTCCAGTAAGAATGTATTTGCTTTCTCTCCAGATACACTGCAGGGTCGCAGATATACTTTGTGAGACATCACAAGTTTTCTTCCCCTGTCTTCTCTATTTCTGCACATCTTCACTCATGTTTGTTTATGCCACACTCCGCGCCCACCCTGCTATCTACTGATCCTTTATCTTCGACTGTAATATTCATCTCCAGCCAAACGCTTGAAAAATACGTCTGCCAAATGTTCTTTTCATCCACCGCTCATCAGAAAATTGAATCTAAATACAATGTTTTCTGACACAAGACTTTCATTTGTATCGGATGTAATGTCCACAGCAGAGGTTATGCAGTTTAAATTAAAGGTGTACATTCAGCGTAGTAATTTATGAGTTAAGTTCTTGCTAATTAATTTTCAAATGTTATTTAACAATTGGAATAACGAATGTGTACTTGTGATTAAATCTGTTTTCTCAAGCACCGATCGTGCCACTACCTCACCTCAAGGTTAAGAGCGTGATCTTAGGATTTCAAGCTTCTTTCTTTTTTCTCCAATTGTAGCGGCGGTGTTAAGACCCAGCTTCATGCAGTTTTGAGCAATGGTCTCCACGGACCCGCTGATGTGATGATGTCAGACTCACAGTGCTGACTAAGTGATGATCTACTGTCTTAATCAGCTGCATAATACACAGAGAGGCAAGGTTCAAACTGAGGGAAAAGTGCCGATCCCTGCACTTTTCAGGAGAAGAATCAACTTTTTAATACTTACTGTTTTACTCAGACCATTAAAGTTGATTGTTCAGCATTTGTGAGCCATCGCTTATGCAGTCTTTCTGGGGTGACAGATAGAGATATGAAAGGACATTAAAAAAAAAACTCTTTGAAATGCTCATAATGGTGTGTTATAATTAACACAAATCGTATCATTCACTTGTTGTCTGTAATTGTAGATGATTCAGAGTTACATCTTCCAGCTCTTTCCGGGTTATCCCAGGCCAGCCGAGTGATACAGTATACAGCGTGTACTCGGTGCGTGACATCTTACCGGTGGGACCCTTAAATTCACCAACAAGGGGTCCAGGAGGCATCCTCACCAGATGCCCAAGCCACCTCAAGTGACTTGCTTGTACCAGTGATCTTGTTCTTTCAGTCACTACCCACAGTTCCCTAGGTGAGGGAAGGGACATCATAAGGGGGGTTTTGAACGCACCAGGTACAAGAAGCCACTGACAACATAGCTCCTGGGATCATTAGGACCCTCCAAAAAAAAAGACTCCACCAAGAGGCAGGGAACTGTAGAATTGTGTTCATTAGATATGTATTCAACTTTGTAAAGTTAAAAGATGACGAGTGTAACCTAAATGCTGATTTGTTCATAATGTCCATTTTAAATGAATCATGAACAGGAAAGTAAACCAATTGTCATCAGTCTCAGTGGGTTATTTCTATATGCATGTGCAGCATATGCCTAATATTCTCCCTACATAAAATAGTGGGTTAATGTAGGCTTAATGTCTATACTTTTGACTTTCAATGAAATTAAAATGCATCAACTTTGATGAAACTTAAACCAATTATATTATTTACTGAGTAAAGGTCATTTGCATTTGTTAATTGCAATTTCTTGCAAGGGGGGAAGAAAATCAAAACAGAAAATGTTAAATGTGTCCAATTTACAAATAATTATTTCTTACTTACTTACAATTTTGATCAATACAAAGTTGCTTAAACATTTGCATATAGACTTCTTACCTATCAGGGATGTTTATAGGGGGGAGGACTACTCGATCATAAAAGGGAGAGGGGCAACTTCATGGGTTATTTGGTTTTCAAATGTTAGCTTTTTTTTCGGGCAACCCCCGCTATTTTGTTTTAAATGTATCTGGTCAAACCCAAACTGTTATGATGGTGGAGAGAGTTTGCTTCAAGTCCAAAACTTAAGGTTACTGTAGATGGTTAAGCATTTAGGTACATACTGTGAATAGTTCAATTAATCATCAACAATGTTGTAAACAATTAAACCTATGATAGTTCTGTGTAGATTATAATATAACCAGGTATTTATTAGACAAGGAGTTTTAACTTCACACGATGCCAATTTAAGTACCAACATTACATGAAATGCTTTCAATGCCAAAAAGATATTTTGGTTGCATTTAAAGTGAACTTTATTCATCAATGTATTTTACATGCCTTATTCAAAACGGTGGCAGTAATCTTACTCCATAGACGTCTGCCATGATGTGACGTGCTTGGTTAACCCCACCCTGGGGCGCGTCGGCTCAGTCGGCGCAGAGTCATGAAAGTGTTTGTAAACAAGTCAACCACTAGTTAATGTTCATATATAAGGCGCTCCGGATTATAAGGGGCACTGTCCTTTTTTGAGAAATGAAAGGCTTTAAAGTGTGCCTTATAATGCGGAAAATACGGTACCTTTTTACAATAAATGGTCTTGGTTCTTCGCAATCTTAGACTCCGAATCACCTCATTTATTTTTACTTCCATTTCTTAACTCGCCCCAATCATGGTTTCAAGAGTGTGTTTCAGTTTTTTGCAGGTTATACCTGGTCATGGAGGGAGGACACAGTTCTGGTTGTGATCCAGCTGCAGAGTTATGTGCTAGCAGTATACTGAGGTCTCCCTGGAGAAGGTTTCAGTAGTCTGTGCCGGGGGCTGATCAGCCTGTGCAGAGAGGGAGGGGCGGAGGCTATTCATTTTCCACATTGAAGTAAGGCGACAGGGTGATGTTATTAATATGAGATTGAAATCATTGTATGCTGTCACTGATGACACCTGGACTCTTAATCTCTGGCGACGGGGAGACTTAGTTGATACCGATGTTGAGGGAGAATCTGTCAACCAAAGCTGGGCTTATACCGCATGATTTTCACCGCCACAGACTGAGATTTAAGGTCTGCAAAAGGATCATAAGAGTCGTAACGATGTCGGCACACTCTTGTGATGGTTGAGGTGTAAGGAGCTAGACTCACAACCGATCAAGGCCCTATTAGAGCTTCAACATAATATTACATTTGTTTGATATTATGTGTTGATGTCAACATTTTTTCTTATACATTGATGAAACAATGGTGATGTCGATGAAGAAAAAACTGTTTCCAAAGGAAATTAGAATGAAATACATGTACTTTTTCAAGTTAGGAATACGAGACGAGATCCATGTAAGAGATGGTAATGATGAAGAAAAACAAGATCATATGTTGTTTAAAAGTTCTCAACTATACTATGAATTTACATCGACTTTAATTGAGGAGACTTTGTTTAATTTTGTGTTAAAATAGGCTTCCTATGGATCAGACGACCTCATTGACATCGACGAGCGCGGTGCTTTAAAAAACTCAAAACAATCGTTTAGGACAAATAAAACATCCTGGAAAAAAACATGTATTAATTGACTCAAGTATCTAAACAAAATGACAACAAAAAACTTTTTTCACGGCAGTGAATTGAAATCTGTATACATCTATGCTTGATTTGATATAGTCTTATGAATTATATTTTATTAATTTTTTTTTGTATTTCTTTTGTGATTTTTAAATAGAAATACATATTATAAAGCGATTGAAGTTAACTGTAAATCAAAGCTTGTTTATCGATTAATATTTATAAATTATTAATTTGAAAACAAAATTAGGACAGTTGAGTAGAATGTTATATGTATCTAAATCGTATAGATGTGTATATGTATTTTTTTCATGTGCAGTTGAATTTTAGCAATGTAGATTTGCTAACCCACTCTTGTTAAAACCCACTCAAAAGTAGTTTTCCTCTTCTGTCCAACTCTGAAAATTACAGGAAACGGTGAGAATGGCAAATTATTCCAATTTTATTCATGTAGGCAAGAAACTTTAGGACATGGTTTCATCAATGTTTCCGTTATTTTTAGTGGGTCGAAAGCGACGTATATGATCAATATGCTTTCAGTTTCCTAAGGTGTTGACCTGCATGAACTTGATGATTGGGTTGAACTCAAGGTCAGCAGGGGTCAGGTCAGAGTACAGATGGCTTCTTGACAGCCACAATGCTTTGCAAGCATAACTAGGTTCATGAATAATACGGCATCATGTTAATAGCATGCTGTCCGCTTGGATGTTGCTTTTCACTTTCCGACCCAGTTTCCTTGAACCCAGTGATCCAATAGAGAGCAGTAAATCACCTGCAGATACTTTCGGGTTGGAAGTGGAGAGCAAAAATGTAGTTAATATTCTGTTTGATGTAGAAAACAGACAGTCGTTGTTGGATGAGAATGGACTGATGTCTTTTTTAGAGATCCTGCTTCATCCACTTTTCAACTGATACAAATATACCTTGTTCTCTGATTAGCATAAAAAGCGCTTTTGTATTATACTCCTATGCAGTCAGACCTGCCGCCTCACATTTTCTTGATGAAAATGATAGATCACGAAATCTTGCTATGGATCACAATCACAATCACAATCAGAAACTCTTACTGCCAGTGTTGCAACACAAGACAGGATTTTTTTTTTCGTGTGTTGGCAGTACAGAATAACACAATAGGAATAATGTGAATTTCAATAAAGGAAATATATTATACAAATACAATACATTAAAATAAAACAATATAAATTTACATAAAATGGCATTTACATAAATAATAGAGGACTCAAATTACATTTAATTTAATAATATTGATTAATATTAATTTCCAACGACATTGAAAATATCAGGATCGATATCACAATACATAAGTATTGGTGACATTTTGAATGTGTTAATTGCACTGAATCAGACCTGCATACAAAACATCAATACATTTTGCATCAATGCATGTTATGAGAGAAGAATTATAGAAAACACACTGTAGATGCAAATTATTTAAACTGATTTTACAATTTAAACACAATAATTCTCTTTCTTGTCTGGATAAAGTGATAAGTGAAAGTGGCAATCTCCTTGATATCACTTATTGTTTGAATCTAGGTTTCAAACCCCATTTACATTTACATAACTGACACCAATAAAGGGCAACTAATGTGTAGATTTAAGTGTCTCTTAAATAGATGTTGGACTCTATTGTACTCATCAGTATGTGTCTGTTTGTACAAAAGTCTCTTTTCATTGAAATATTTACATTAGAAAATGTGCTTAAGCCCCGCCCACTGAAAACACTTTTTGCTGGAGATTAACTCTCATTTAGCCAAACAATACCCACCCTGCTGTGATTGGTTAAGCATCGAGGTTCGTCACTGGACCCTGGAAGTCACAGCCTCAAAGGGACTTGTTGTATAAACAAGGCAAGGTTTGATTACAGCTGGCTGGAGGAGGAGTGAATCCATTAATATGCCATAATGGATTCTGCTCTCGTAACCTCGTTCGCCAAGATTTCAGATGGGGTAGAACTTTACAAAGTAAAGACTTAAAAAGATTGTGAAGTGAAAATAAAAAAAATAGAAAAAACTTTTCACATTAGTTTCCCTTTTAAAACTTTATATATAACATAATCTGTTTTGTCAGATACAGGAACAGGTAAAGAATCCATAAAATATACTAGCAGTCTGTGCATCTCTGATGGTTGAGGCAGCAAATCTCTTGGTTGAAGGAGGCAACAATGATGACAGACATGTCGGAGTGTTCCCGGAATATCTCCATTTCCAGAGTGAGTTATATAGTCACTAATTACGCCTCCCTCTGCCACTGGTTGAAAGCACGACTGACATAATTCAAAATAAAAACGGTTTTAATTAGAGCTAATTATCCTGGCAGACTGTTAACATATTTAATGGCGAGCAACAAACGGCAGATGAGATCATTAGCATGTACATATCCTGTGCGGAGTATCAGAGAGTGTGACCTCTGTGTCCCCAGTGTTGGCAATTATTGAGAGACTATTCTACAAAAGATGGTGCTCGGATGTGTTGGTTTGAACTTGAAAGGCAAAAAAAATAAAATAAAACGTGGTAAAGTCAACAGTAATTGCGGCTTCTGTGCACACACTGGACTCATAACAACCCTCTCGTCCTTAATTGTAAATAAGTTGTATTTGTGATGGTTAAGGCAGAGGAAGAAAGTTGGTTTGGAAGGTGTGGATGAGTCTTCCGGGACTGGATCCAGTCTCACCAATGGCGTATTCACACTCTCCGAGTGCTGCCTGAGTGGTTCAAGTGTGCAGATAGTAACAGGAAGATGCTACACTGTGTGAGAATCCCACCCCCCCCAACCCCCCCTACCCTCCCATCCTGCCTCCCGTCAGTCCACACAGCTCACCAAGAGGGAGCCATGTAATCGCTTAGACCTCATTTAACCCCATTATAGCAAGTCTTGAACACATTTCCAAAGAGAGGATCGTCTCACAGTCATTAGGTATAATTAAATTTGTCATGATATTGTGCCAAATAATTACACTCCACCCTCAACCGTTCACCCTCCCCAGACGGACAATCAGCATGCACTCAGAGGGGGATTGTTTGTTTCACCCCTTCCAACCAATTTGTTGTGCTCGGTGGGTTTCAAATTTAATTATAAGCCACTGGAAAATAACTAGAGTTAAGTATTCTAATTATTAGCGGGTTTTCATACTGACTGATAATTAGTGCCGACATTTGCATCAAGATGAGAAGTGATGTTTTATATTTCCTTAATATAACTAGTTTCAAGCACATCAGATTTTCAACAACACTGCTTTTTTGGGTGGTATTCGGTTATTTTAAAATAGATAGTTTTAAGACACTTTTCTTGTTTTGTTTTGTTTTTCAAATTTAAAATTTGAAGTTATACTAACTTGCATGGGTTTATAGAAGGAACACATCAACTATCTTACACATTTATTAGTAACAGAACTATCATGAAAATATATTTTTCTATAATATATATTATTGCCGTCTCCATTATCTCTTCAAGGTCTTCTTCACCAAAATGCAGCAAGTCCCTAATCATGATGATGTTTTGAAGTTATCACTTTATAAAGTTCTCCCCTGTCTGAAATCTTGGCGAAAGAGAGGTTACGAGAGAGGGAGTCCATTATGACGTAATAATGGCTTCACTCCTTCTCCAGCCAGCTTTAGTCACTCCCCGCCTTGTTTATATAATGAGTCCCTTAGAGGTGGAGACTGGGTGTTGTTATTTTAAACAAGATTTCATTTTTAAAAAAGGGTTTTCGGTGGGCGGGGCTTAATCACATTTTATAATGTTAATACTTAAATTAAAAGACTCATTTGTACAAACAAACCAAATGAACAGATTTGTTTTCCAGTTAGGGACATCACTGGTGTATTTAGGGTGTTTATGATTATTTCTTTTGTATTTACTACTGTTCACTGACCAGTTTATCAGTCCATGATAAATCTGAACAGACAGAAAACAATATTTATTTAACTTCTGTTGTATTGATTGTAACTGTCGGGAAAATTACGACTATGGAGTATTGGATTTTCCCCAAAGTCATACCAGTCGATTATACTTGCTTTGGTCACGGCTACTCAAAAAATAAGCCTGTAAACAATCAAAACTACTTTTGTCCATGGAAATAGCACATGTGTGTGATGTCTCAAGTTAAAATCCAAATCTCGAGCATATGAAAGCAATTTTCTAAGGTTCACACTGTCATTAAAGGAAAAAATAGATTATAACGAATCAAGAATAAAATATATCTGTTGGACTCTCACTACAAAGTCTTTTTTATTAAACCCTGTATTTGTTTTTAAGGACTGTGCATCATGTCAAGCCTGCGATTTGGACAGCACCTGATCAAGACATCGTGCGTATTCCTGCAGACGGAGCTTTCCTTCGCTCTGGTCAACAGGAAGCCAGTGGTTCCTGGACGTATCCTTCCTTTGTTTTGCGTTGACTGATCCTGATCATCATCCTGGTGAGTGTTCCACTTTCTCGACCACTATCAGGGGTCGCTGTCCTGTTGAGTACCAAGTAAATATCCTTGTTATAACTATACCTGGATCTTTGTCTGAATCCATGCAGTTTTAGTGATCTATCAGAAATACTTTTACTCTCTACACTTTGTAAATTGCAGGTTGGTATTGAAGTATTGATAAATGCCTCTATGCACTTTCACGTTGTATCGAGTGGGAAACAGAACATACAGTGGTATGAAAAAGTTTGGGCACCCCTGTACATTTTCAGGATTTTCCTTTATAAATCATTGGTTGTTTGGATAAAACATTCCAGTTAAATATATATTATAGGAGACAAACACAGTGGTATTTGAGAAGTAAAATAAAGTTTAAATGATTTACAGAAAGTTAGCAAGAATGATTTAAACAAAATTAGGCATGTGCATAAATTTAGGCACCCTTTTATCTTATTGATTTTAATACCTTTAGCACTAATTATTGGAACTCAAAATTGGTTTGGTAACCTCAGTGACCCTTGACCTCCATACACAGGTGAGTCCAATCATGAGAAAGGGTATTTAAGGAGGCTTAATTGTTAGTGTTTCTCCTCTTTGCATCTTCTCTGAAGAGTGGCAACATGGGAGCCTCAAAACAACTCTCAAATGACATGAAAACAATGATTGTTCAACATCATGGTTTAGGGGAAGGATATAGAAAGCTATCTCAGAGGTTTAAGCTCTCAGTTTCAACTGTGAGGAACATTGTGAGGGAATGGAAGACCTCAACATCATGGTAACAGTGATGTCCACCGGTGCAGGAGATAGAGACGGAACACAAGGACATCAAGCAGGAACACTGTTGCCTTCCGTCCTTTAACATCTGCTTTCTGCAAAGTCAACAATCTAAAGTTGGACATGACAACCTAATGGGAATAAAGTACCTACTGTGCCAAAATTTCTTCCAGAGACGTCTCTGACTGTATCTGTTCCAGACGATGCTGTGAGCATTGATTGGTAAACAGCATTTTGGTTGGACAAAGGTAGTTCTCTCTCCGGAGAACCGCAGGGGCGCTGATGTCTGAATAGACATTAATAATGACTGCTGTAACAATGTGGACGCGAGCGACGGCACCCTGCTGGTAGGACAAGTAGCTAACGATTGTAAGAGAGACTTTTCTGTCTACCCCGCAAATTCACTGTTATAATCTTCACAGCAGAGTACATGTAAACACCCGAAGAGCCCCCAGTATTGTCTAATACTCCACCTGCAATTTTCATAAAGGTTGCAATCCTGGCCTCTATGAAAATTGTGTTTGTTAACTTTTTAACTGTCACGATTTTACAACAAGAGTAGAAAATATGCTTGATTTGATATGACTGCAACAAGAAGATTTAAAGGCAGCTTTTGAAATAGACTTTGGTTCCTCAGAATGTCCTGCCATTACAGTAACACTATAAAACTATACGTCTGGTGGGATTGTGCCACAAATATTGGTCCAAGCTAGGGGTCACCAACATTTTGCAACTACTCCAAGGGGATTTTGTAACCCTGAAGGCCTACAATCAGTTACACACTATTGAAATTACTTAACATATATTACTATGGATGGAACATGATATTACTCCAATACAATCTTGATTCTTCAATAAGAAAGGAAACACAAAATCAAACTACTACTCCTTTCGTGCTTGTGTGCTACAAGTTGGTGACCGCTGTCCCAAGCTAACCTGAACCATAGTGTAATTGTCAAGTTTGCTGAGGGACAAAGATATTTTATTAACAAACCACAGCAGTTAAGAGATCAGAGACCGTCAAGATAAACCTCTCATCCTATGTTGAAAACATTCTTAATCAACAATTTTAGGAAGAAAAGTAGAAAGGCAGCTCTGAATACACAGCAATGTATTAAAGAAATGTACCTAAACACTCTGCTACTCCTTTCTGCGGTAGAAACATTAGACTCACTCTTTCATACTGTCTCCAATAAAAGTCATAAATGGCTTATTTGTTCAATAGACTTCAATACAGACTTCGCCTTAGATTTGTGTTTAGAATGTTGGTGTGCAAACAACTCAGCCGAAGAAACCCTCTCCTCTGCACTTTACCTGGGCTCAGAACAAGTTTAATGAAAAATGGTAGGTATGCTATGTTAACCTGAACTTTAGCGCCTCATAAAATTACTATTGAGTAAAATACACTCGACTGGGCGGTTTATGAAAACAGGTCTCGATATAAATACACCCATAGCATTGTTATTTTATTGCACAATAGTGGATTACGTTCAAGTAGTCAATAATTGGTTGGTATATTCATGGGAATCAGGGAAATGCAACAATACAGTTGATTTCCCTTGTACAAAATTGTGTTTATTATTTAAAAAATTGGATCCTTTCAGCAGTGACAGATGAATTGATAGCATTCAAGACATAGTTTGGAAAAGACCTTCTATCTCTTCCTCTGTGCGCTGTAAGTTTTACAGAATTTTCTATTACCTTACCTTTCTCATAACCTTGAGCATAGACGTGAAGAACACATTGAATGAGACTATATAGCTTATTACTTTTTCAACCATATCTACAGTCTCTTCCCTGTTGTCGCCCACACACTACGTGGGTCTCCTGTCGGTCGGATGTGTACTTTTGGGAATAGGTAATGCGTTGTGCAAATAATGTTGTACCCATTAGTTTCACCTCTGAACAGTGTGACACCACAACAAAGCAAAGATAAGGAATCTGAGTGTGTTAAGCTTTTAGAATTATGGTCATGTATGTCAGTATTTTCATATATACGGAGACTTATATTCAGGGTTTTCAATCCAGCCACGTTTTCTTTTTTTCAAAGGAATTGTTTGTTTTTTTTAAATATTGAACAGATCTCTGTTCAACTATATTTAAAGTAGTTCAGTCATTAAGTTTAGCCGAGGCTAAACGTCTGTTTAATGTCATTGATTACTCTCGCACCATGTATTTATTTATATTTCACTCTCTCACTCAACCAAACATTTGACAGCACGTTCCTTTGTACCTCATGATTATTGTTTTTCTACCATGCACAAAATAGTGAATGGGACTGTGTTTAGATCCCAAATTGCTTTAGTTTGCAAAATACACTTTTAATAGTATAATATTGTAATAAGATATTATCCAATGGAAGCTGAGCACATTTGTTATTTCTGAAGTGGCACTGTTGGTCACTCAGTGCCACTTCACACACATGTATTATTATGTAGACATGTATTATTATCATGAATGCAGATATAGAAAAAATAATAATTTAGACGGATACAAATGCTCATTGTTTGCTAAATTAATCAAAAGCCTTTGATAAAGTCAGTTCCTCCCAAATCACCAAGATATAATATCCAACTAAAATGTTCATTTCCTGCACCAGCAAGCAGTTGCAGACTGTTTTCACACCAAGAACCAGCAAACCTCTGGGCAATTTATGTTGTGTTCTATCACATACACCATGAAACACATCCTGTTGAGCAGTAAGTTGACTTCTATATAACCCTGAAAATGATTTCACACATGCACACACACACACTCACCCTCACACACACGCTGTTAGTGCCGGAAAAGTAATATATCAGCCTGATGACTCTCGTAGAAAGAGGGTTGTGGGAGCTTTTTGTGAGCTTTTTTTTGGTGGAATTCATCTCTGTTGTGCAGAATAATTTATTGCCTTTGTTAGAGACATTCAATTGTCAATATATAAAAGTTTAGTGAATATTCTGTTACATTTTTATACAGGAAGTTTCAATTGCAATTCTCTTTAACCGTTTGTAATAATGTAAGCATTTGCTTTCAGATTATAGATCCTTATTATAGTCCTCTACATGTAAACCATATGCATGCTGTATAAAAATAGTCAGCGATAGAGTAAATTACTTGGATAAAATAATAAACTTCACTGTGTTGTATGAATACAGATTTTCGAAGTGTCCTTGACTCCTGATTGTGTGATATGTATTCTATAACCATCATATACGACGATTAAGTTCGAAAAAGGAGTCAGACATTTCTGCTTATCTTATCTCATCACGGTATAATCATATTTTTTCCTCTGCCGTAACTTATACACAGTGAAAAATAGCTCAGATCCAACCTTGTTTTATAGTATTTTCACTTTTATTTTCTAAAGAAGTTAATAGTGGCAGTAGAAAGTTCCCTGCTGACATCTCACGATCATTCTTTTGAAATTCACCAACATTCGGATATTACGTATATTTCCATTTAAAACACATAAAACTAAATTAAATATTTTAAAGACCAAATTAAGGAGTGAATTCATTCAAACTTTACATTGGTCTGAAAGTACCTGAACATTTAAGAAAAGACAAAAGCACTTCAGAAGAGAGCACAAAGCAAAGAAGTGATTATCAGTTAGAAAAGAAAAAGCATGCTCTTCATCTTTCTTTAAATCTTCAGCTTGTTGTAAAACATATGGACAATATCGGTTAACAACTTTGGACACGAGATGCAAAGCTAAGGTGAAAGTAAACAAGGTGCATCGATATTGACCCAAGTAGCCGTTACTGACGATCTACTTAGATGCATGGTAGATAAACACGTGGTGAACTCACGTGTGAGTGGCCTTTACATCAAGGGCAAGTTCAATCTCACATCTGTTGCCAGGCAACAACATGGGGCTTTTGGAAACAGTCTGTTAGGCAGTGAATTCACAAGTCAAGTGTGACACAAACAAAGAGAGGGATATTGACCATGAAAGGCAGATTTAATTGTAGACTGCTCATACTTCCATCTATTCTTCTAATTATGTTTTCTCTCAGACATAATCATATTTTATTTCATTCATGTTCAAATGTGACAACATGACCAGTTTACTTTATCCTGTGATAATCTGTACCTGAATTTGTGTCTCGTAAAAAAATGCAAATCCCTGTTTGTCAGCCCCCGATCTTAACTTAAAAAAATAGTTCAAACCTTTGACAATCCAGCGTGTAACACCACAGCCAGTAAATAAGCAGACTGCAATGCTATTAAAACTAGTGTCTGGAAGACACAAACATATGTTTGCCATCCCGTACCTCTCAGTTTACACCCTCGCTCAAACAGAGATTAGATCCCCGTACGTGTCCACCGCCGGGGTTACAACTCACAAAAACTACACAATAACAGAAGAGTATTTGTGTGACGATATAAAATGATACCCACTGAAGAGCAAACGGATACTTCTAATAAAAGCATTGTGCTGAATAATATTAGACTCTATACTGAATGTAGTATGACACCATTTCTCTAACCTAGAATGACGATCACCCTGGTGTACATTTTTATTGCAGTCTCTATCCTTTCAGTTGAAGTCGCTGCTCAAACGCGTCCCTGAAACAAACTATTTATGTCCAACGTGCTTCGACTTTTCTCTTTGTTACCTTTTCAAAAAAAAAAGTTTGGGATTTGTATCTGATTTGCTCCAAGCCTGTGTGAACACAAGATTTTTGATGAGTGAACAGAACATTTAGCTATTAAAGGACATTTTTTACCAACATTTAACATGTATATTATAAAAAAAAAGCTGCATGTTTCCTTCACCCCAAACGGAATGTGTCCTGGCTACAAGTGACGACGATGCTGATTGGCTGAACCGTGTCCCATTAACATTTCAACAGTTGTCTTTTTATAATGAGAACATACTGTATATTTATTTGGTAATCCCTCTTAGTTACTTATACGTGTGTTGTCGGATCAGGAAGTGATGGACGGATGTTTGGAAAATGACCCGATTGACAAAGATGGTCTATTTGACAACGTAATACAGATTTGAATGCAGATGTTGGATTGATGATTTGAAGTTAATCTGACTTTAATTATTTAGGTTATTACCCTTCAAAATCTCTCACGAATGTGGTAATATTCAATTGAGGAAATACTTTCCATTGTAGTTTTATGGATGAGTTTTATCCCTCTGTTAATAATAGTTATGGAAAAAGAGTGTGCATCCATTTGTCAATGCCATGACTTGTTGTTTACAAAACAAATAATTCAATCATGTAACAGTTGTTTAACTTTACAGGAGACTTGCGTTCCAACTCAATGACTGCAGAATATCAATGCAAACACAACTAGGCAACGACCCATTTTCCTGTTTGGCCTAAAGATTGCAGAGAGACCTCGCATGTATCCCTCAGGCCATCTTTCCTTGGGTGTGCGGTACGGCAGCTCGGGATATATGTCAAGTTAATGTAGCAGTGTAGCATGTAAAGATAATACGTCTGTGCCGGGTATAACAGCACAAGTGATCCGTATGAATTCCAGTCACGTTCATCATAATGCTAAAATGACCCTCGCTTCACTTCCTCTGGTTTAAAGCATTGTTGTTGCTACACAGTGTGGCCATGAATAAACAGGAAGATCAGATGCAGTTAAAGCTGTTTATGAGTCACTGCTCAGTGTGCTGGTGGTGGAATTAACGGGTATATTTGGACGTGGACTAGTACATTTTATCCTAAATTATTTGTGTTTGTCGTACAGGGATTTGCATTTGAAGGGTACATTCTCAAAAAACAAATTTTGTAACAAAATGTGTCTGTTGTTGCTATCTGGATGAAAATGAATGCATTTTAAATGTTACAACATTGGAGCATTATACTGCTTTGGATACATAAAAAAAGTAAAAAAGGAATGTATAAAGAAAGAAAGGACATGGATTCCTATGTGAATTCTAGAACTTTTGAAGTCCCTGGCTTGGGTGACGTGAATACATTTCAACATTCTTGTTGAAGTTTGCTTAACTGGTTCACCTGTGTCTAGTTCTATTGTCCATTGACCGTTATTATGTCGACGTTATATTCACGGACTGACTTTCAGATAAGAACTGTAAAAATAATCAACATATAAATCGTGAAGAGTTTGTGTGTCACTCATTTTCACAAGTTTACTGGTTCAAAAAAGTAAGCAAGTAAGTAAGTAATATTTATTTGTATAGCGCTTTTCCAGACCAGGGTCACAAAGCGCTTTAACAATCAAAACAATACTAAAAAAAGTATATACTTTAAAGATCAAGATAATACTGAGAACAACACAGGAGTTCAAGGAATCAAGGAAAAGCCTGAACAAATAGAAACGTCTTAAGATGTTTCTTAAAAGAGTCAGTAGACTCCATCAAGCGCAAAGAGAGAGGAAGATTGATCCAAAGCTTAGGAGCAACAGCCTGAAAAGATTTCTCTCCTCTGGTCCTGAGCCGTGTGCGAGGAACCATAAGTAGATTCTGATCCACAGACCTCTGAGCCCGAGCTGGGGTGTAAGGCTGGATCAGATCACTGATGTAAGGAGGAGCCTGACAATGAATAGCTCTGAAAGTAAGAACCAGAATTTTAAAGTTGATCCTGAAAGAAACTGGAAGCCAGTGAAGAGTTTTAAGGATCGGAGAAATGTAAGTTCTTCTACTTGAGCGGGTTAGAATTCTCAAAAAAAAGAAAAAAAAACCACAAGCTTTTTTTTACTTTCTTTTTATCCAAACAAAACACATTTTAGACATACAAATATTAATAATACAAATTGTTATTTCTTCTGTGCAGCCTGGTAACAAATTGTCTAATTGGACCACTTGTCTAATGGACAGGCTATAGGACTATTCAGTCCCTGTAGTTTGGTCCAAATTTTTTACTTAATCCACTTAATCGGACTCTGCCAGGACTGCCTTTTTATTACCGCCTCTGTTCACAACATTTGGACAGAATGTAGCAGAGGGTAATGGTTTTTGGTTTGGTGACCTCAGAATCCCATCTCTCCTTTTTGTGGCTGACGTGGTGCTGTTGACTCCCTCACTCGGGTGGTTTACAAGTCGGATGTGAAGCAGCTTCTCTAAATGAGTTTTAGAGAGGCATCAAATAATGTGTTTCCAATGGTTCCATGATTCTTAAATTAGTAAAAAAAAAGATTTTGATCATCCGTCTGGACTCAATGATGCTTGAGGCAGTGTTTATAATTGTGTTTATACATTATCAACTCCTCACACGACTGACTTTTCTCGTCGTATTTTTTATATAATTGAAAAGAAAATAGATTGGGGAAAAAACACTCCTCTAGCAGTGTCAACAAGCCATTGCTATTGTCATGGAAACCAGTTAGAGAGTAAGGTAAGGTTTTATTTCCCCTCAACAAAGTCTCATAGAGTGACACACTTCCATCTCCTGCCTACTGCAGAAGAGTCACTGAACATTTCCCGACTCGCTCATCTGGAAAACGTGACATTTCCAGAAGAGATCATCTGTCTGTCTGGTTGTTATTTGATGGTAATAAAAAAAAAGTCTATGTGAGATGTACACAGGAACTTCTAACAGATTGATCAGAACCGTTCTACATTTCAAAAGGATGATGTTATTCCAGCTGAAAAAGGTGATCAGAAAAATAACATATAGAGTAGAGATGTTTAATAACGGGCAGCAATTTACTGCAGTATACATTTTTACACATGTTCTTCATTGAACTCAGTTGTACCTTCTTCGTAATATCTACACCTGGAGTCTCACAAATAAAGGTTGTGGCCTTTATGTGGTTGTGGATCACATATTTTTTTATCCTGCCATCTGTGTATCCTTCATTCCATCATCTCTTGTTTGACCTTTTTCATATTTGATCTCACTTCTCTTGACTTCGGCTCTTTGTATGTTTTTTTTATCGTCTTGTATGAGTCACTAGTTCAATGATACAATGTTCAATTTATTATATCTTTCCTTTTGTAATTTCCCACTGATGCTACTCAGTGTTCATTGTTCTCCAGATTGATAACCTCCACTATCTGCTCCTGATTTTTGGAAACTGTTTGTTTGGTATTTTTAAGCCTTGTTTCTCCAAGTGTTCTTTCCTGCCCAATAGTATTTCGATTTATTTATTCATCATCGATTTTCAGTGTTATTTGCAGGATCTATTGCCACATTTCATCTCCTTACACTTGCATTTTCATCGAAGATGGCAAATGACCTTGAGAATGGGGACAACCTATTTTCTGGGGAGTAGTTTCAGCAGTGTGGGAAATGTCACCTGAGATCATAAAATTGGTTTTAGAAGTGTAAAGCAGAAGCCAATTATTCTCCTGGATGATGGGATACTTTCCACTTCATCTGCAACACCTGGTGATGCCAAAAATGTATTCTTTTCTCCAGTTTTAAGTCTAAATGTGCTCTCGTTTTCCAGCACTTCTACAGAATTCCTATTTTTTTTATTGGCAGCACAGTGACTGGTGTGTCCTGCCAGTTTCTGAGGTAAATTTGTCCTGAACAAAATAGGTCCATTTAAGTTTCTAAGCTCATCAATAGGACCCCAAATAACTGTTTAGAATGTGCTGTACGAAATGTTTAGGAGCTCTCCTGGAGCTTATCCCACAAGGACGTGTACTTATCTGATCCATTAGTTATTTAAACAGTACAGAAATGATGCGACGGCATAGCCAAGCTAGGGAAAATGCTGCAGAACGTGTACAGATGTGTCCGTGTCAGTCCTGTTTAAAGGAAGTACATTTCTAAATTAAGGACTGTCATGATCATTTATGTGTTGGTCATTCTATAATTGTACACACATATAATCATTCACACCCCTCACTAGTGTGTGGACTTGTTTACGTCAAAGAATCCACTACATTGAAAGCTTATTAGAAGTGAACAGATGCAAATGTCCATTAAAACCTTTTAGCAGCGAAATAAAGCTTGGTGTTCAATATCTAGTGGGGAAAATAAAAGCATCTGGGAGGACACTGAGCAACAAAACACCTTTTGAGCTATATTGCTTCTGAAGCTTCAAATAATGAGACCTTTTTGTGTATCAGACATCATGGCTCACACCATAAATCAGAACATGCTTCTTGGGAGAACAAAGTCTAACAATTCTGGATATGAATATGTTCACACTTCTGTATGCGCGTGTATTTCTGCTAGAATACATGAACCGTCCAACATGTTCTTGTTAGCCCTTATGCTAGTGTGGAATACATAGCCTATACAAACAAATCCTTGATGAGTCTCCCACAAGTTAAAACAGAAAAAAAAACATAATGTTGAAGAGAAAAAACAGGGACACTTAATAAACAGAAAAATAAATTGTGTTGTCTCATTCCTTATTTAACAATTTGGTTAAACAGACTGCTCTTTTTGGAAATCTAAATCAAAAAACATATTGATTTGTATAAATTAGAGACTGAGATATGTTTTGGTACTTCATCAATGGTCATAGGAAACGACATGTTTCGTGGGTTTTTTTAAAGCTGGAGTTTTGTTTTTGTTTTTTTTTAGATTGATCAGCTTCATCAAATAGACTTCACTAGAATGAAAGCATGAAATCAGCTTCTTTTCTTTAAAAAATAATCTTATTTGATTCTTTTCCAACAGTTTGTATTTACGGCGAGTTTCAAGATCATGTTGGCACGTTCTGCAGCCGTTAACCTCCATTATAGGAGAAACACTTCTACACTAATTTGATGAATGGCTTTCAATAATCTGCAGTATGTGTTGTTTTCTCTCCCAATGGTTTGTAAAAAAAAAAAAAGGACCCAACAGCCTCTTCTTGAATCAAGAGTAATAAATGAAGAGATCTTGTGTCGTGATGTTAGAAGGCAGCACTGTGAAATGACCAAACAGTTTCTTGTTAACAAGCACTGTGCTGGAACACAGAACGTAATTACATTTTTCTGCCTTAATAACAGAAGCCAAAGAAAAATGGACCGTGTTCAATTTTCTTCTCTCAAAGGTCAGTGAGAGTTAATCACAGTTGCTGGGATGTGAAGAAACATTCTCTTAACTCGGAAATTCTTAGAGTGCAAGTAAAGTAAATATTTGCCTTTGTAGATATCTCCTTTTTAAACTCTTCAATTCATCTCTTTGTCATGTTTTGTAATGATCATGATCAACATCATCATCAACTTATCACAAATATATCTCATTTATTAAAGGTCTCTGGGCTTGTAGCTCCACAATTTCTGCAGATGGTTTGTATGAACCTTTAGCTGCCATCCAAAAATTTGGATTACAGGTACCAGTGTCTCACTTTGTAATGTAGCGCCTCAATTTCCATCAACCGTAGTACGTTTTCATTTCAGAAATTCACCCATTCTAGTCAATGATATGTTTGTCCACAGTCCATCTCCACTGCAGCTCTCAAATATCTTCACAACACTCCATTGTTTCTCATATTGCACATTTTATTCTATTAACATTCCTTTGTTTGACACATTAGGAGAAGTGAGCTTCAAGTGCTCGCGTTTTACTTCCTAACAAGGGAGCACTTGAAGCTCACTCACAGATCACTCATCACAAACTAATGTGTTCAAAAATCTACACAACAATGTTAATACTTAGGGCCTCCAATGTGGTCTTTACTGATTGAAACTGCAATTGAACTGCCTGAATCGGTCACATGGAACGACATGTTTTTTTAAGGCTTTGAACGACTACACTTGACTAACATCCCTGTTAGCCAGAATACATGGCAGACAGTAACAGAAGTGGTGGTCTGAGGGTAAAAGACTGAAACCGACAGCTAAATTGTTGATCTATCCACTGACTGTCAAACATAAATGCCAGACCTGAGGCCAGCTTTAGAAAGCAGGTTTTGTGATAACCCAGATTTGAAAACTCACATGGCAGAGTAACACTGACCTTCATAACTCGAAAGCTAGAACATGCTTGCTAGATAGTTTGGTTGAACTAAGTAACTGAGTTACTTCTGTTGAGGAGTGATTACATGTAGTCATCTTTCAAATAATATTAATAATATAATAATTAATAATAACACATTGACATTTTCTATCTTGCTCATTATCTGAATTTTTTAATCTCCATCCATCCAGCCATCCATCGCTATCCACTTATCCGTTGCCGGGTGGCGGGGCAGCAGCTTCAACAGGGAGCGCCAAACGCCCTTCTCCCTAGCAACATCCTCCAGCTCTGACTTAGGGATCCCAAGACGCTCCCATGCCAGTGAAGAGATATAATCTCTCCACCTGGTCCAGGACCAGCTGTCTCCCAGCTGGACACTCCTGGAACACCTCCGAAGGGAGGCGCACAGGGGGCATCCTCAAGAGAACCCATTTGACTCCTTTCCACGCAGAGAAGCAACGGCTCTCCTCAGAGTCTCTCCCGAGTGAGAAAACTTCTCACCCTATCTTTAAGGGAGACGCCCACCACCCGTCGAAGGAAACTCATTTCAGACGCTTGTATCCAAGATCTCGTTCTCTCCTTCATGACCCAAAGCTAGGTGAGGGTGGGGAAAAAGATTGATCGGTAAAAAGAGAGTTATGCCTTTCTCTTACGCACAAAAGTGCGGTAAAGCAAATGCAATACCGCCCCTGCTGAACCAATTCACCGACCAAGCTCCAATTCCCGAACACCCTCACGAGAGATCAAGACCCCAATATACTTTAACTTCTCCACTTGAGGCAAGGGCTCAATCTCAACCCGGAGAGAACAATACATCTTTCTCCTACTGAGAACCATGGTCTCAGATTTAGAGGTGCTGATCCTCATCCCAGCCCTTTCACATTCAGAAGCAAACCGATCCAGCGAGAGCTGAAGGTCGCAGCGTGACGAAGCCAAGAGCGATCGGATCTTCAGGCCACCAAACCACAAACCTTCCCTGCCAGAGCTGCCCCCTGAAATCCTGTCCAGAAACAGGATTGGAGACAAAGCACATCCCTGACGGAGACCAACTCTCACTGGGAATACATCCGATCCGTATGCATCCAAGGATCCGCACACAACTAGCGCTGCAGGAATACAGTGATTGGAGGGCCTTCAGTAGATAGCCTCTCACTCCATATTCCCGAAGCACCTGCCACAACTTTCTCCTGGGCACTCAGTCGTACACCTTCTCCAAGTCCACAAAACACATGAAGACTGGCAGGTCATACCCTCGAGAACCGCCAAGAGAGTGAAGAGTTGGTGCGTAGTTCCACGGCCAGGGATGTTGGCAAAAGCTTCTTGGATGTGTGAGCTGAATTCCTCTGACAGCTTCGCCCTCTAGATGTTCCCAGTTCACCTGCACTACACATTTGGGTTTACCTGGTTGGTCCAGGGGCTTCCCCTTCTATTGGAGCCAGCTCACAATTAGTTGGTGATCGGTTGACAGTTCTGCCCCTCTTTTCCCTCGGGTGTCCAGAACATACCGCCTCATGTCTGATGATACGATTACAAAATCAATCATTGACTTGCAGCTTAGGGAGCTCTGGTACCAAGTACACTTATGAGCTTCCCTATGTTCGTGGTGTTTGTTATGGACAAGCCATGACAAGCACGGAAGTCCAACAACAAACAACCTTTTGGGTTAAGATAAGGAAAACCGCTCTTCCCAATCACGCCTCACCAAGTCTCTCCATGTAGAAGTCTTTCAGAATGACAATGGAGGCCCCAGGTAGGGCCCTGTACAGGACCCCTCCAAGGACCCCCAAAAAAGGCTGGATACTCCAAACTACTGTTTGGTGCATAAGCACAAAAAACAGTCTAAGCCTAAGCCGTAGGTAGGCGACCCTCTGATCCACTGGAGCAAACTCCAATACAAAGTGAGTATCCCCGACACCATGAGCAACACCAGAGGAGGAAAGAGTCCAGCCCAGATCCAACTGGCAAATCTCCACCACAGGTGGTGAGCCCATGGGATGGGTTGAACCCAGCCGGGCTTCACGGGTAACCCATCACCCAGGCCTGGCTCCAGGTGTGGGCCCCTACGGGCAGGGTAAACTTAATTCAGTTATCTTTTTCATGGAGTCGATTTTGGACCATTCTTAGTCCAACCTCTCATCAGGGACCTGTGTGCCATGGGTACCCATACTAGGAGCCTAGTCACTCAGTACCAGGCTTCCGGCAACATAGCTCCCTGAATCATTGGGATACACAAACTCTCCCACCACGGTAAGGTGATCGTCCTTGGCTGTTAATGTGTCCACCTCAATTGGAGACAGGATTGGGGAGTTCTTGGGGAAACATATTAGCTTTGCTTTCCTTTCTAGCTAGTTAACTTTGACTGAGGGTTCAGTGACCTGACCTGAAAGGGCAACCAATGTGTTGTAGTGTCTCTTAAATAGATCTTGGACCTCTACTGTACTCATCAGTATGTGTCTGTTTGTACAAAACTTTATTTTCTTTTAAATATTTACATAAGAAAATGTATTAAAACCCAGCCCACTGAAAATGCTTACGTTATCTGGAGATACAATCTTGTTTATCATAAACACACCCACTCTGCTGTGATTGGTCAAGCATCAAGGTTTTTCACCGTACATGATCAAACCCCGGAAGTCTCCACCCCCAAGGGACTTGTTGTATAAACAGGCATAATGTAATCACTCTCGTAACCTCTCGTTCGCCGAGGTTTTAGATAGGGGAGAACTTTATTTATCAAAACATCATCAGGACGAGTAACTTAATGCATCTTGGAAAGGAAGGCTTGAACATATGAAACATGTAAGTAAGTCAGGAAGTTGGGTTTTCAGGACAGTTGTGACTTAAACTCTGTTGCTGCTTCCTGAAACAGATCCCTGCTTGTTATTAAGTGGTGTCCTTACATGTGATAGCTATATAAACAGTCTTTTGAAAATGTCAAAAGTAAGCTCTTACAAAATCAAACAATAATCAATAAAATATATGCTAAAAGGTCAAGACAAAACCAAGACAAACAGAGGAGTTTCAGAAAATCAAGGAAAAGCCTGCATGAATGAAAGTGTCTTAAGCCATTTGGTACATTTCAAAATCCGAGATCTCTCAGCAAAGTTTCTTGTTTTCGCTTGACTGCTCTTTGAGTTTTCTGACTTGTAAGAAGCACCAGTTTGGGTAGTCATGGTGAGCTCAGGTGAGCTGCTGTTTGCACACAGCTGATCCCTAATTATGCCTCCATAAGCGAGCCAGATGCTAGAACTCATTTTTAGTCATGTGGCCACTGAGCGGGTGTCAGGTTCAATCCACACATCTGGCCCTGCTTGCTGATTTGGGCCATGTGGCTATTAGTCTGGGTCAGCATTTGGCACGGCGTCCATACCTGGCAGCTCCTCGTGTTCTCCCTGACCCGGGGTCACCTGCCCAGCCTGGCAGCATGTTGATGAGGTGGCCTTTCACAGCGTCGCGAGGTCATGGTGCCGTCGAGTCATTAGCACAGAGGTCAGAGTGCTGTAATGACTTTCATGCTAAATAGCTGCTTCCTTTTAGCTCCTCTACATCCCTGTGTCGCCATAATGGTATCAGCCATTAACTATGGCCAGACAATGTGAAGGCTGCTCACTGCTCATTATATCTTGCTTTTACTCTAATTACACTGAAACCAGATGAGCTTGGAAAGTGCCGGCTGTCAGCAAAGTAAATATAAATAAAGTCATACTATTCCATCCAAAAAAGGTGGCCCTGACTAATGACATACTGTATATATTAGCTGTCCTCTGACTCCCAAATGTTTGTTTATTTTCTGGAGTATATTTAAGACTCGGTTAGATTTTAAAGGTAAGCCATTACTTTTCAGTAAAAACACACATATGTGCGACTTCCTGCATGTCGACTCGTCGAGATTTTAGATGTGTGGGGATTCATTAGTAGAAGTAGTCACAAGGTGCAAATCTCATAGGCCCATAACTTAGACCTCATTTGTATATCGTCAGCATCCTGCATTTACTATTACTTTTAGAGACTTTTAATATGATGTTGTATTTAGGTGGGAAAATATAAAATATAATCTCAAGTATATGTGCATGTAAAATGAGTCTCATGCAGGTCGAGGTGCGTAATTATGTATTGCATATGTAAGTCATGGGTTCTCTAATGCAGGCTTAAAGGGTCAAGACCCAAATTACAATGCAAATACAATTACAATACAAGATGCAGTACATTACTCATCATGATGATGTCTTGAAGTTAATAAAGTTCTCCCCCGTTTTAAATCTCGGCGAACGAAAGGTTACATAAGCAGAGACATAACTAGGCGCTTCACTCCTGCAGCCAGCTTTAATTAATGCCCTGCTTTGTTTAAAAGGATTTCCTTGAGGGTGGACTTTCAGCATG
Organism: Callionymus lyra; assembly: GCF_982586985.1. Taxonomy (NCBI): domain Eukaryota; kingdom Metazoa; phylum Chordata; class Actinopteri; order Syngnathiformes; family Callionymidae; genus Callionymus; species Callionymus lyra. The sequence continues at coordinate 17,259,958 of NC_141827.1, forward strand.
AATGAAAAATGGTGACGAACCTTGATGCTTGACCAATCATATAAGTGGGTGTGGTTATGGTAACCATATTTTCAGTGGGTGGGGCTTAAGCACATTTTTCTAATGTAAATATTTCAATGAAAATAGTTTTTTAAAAACAGACACATACTGAAGAGTACAGTACAGGTCAATGATTAGTGGCCCTTTACGTGTTTTATTTTTAGGATTATCATTAGTATTCCTTCCCTGTCTACTGACGTGTTATTTTCAAAGCTTGATACCCCGTCCAGTAAGATGTAAAAACGCTGTTAAGAAACATTTATTTTTATGTCGTGCTTTTGCTTTTACACAATTGTTTTTAAGTTCCTCTAAAATGTTCTTGTTTTCCATCAATCCTTCAAACCTTTATATCATTTAATAGGTTAGTTCACCCAAAATTCAGATTTCACTAATTTTCTACTCACCCTCATGTGTACTAAGGATAGGGATTGTTTTCAGAATAATAGGTTCTTCTTTAGAGGCAAAAATCTGTCCGTTCAAAAATCTGTCCGTTCACATCCAAATCCCTTCATGGTTCTCGTCTGTAACGTCCATCTTGTATTGAAGCCTCGACATGAGTCTACTGTCAACACTGGGAGCTCTAGCGATATCTACCCAAGGTATGAAAGCCTGTCAAACCATGTTAGCCTTTAAAGCTCTCTTACACAAGATTCAAATATAGACTTGTTCAATTTTAGAACCCATGTCAAGTCTTTAACACAAGCGAGAAATTACAGGCGAGCAGTATGGAGGTATTTGGATGTTTTCAAGTCTTCCATTTTGGAGAAAGATGAAACTCATCACAAAACGCTAAGTTAAGATGGGCTTATATTTTTGCCTGTAAGTTTAAAAAGGAACAGATTTCAACCCTTATTCGACATAAGGGGTAGTAGAAAATGAGTGAAATGTGAATTCCTAGTGAATTATCCCTTTAACACTGGATGTAAAAATTATACTAACCGCTATTAAATTGCCTGTTTTTGTGATGTCAAAAATGTCACCAAGATAAATAATTTCACAACTTTATCTACATTTAATTTTACTTGTAACATCTACAACACAATTGGAAAAACAACCTGAACTTGAACCTGAGGTGCATTAAAAATGTACAACTGGGATAATAAGGTAGCAAGAGTGTGCAACCAATTACATTCAAAATCATGTTTAATTGGAGTCACACCAGTCATCATTATATTTGCCCCAAAATAGTTACGTTATTTTTGTTGGTTGCCCCCTTCATGCACAGTCTGTGATCTGCAAAGAGCTTCCAAAGCATGAGCAGGATCTAGTTGTTTGAAGATATCAGACGAGGAGTACAAAAAGAATTTCCCCGGATTTCAATTTACAGTGGAACATGGAAGACTGTCATCATCAAGTGGCGAAATTATGGCCCAACAGGGACATCGCAAAGAACAAGACATACAAAATTGATGATAAGACCAGAAGAAAACCAATCGAGGAGGCTGTCAAGAGGTCGACAGCAACATGTCTAGGCCATGCGACAGAAATCTTTCTTCTTCATGAATATGGTTGGAGGTAGAGAGGCATGATGGAAGGAAATCTCCTAAATGCATGTGGGAAAATGTGGCCTGATTAAACCAAAGTTGAACTTTTTTTTAAATCATTTTAAAAGGTTTATTTTTTGCAAAAACAACACTGTAAAGAACACCATACATACAGTGAAGCATGCTTGTACTGTGGGACTGCTTTATTTCAGCTGGGACCAGGGTTTTATTCAGCGTGGATGTTATTATGAAGAGTTCAATGTTGAACCAGTCAGTGTTGACACAAATCCTCCTGTCTTCTGTTTGGAAGATGAAGATGAAGAAGAACGTCATGTTCCAGCAAGACAATGACCCAAAGCACACATCAGGATCAACAAAACAAAGGCTTTATTAGTATACAATTTTGGAACGGCCCACCAACGGTGTCCATATCAACGCGACCTGGTTATGTATTTTTTAGTTTGTTTTTTCCCCTTTAAAACCTTTAGTTGGTTTTTCGATTGCTTTGTATGAGTTAAAAGTCAAATTAAAGGTGTTTTTTTTTTCTACATTACAAAAACTTGGCTTTATCTCTTCAATACTCTTTTGATTTGGTCTATTTACCTACTCTTCTCTTTGTTCTGTTTTTATTGTCCAGTTTATAACCATCCAAATTACAGCTTGTCCCTTTTCTTTTGTCATCCCTGTTTCTGACAGAGCTATGACTTGCAATTTTTTCTTCATTGATTTTACCTTTTCAACTTTGGTTCTCCATCAACAAGCCCCAGGCCAACGTTGGACCTGCGCCACTCCTTTTCTCCTTGATAGCCACATCAGTTCATGGGGCTCCTTTTTTTAAACTGTATGTTTTATGACCTGTTTCCATTCATAAATCAAAACCTAAGTCCTAAATCCATAAGTTGTCCGATGTGTGCGGATGGTTTTTCACGTGCCAATATAGCATAAAATGAAAATTCATAGACATGGCCGCCGTGATGGATCAGAAAGAGAAAAGAATGCATGCATGTGAAAATGACGTACTAAAGGTGAGGTTGAGACATGCAAGCGGGGGTTGTTTTATGGCCAGTGTATTGTCTAGTGGAGTTTTTAGTGGTGAAGCAATTTACCACTGTTGGCAGATTTTATGGCAGCAAACACAATTGATGTCTCTATACTTTTGACAGACACAAAAGGAAGCGTAAGTGGTAGCCAAGGGGTTCCCTCTACCTCTTGTCTTTTATATGTGTCACATAACCTTTTTTTGTGAACATACTGTACATGTTCACTACTTTTTTTTAAAATCTGTTATATTTTTACCTATATACATGTCACTTTTTTTACTTGGAATTCATCTGTTTTCTAAAAGCGTCACAAATTTCCCAAAGGAGACCTCCTGAGGGATCAATAAAGTTTTACCTTACCTTACCTTAATTATATTTTTCCAAGATTTGTTTGCGTACAGCAGAGCTTGAGCTGCCATGGAAGTTTTCTTATTATAAACTCCAAATGTTCTTCATTGAGTGCTCATAAAGTGATCATTTTTATTTGTATTACTTTAACTTTTTGTTACTGCGAACATCTCCAAGGAACTTTTTGACCCAGTGGGTTACCATTAGTTTCGTATTCACTTCCCTTTATTTAATCAAACCTTATGTATATGTAGTGAATTTACTTTTTTACCAGTTTTTAACATTTTGATCTCGACCAATGTTTTTTTTTTTACTAGCAGTATTTTAGTCTGGGACAGTACTGTTTCAGAAGTTGTTTTGACTTAAGGTCATAGTAGATATGTGAGTTGCTGGGCCACACAAACTGAACCCAGACTGCCCCAGGCCGGCTGTGCTGCTTACATTTAATTCACAGAACTACGGCTGAGGAGACGTCTTACACCCGCTGGCTGCGACTCACTGAAGGAGAGAATTGTAAATATGAAAATCCTAGAGGCTACTTTTCCTGATCTGGAAAATCTGGTTCATCACACATTAAAAAAAAGAAAGGATTCTAGTTGTTTTCTGTTTAATTCGAGCTAAATCAACTATTATCACAAATGGAAAAAGCACTAATAGGCCATTAAAGCAGGTGTTTTTAAAATAGTCAATCCACGAGTGGCATCCATAAATAACCAGCGAGATAAGCCTTACATTATTTTTTCTCTAAAATTCAATTGAGCACTGCTTTCAAATTGTTCCTTTGAGACAATAGTTTTTGGATTTTATAAAATAAAACCCTAATCCTGGTTGTTAAACTTGAGTAGGTCCCACAGTTGAAACTTTGTTCTGCTCTTTGGCTGAAAAGAATCTGCTAGATAACTTAACATATCGGATGTTACAACTATGCATAGATACTGAGTACTAAAGGTTGTTATATTGTCTACAAATTGGTTCTGTTGACAGACAAACATTTCAAAACACCTCTTACCTTCTCCTTTACCGCTGGATCCAGGGTCAGGTCGCAGTGGCATTATCTTCCCCACGAAGGACCAGAATTGTTTCTCCCGAGCTGCAGCGTCTAGCTCTTCCAGGGGAACCCCAATAAATTCCTGAAAGAAAAAGTCTTTTCAGCCTGTCCTGTGTCTCCCCGTGGCCTTCTACGGGTGGGACATACAGTACCCTGAACAACTCACCAGCCAGGAGGCATCCTATTCAGAGGCCCAGGCTAACCTAACCTAACCTAGCAGCGGCTCTTTTCCTAGCTACTCCTTGATGCTGATATCCATATCTTTGAGGATAAAGCTTAAAGAGATAACTCATTGCTTGCCTATTGTACCCACAATCTTGTTCTTTCGGTCACTACCCACCATTGGTGACCATAGGTGAGGTTATGGACGTGGATCGAATGATATACAGAGAGGTTTTGGTCTTAGATGAGTGCAGGTTCACATTACTGTTGCTGTTGCCAGCCCAAACCGTCTGTAAATCTCACTGTCCAGACCAGAGTCACAGAAGTCAACGTAACAGCAACAATACAGCACCCTTACTCGTGCTGTATTGTTTAGTTTAGTTACAAGTTGAAAAGAAATTGACAGTATTTTTGTCATTAGCAACTATCTTAATGACTGAGCAGCTGTTTGGCAAATAGATACAAACAGTTAGCCCACGACCCAGAACCCTATGGAAAAGGGATGCTATTCATTCATCTACTATGGTGAACCTCAATGTAAAAGCTACTGAGCAAACCAGAGTGGAAGAGAGGCTAAGCTGTCTTGATTAGATTGGTACTAAAAACTGTGCAACTGTGTATTGTAATGACTCCAACTATATCTAGTATAGATCTATATCTATATCTTAGTACTTCACATTCCATGTCCCGCGAGCAGGACTAAGATTTCAGGAAGTGGGTAGGTCCCCGGCTGGTCAAGCAACGAAATTCCGTTGCCAGTTACACTGCTGTGTTTTCTGTTAAATGACAATAAAAGAAAATCTAAAGTATAATCTCTGACGGAAAAGCCTTTAAGGCCAAAATCAATGACTTTTCAGGCTCAGTCACCTGGTGCTAGCACACTGGCCTTACTCCACGTCTTTGTCATGGTAGACCCTATACTGGAGATGGATGGACAGACGGATGGAGGTCTCCTTCGGGGAAATTGTTTTTCCAGCATATAGCAACACAGACGATAGGTGCAAAAAAAAAAGAACAAGAACAAAGTGCAATAGAAAGAAAGTGCAAGATGACACAATCCAAATCTAAAGATAAATAACAGATATCAATGAAAAATAACAAAGGAAACGGATTAACAAAGATTACCATGGAATGTCATCTTTTCACTCCACTCCTGCCTCCAAACTCAGAATTAAACAATATAATAACACGAGGAATAAATGATTCCCTGAGTCTATTAGTGTTGCATCTGGGGAGGAGCCCAAAGGAGACTTTATGTCATAGCCCCCAGGGTCATTAGGAAAAAAACAAACTCCTTTAACCTGCTAAGTATGCGATTCAAGGAGGATTATGCAATTGGATCATTATCAAAATGTGGAGGTTGTTTTTTTTCCCATTCTGATGCCCAATAATAGATCTATTGACTGGTTCAATTTGACTCTAATGCAGCCACTCTGCACTCACTACACTATCGCCTGCATTGTTCTGCTCACAGTAGCGATTGATTGGTCACACACTGAGCCACAGCATGGGCAGCAGCCAACCAAACATTTGACGCGTTAGGAAGCTCCGTAGGGCAGATATATTAAATGGCAAATAAAGCCAGTAGACTCTCCAGATATTGTCATGAACATCCAAGTGCCTTCAAGCCCTAAAATTTGACAATAGATCTTGTTAATGATCGATTGTGTCAAAAGCTTTATTCAAGCGCTAAGCTGGTCCTTATCTTTTTATTATATATATATCACCAATGAACTATCTTACATTGCACTCATTCAATCAAGGGAACTCTTTATCACTTAGCAGCCCCTTGAACTCTATAAAGAGATCAAATCTTTTAGTTTTTTCAAGCACCTTTCAGAATTGCAGTAAAATGAGACAAGCCTTTACTTCGTCAATTTCTTTGTCGCCCACGTTGTAAAGGGAGATGACCTTTGCCCTCTTTGGTAGGTTTGTATAGTTGTTCAACTGTTAATGAACGACTTAACATCTTAAATACCGCTATATTCTTTAATATCTTTACAATATTGTCAAAATAAAACAACCCATCTGACTCCTCCAGAACAGAAAAAAAGTTCATATGGTTGAAAATGACATTCAAAACATTGAAAATGCTGCTCAAAACTCTTCACGGTAGGTGGTCAGTAGTCCGTTCAGGGTTATGTCAGAGAGAGGGAGTCTGTATGGTCAGGCTCTGTTTCTCTGGCCGTGTTTTGGCAGAGGAAGATTTGTATCCAGAGCTTCACAACTGTCCACACCAGTATGGCTGAGTGGGTCCCTTGTAGAGTTCTGACAGCCTCGGCGCCAGGTGCTTGTTCTGTCTCTGTCATCACAAAGCAGCAATATAAATGTTCTAAACACCTTACCACTTCCTGCAGATCAACATGTTGACTTGTTGTATCATATATTGTATGTAACATAGAATGATGCAGACACCTTCCTGGTTATTTCTGCTGTATTCGATGACGAGTTGCTTTGATAAAATTCTTTTTTTTCTCTACTTTACTTTTGCCTTACTTGGGCCTAGGGGCCAAAATTGACCTTTTTATATGCCTCGATAGATTTTGAATCCAAATTTGTTTAAATTAAATTCATGTTCGTGCTTCATGGCCCAAATGCAAAGTGTTTTTTTTCTGCCTCTCTCTATCATTCCCTTGGGTACATTTCTATAGCAGATATTCTTCAGAATTCATAACGTCCGAATTGCTCCTTTATCAGCCAGGATGTGGCATTTTTGTTCGAGCTTTATTCATCAGCAGTGGCAGGAGATACCACACACACGCACACTTACACACACGCATACACGTGTTTTGTAGAAGTTGACACTATTTTCACACAAAAGCCCAAACACACATTGTCTGATTTGAAAGAGAGTAATTGGCCGAGACAATACAAATTATTTGCGCAAAGGACCATTAAGATTGATGGTTTCTGGTGAGACCCGTTGTCTCGGCGATGACAGGCGTAACGAGGCTTGTTGGTTGAACAAAAGACAGGTGAGGAGCGACAAATAAGAGTGAAAGCAATTTGAAAGAATTCAACCTGTAGAGGGCAGACTGCTCCCAGCACACACTCACAAGTCGGAGCTTGATTATTAACCCTGTTATGCATTATGCATCCTGCACTAGAAGTGAAAATTACTTCTGAATAGAGAGATGTGTAAATGCACAGAGCTGGGCTCGTTTCACTCAGATTCGTCCTCAGCAATAACATCCTTCCTGGAGTAATCCATGAAATGGATTAGAATATTTTGACACGTCAGCTTTCAGCGTTGCAATCCATGCATTAGGTGTTGGGATGAATAACATCACAATTCCATTCTCATATTATAATATCATTTCTGTGAAAAGGGTTTGAGAGACTTGTTGGAACAAGGCATTCACTGATAACACCTTTTCTTTTTTAAAAAAACATTGTGTGAATCAAGAATAGGTGTAAAAAAAATAGTACGAAGGACATCTTTAAGAAGATGCTTCCTTTGCTGACCCACTAGATTCTCTACATGGCTGATATATTGTAAGGTACATAACTGAATATCAAATTGAAGTTCAAAACTGGTGCATGTTACCAAGTGAGTAAGTAAGTAAGTAGTAAGTAAGTAAGTAGTAGTTATTTGTAAGGCGCCTTTCTAGACCAGGGTCACAAAGCGCTTTAACAATAAAAAACAATACACAGTTAAAATATATACTGAGCTTGCCGAGCCAGTTTGACATTGCAAATGTGTCCCTTTATGTACTGCAACATTCAGGGTCGCTTTTTCCAGCACCCCAAGATCATTTTCAGAGACGAAAGTACGAGGTATAATTGATCGTCTGAGTTACAGAAACTGATTGGCTCTTCAAAGAAGCTCCACCAGATAGACCGGATATCACAAATGACGACACAAACCAAGATTGTAAACAGAACATGAATGCATCGATGCAAATATAAGTGTGAATATTTACAAACTGAACTAAAAAAAAAATAATAATAATAATGCGAAAATGAAATGTAAAAATATAAAGAAATACAAAAAGCGGGAAAATCAGTGGGAGAGCGGCGCCCCAGTGCCCTCTATTGGCCAGCCGAGACAGAGCCACAATCTTTGTTGTTGGATGAACAAATTCAATATTTACCAAACCTCTCCAACTCTCAAATTCTCATCAACTTCCTTTCTTTTAACCTCTTATTGTTGACTTCCATATTCTCTGTATTTTATTTTAGCTTAATCACTGGGATCTTATAGGTCACCATGAACATTGATCTACTTTCATTCTCAGCAAAACATACTGCAGGTTCGATATCATACATTCTGCGCCCTCTATTGGGCTTAGCTATTGGTTTATTCCTTGAGGCTTCGGCCCCTGCACCTGAATAAATTGAATCTACTCTCCACCTAACTGGGGGGAAGGGTCCGCCCCCTCTTACCATTCGTCTCCCTTTTTCACTCAGTCACCTCAAATCTACAATTCAGTGATCTACTCAAGCCAATTTTTTTTTACCATCCACTGTCGCTACGGACCACAGTACCTGCATCTCTTGCAAAGCCATCCTGGAAGATTTTGACCTCCACGGCTCCTGCTTCTTCTGCCTGGGTCAGGAGCACCTGCTCGAAGTCGACATCTAGCCGGCTTGCCTCACTCCGGATGAGCACCTGTGGTGGGGAGGTTTTGCCCCGGTAGCAGCTAGTGCTATGGCAGCTAGCTCCGTCCCAGCTGCTCAACACATGAAGGCCTCTCCAACTCACTCACCAGCGAGGAAAGCGTGGTCCGAGTATCAGGAGGAGGACAACCGTCTTTATTTTAGTAAAATCCTTTTAATAGAAAAACAATGTTATAGCAGCTCTATGCGATTTTGAATCGAGCGACGCCAGTGGACTAAAGTGGTAGTGTTTAGCCCGACTGGAGACCACATTTCCCATGAGCACTTGCTACTTGCTAACAAAAGTCCCGGTTTGCAGCAGTTGGACGAATTTTCTCTTTCCAGACTTCCATTGTCTGAATGAAGGATGGATATCGATGAGGTAATGAATCAGATTGTGGATAATGAAATATGATATGTGTTATGAAGGCTTTGTACTTTAACTTTTATTTTTTAACGTAACCCACCCCCACCAGAACCAGCGCGATAAAGCATGTTCACACCATCCCCAAGAACTTTTACAGTGAACATAAAAATCACACAAAACACCTCAAGTCACAGCAAATGAGTCATTTAACGAGTTTTAAGTTGATGCGTCATCACAATTATTATTTTAGTACAAACATATTAAGGTACCCAAACTACCCAGAGCTGCTATAAAGAAGTAATAATCAATACAAAATAAATGTGATTAATTATATATGATTCAGCAGCTTATATTTGTCTAAGTATATTTGTAACTTGTGAAAGGGTGATCTGTAAATATTCAATGATTGCGTGTGTGTTGTGATATCCACAAATGTAAAAGTCATATTTGTAACTTGTATAAAAAAAACATTTCTATTTGTAAATATATCATTTTAATTTACAAAACAAAAAAAACAAGTGTAAAACTTGAAATTCTGCCTGTGAAACTAAATTGTACATGTAAGTAAGTAATTTGTATTTATATAGCGCTTAAACAATCAAAACTATACTCACTAAATAATATACTTTAAAGGTCAAAATAAAACTGAGAACAACACAGATCACTAATTGGAAGTATTGCAACTACACAGATCCGCCACTAACAAGTCTTGTTTATTTCAGACAATCGTAGCACAAAATCTGCAAAAATCTGACTTGTAAATCTTGCAACTCGTATAACAGCCACTAGATGGCACGATCAAAGTCAACCCATCCGACGCATAATGACAGAACATTACAGTAGCCGTGAAGAAGAATGAAGAAATGTCCAAGAGAAAATCACACTAGTAAAATGAAAGTAAACCAAAGTATGATGATCATGTTTTTTTCAGGTTTCTACAAATCTAAACGTTTTCTTTCTTTTTTACGAAGCCTCCGATATCCTAAAGTTCATGAACTGTAATCTGCTATGAAATGACACTTGTCACTGTGGGGCATAGTAAAATCAGTGGCCTAGACCCTTGTCTGATTCTTCCCTCGGCCTTTGGCATTTATCATTTTTGTTTTCTTTGTTGACTTCTGAACTAGTAATTAAAATATAACCGTATCTCTAACCCATATATATGTACATTTATGTTCCAGAGGGCACTCCAGATAGTACAGTGACCCCAGAACTGTGTCCACATCAATCGAAGACTAAAACAAACTGCAAAGATGAGAAATATTTTTTAGTTAAAAAAAAATGTTTTCCATTTTGTTCTTGTTGTCATAGATATCTGACATTTCTAAATACTCTATAGTTAGCGTATATTATTTTAGCTCTTTAAGTCTACAATTGGTAAGACAAAATATTTTGTATCAATGACCTTTAAAAACCTGCAGTAAAATCATTACATGCTTTAAAATCACTACACTGCTGTTATTATTTAACTATAAACGGCTAAATAAGGCTACATGGTTATGGTACAAAACGATGTGAAAATCTGAATTTTGCTAAAAAAAATGATATCGTTCAGAATGCAACCTCATGCCAAAATGAATGGTTTAACTTTGGAAGTTAAAGATAAGGCACTGTAGACCTGTAGATATGTCCCACAGTGGGGCAAATGTGTGTTTCAACTGATTTCCCCACTGTGACGCTCTATAACTCTCACCTTCCTTATCTTTAAATCTGCCCCGCACGGTACAAAAATGGGGTTTGGTTCATGTGCATGTTTTTTTTGTTTTGTTCTGCTAGACTTCGCTGGTAAATTTAGTGTTTATGATCATGATAGCATCTTTAATACCAAGGGGGCGTCTTTCCCCATCTGATAGATCCCATCAGGGCAAAAGACTTCTCAGCCTTGAATTATTAATGATTCTGCCTCACAACATGGTGGCACCAATCTGCTCTGCTAATGCATACTTTCCCCCCCCCCACTCTCAAATTAAATGACAGCGGGTGGAGGAAAAATGTCACATTACGAAGAAGTGTTCTTTCAGCAATGATGGACAGTGTCATGTATCTGAAAAGGGAACGGGTTCTAAATAAGAAACAAGGAAGCAACAAGTTATAAACTAAATCAATCATGTTTATGGAAATAAGATGGGGTCAAGTGCAGAATGGGTACCGACATTTGGCCCAGACCGAAATGGTTTGGTAGTAACGAAGTATCAAAGTATCGAAAAACCTTGCGGGCCATGTTTGGTACCCAGAAGTTATTCATGCGATTATAGCTAGCTTCGATTGGCTGTGACATTTACATCACATCCTGTCAAGATAAATAATAATAACAATTTGGGATTTGACCATACCTGAAAAATTATACAGTTATAAAATGTACTATATTACCACCCATTTATATCTGTTTCAATCGATCTACTATATGCAAATATTGTTAAGGAAACTGTATTGAAGTTAAGGTATCTGTATTTGTACCTTTATGGAAATAATTTCGATTGATACCCAGCTCTAGTCAAGTACACTGGAAATTTCCTCCTTTCCAACCAAACTGAAAGACTTGCTTGACATCTTGAAACCAAATCATGGATCCTCATACATGAGGTGCTTTTGCATATAGAACAGACCAGTGAGCCAAATCTTTCCCACTGTTTTTAGCCAGTCCTCAACATCAGTTCTGGTTTTAGTTCGTATTGCTCTGTCATTGAGGCTGCTTGACCTTGCCAAAGGTCTTGGTCCCCTGTTGTAAACTTTTGGTGATCTTTAACTTCCTAACTAAGGGACTACTTTTGCATCTTTCCTCTACAAACTGGATGTTGTTCTCAGACCATTCCACTGGCCATCTTCACTCTCCTCCAGGTAGAAAGGGGCCTTCCAAATAAACTGCTTTTTTAGTTGTTTTGTTCGTATTTGGCACTAAACAAAGAGGCTTTGGACACTGTTTTACTCGTCCTGATTCTTTAAAGAAACTAATGTGTTAACCTCTACTGACATTTTTTAAATATTGAAGTATTCTTCTCCAAGATGCAGTAAATCCCTCATCATGACCATGTTTTGAAGTTATTACTTTATAAAGTTCTCTCGTTTGAAATCTCAGCGATCAAGAGGTTACGAGAGCAGAGTCCATCATGATGTAATTATGGTATTTGTTTATACAGCGAGTCCCTTGGAGTTGTACACATACTGCGATTGATGACGAGCGGTGACCAACCCTGATGCTTGACCAATCCTAGCAGAGTGGGTGTGGTTATGGTAAATGAGAGTTCATCATCAGAAAAATAGCGTTTTCAGTGGGCGGGGCTTAAGCACATTTTCTAATGTAAATATTTAAATGAAAATAGAGTTTTGTACAAACACATATTGATGAGTACAATAAAGGTCCAGGATCTATTTAAGAGACACTTAATTAATACATTAGTCATTTCTTCAGTGGTCAGGCATCTTTTAAAGCCTTGTAGAAATGTAACCACTATCTATGTGTTCTTTCATGCCAAAGCTGTACTACACACATTATCCACCAGTCTTACTGTTTGTATGTCCCTCATGTTCTCTTTAGTTTAATTAATTATCCTCCAAGTTTACTGTCCTGATAGTTGTCCTGTTGTATTTCTATTTTGCGTGGTGTAAATTGTATTTTCTTTATATATAAGATTTATTTACAGAACTACTCCAAAATCGTTAATGAAGTGAAATGGCCATTAATGAAATAGTGTAAAAACAACAGCATCTTTAACTGTCAACAGTAACATTTTTGTTTGATTTCAATTCAACAATTTTAGTTCGATTCATAATCAATTTCTAGTGGTGGGTGTTTTATCAAGATCAAATAATTGTTTCTTTTTTTTGTGCACAGCCCACAAAATCTCACACACCATTGTTCAAAATCTTCATTTTTTGTCCCTCGCTTTACATAAAAATGATCATCGGTCGACCATTTTCCGGTAACAGAGTAGCCAGATGTTTACCTGTCTGGGATCTGTTTGTTCTGTTGGGAAGCCTGACGGAGAAGACATTGAAAGCTGGGAACACAGAGCTGTAGTTGAGCCTTTTCCAGACAGCTTTATCAATATTCCTTGTCATCAGAGTGCGCGGTCAGAGCGCGCCACCGAAAGGCCAGCGCTGCACGGCTAACTGCCTCATTAAAAAGTTTGGCGGGGCACAGGGGGCATCTGGCTAAGCCCAGAAGGGGCTGCAGTTGACGGAGCACAAAGTCCCGAAGGCAGTAGCCATTAGAGATCAGAGCTCGTTGGAAAAACTGGCCAAAGCCACTGACCTGGTCTATTTACACCACACTCTCACCAGCAGACTCAGGAGTGGTAAGCTATCCATCTCTACTCGACTTTCACAATAATATGCGAATCAAATTATATTTTCCTAGAATACACGACTGGACACAACGATGCATTTTCGCCCGGCGAGAGCTGGGATAAAAGAGATGCTTCACGGCCGTCATAAACACGCCACCATAATTATTCATAGACTTATCTCATGTTGCATTTGTCTAATAGTGGAAGGAAAAGCTCAGCACTGTCAGGCTCGACTCATCATGAAAGCAAAGGGAGGAGGATGTTTTTCAAGAGTCGTGTCTATTGAACGCATGAAAGTTGAACATATAGGGAGAAAATACGTGTTATTATGGAAGTGATGGCAGGAGTGAAGAAAAATGAACAAGAGATGAGGAAGTCAGCAGAAGGAGAGTTTCTTCTCTCTCCTTACCTGCAAGTCTAAAACAGATGGAGGTTGACAGCGGATGCCTAATGAGGTTCCAGGCATCCAGACAGTAAACTGAACCGCCATAAAAGGATACGCATGGCTACTTTTTTTTTCAGGGATACCTGAGTTAGAGACACACTCGTCATGTCTGGATACTGCTTTTAACTCAAGTGAAGCTGTCGACCCTTTCTGCCTGGCACTTTCTAAGGCTGAACCATAAGGGCAAAAAAAATCACCAGGATTTGATTAAAAACTTTGACATGAGGGATGTTGATAACTTTAAATGATTTTTAAAAGTGCTATTAAATACAAACTTTTACAATGTAAGTGCTATCTCAAACGCAACATGTTATTTTGCCATTTCAAGCTGCCTTTTTAAAAAAAGCAATAAACTAATCAATGTTGCAATAAAAATAAAATGTGTTCGAGCCACTGAGTTATTTCAAATGCGCCGGATCGAAAGCATATCGGTGAAATTAGATGACAATCATAATAAAATAGTTTTAAATAGCAATAGGAATATACACAACATGTAGTAGATGCATTCCAAACGTAACAACAACAACAACTACACTCTGTTTAAATGGCAATTAAATGCACGTAACTGGATGGAAGTTACTTCTCGAGCTCTAAAGCTGTGCATATGTTAGCCCTAATTTATGAATCTTTTAGAAACAGTAGACAGTTATTTTGTATTTATTTATTCCTTAGTTTCCTTAATGTAGAAAATAACAATTTTTAGAATATGGCTATAAGATTTTGGTTTTAGGACATTTGTCCTCTGCTGTCATTTGTGTGTATATACTGCCCCCCAAAAAGATATGCAAGTATGAAAACATATTTGGAAAATTCTTTAATATTAGATTTCAATCAAAATAAAAGTTGTACAACATATGATATACACAATCTTACCAGATTTATCTTGATTTCATACTATTTTGCTCCTTTTATTTTTGCTTGCTGGCCCCTCAGCAGTCACTTTATAAAATGTGGCCCCTCAGAAAATGAAATTGATCTGCTGCAAAAATGTTTCTCTAAATGATGAGGATAACAAAACAGTGCAGAGACGTAACAGTTTCAAATCCTACCTGGAACATGTCCCTTTCCTAATTGTTAAATAAATCAAAATCAAACTATAAATTGACTGGACAAGAAATTAGGGGTGAATCCCTCGCTTAAAACAATAACAAATGAATCTATTTCCTGTATTTTTTGTCTTCGGTATCTATTACTATTACTACTAAGATACAACCTTCGTCTTTTAGTAAGTCGTTTCTCTTTTGCACGTACATGTTATTCATTCATTCCTCCAGTTAATTTCGCTTTAAGAATGGTTTTGTGCAAGTTTCTTTTCACTGCAGTTCTACTGTTTCGATGGGTTCAGTCTGGCTCAAGTTCCCTTTTGAAATCGTCAGTAAGTTAAAGTCTGTCGACCTCTTAAATGCTTCCTCTCACTCCTGCTCCTTTGTTGCTGTTCGGTTTAAAAAAGAAACTTCAGGTACAGCTGACCTTCAGTAGATTTGGATCAGTTTGGACTCTCAGAGTAAAGTTTTCATGCAGCCATGTAACAGGTTTATTAAAGCCTCCAAAACTCAGTTTCTACATCTTACTGGTGTCGTGCCTAAACTCCCCATGATGTCTTTTTCATTTCAAGCAAGGTGTATTTTTGCTTTCAGTACTGCAAGTTCCTTCCTAATTTCCATTTTGCATTTATGTTTCCGCCTACCTTGTTTATGCTTATTGTGTTCATTATGTGAAGATTCCCTCTTGTTGTTTTTGATTCCCACCTTGAATTTTACCGTGCGTTCCCGTGCATCATATTTATTATAACTTATATTAGCACTCTTGTCATATCCTGCAGCTATATATACAAGCTTTACCTTCAAAATGAGAAAATGTTTTATTAAGACACATCTTAAGAAACACAGATTTTTAAAACCTTTTTTAATTTTTATTATGATGACCAAGATAACTGCCCTCTCTCATGAACTTCTCTTGCGCTTTTACTGATAGTTTCTAAATGGACCTTCGCCACATTTTAATCAGTAATCGATCGAAAAATGTCTTGAAATGACTTCAAAGAATGATGAGGGCAACTTTTTCCGAGGTCGATTTGTTTCCTTTTCATTTAATATAAAAAAAAGTTGCCTCAAAAAGGTACTTCAATTGAAAAAAAATGTCAATCAAATCTAAATACACTCGACTGTTCCAAGATAAAAAGTGTTGTAGATGCATTCCAAACGTAAAAAATATAAAAGGGTGGATAAGTACAACAACAATTACACTCTGTTTAAAAGGCAATAAAATGCACGTAACTTTATGAAAGTTACTCCTCTAGCTGTAAATCTTTGCGTATGTTAGCCCTAATTTATGAATCTTTGAGAAACAGTAGTTACAGACAGTTTTTTTGTATTTATTTATTTTTTATCATACGTCTGGGAGGTTCCTTAAGTACCAAACGTGTTAGGCCTCTGCTCTTAGGTTAAATGGCAGCCATAACCTGGTTTTCAGAAAAGGTTTGTTGGTGTAGTCACTCAAACATCTCTGACCAATGGGGAAGCACCCCTCCATGCGTGAAACTTGTTTCAAAATGATTAGATCCAAAGAAAAAGGACTTTAATACCTGTTTTACTACAATCAAAAACATAATGGACTTTAATTTTTTAAAGCAACCTTTTAGAGATTTAGTTATTAAGGCCCAAATGTCCTATCCTTACACAAAATATATTTAAAGTCATTTTCTTTACACAATACAGTATATATATACTGAAGAAAACTGCACTTTTTGTTTTTGTTGTTACTTTAAAACAAATTACGTTGATTTTCTACGATGTTTAATACAAATATGCTCAAAGCCATTTAGACAAAAATTAGTGTTGGCGTTTGTATTACTCAAAAAATGAATGCCAATATAGTAACTTTTGCTGCAAATGACTATCGGCTCCAAATATCTGTTATTGGCCTCCCTGACTACTAATAATCGGTATCGGTATCTGCTCTGAAAAAACATATCGGTCTATCTCTAATATATACATATATATACTTATTTATTTAATTAAAGTTTCTTTATTATATATATTTTGTGTTTGATTGAAGCAACATTTTTGATTGACAAGTAAAGAAACTCATTATCCTCCATACATTTCTCGAGAGATACAAAGTTAAAGATTTTTGCATTCGTTCCATATACAACACATTTTGTCATGTAATTCATGGTTTTAAAGCATCCAAGAATAAACACCATGGACTAAATGCAGATCACGACATGTGGATCCTTCATACAGATGATGGTTCAAATTTTATGTTTGGATCTAAAGACATGATTTAGTATTTGTAAATAAAGAGTATTTAAATCATATGTATGTGTTCACGCTTCAAAGTGTGTTAGGAAAACAGTTATTCTCAGTCGGTGCATCTCCATGTTTGAACCATGTTCTGGGATGTTTTGTTGGTCCGAGTGACACGATAGGAGTGTTGCTCACCTGTCATGGATGAAATGAGGAAAACGCACCACTGACCACAGCAATACCTGGATCGTGACAGCGAGTTAAGATACACAACGCTTGACGCCGGCGTCGTCGTTGGGCTCCTGGAGTTGAAATCGTGTTCCCAGCATGCAGACATCTGTTCGTGACATCTCTCATTAGCCAGAGGTTGACAGGCAGGTGGAGCGTCGTGTCACCGGAAGGTTAAACGGCGTCTAGCTTTGGGTGAAAGGGAGTGAAAGAGGTCACTGACTTTATTCTTCTCCCCCCTTATTTAATGGAGTTGACTCGGGCCACGAAATAGTAACGTGTGATTATGCGTCACGAAAGCCTGTGTGCTCGTGGCGAGAAACACCACCTAACAAAGACCCAAAGGAGGACAGGGGGGTGATCATGAGTTCCTAATGATGTCCCTCGTCGTTTGGTATCTTAAAATGATCGTTTCCAAAGTGTTTTTTTGCCTCCTGACTTCTTTTCCTTTATTGACCGTATCTCTGTGAGCCTAGGATGGAAGAGTATAATCTCACTGTCCTGCTTCGAATCAAATTAAACTGTAAAGCTGGCATGTTATTTAGGCAAGTGAGTGACTGTTCAATCTAACATACTTTGGTTCAGCAAGTCCTTTGAAAAGGTAGCTGCTGGAAACTTCCCTAAAAATGAACAGATCACTCCTGGGAAAACACCCAGAGTTTTCTTTTACCTCTCCAGGTGGCTACATTGGACCCACGTTTCTCTCTGTTAACTTTTCCCTCAGTGATAAAGACACTAAATTCATTTATTTATTTTTTTACCGTTTAATCTTAAGTGGCACGTTCCAGTTGGAGCTACGCGCCAGCAATGAGAAGACAGACTGCTCTGGATTCCCACAAGAGCTGCATGCAACTGGCTGGAATATATTATTTTTCCCGTCGGACCCCGCGGCCCTTCTTGTTAAAGTGGGTCCACTGAGAGCTGTCATCCACTTGGCAGGTGGAGATGAGAAGACAGCAGAGGATCTAAGAGGAAGTTAGAGTGGCCACAAGGCTTCATTTGTGAACTGGCTTGTGATTCCATAAAGCTGCCATCTGGATGAACTTTGTCATGTTTTAAGAGACGATCGGCTTCTTCTTAATTCCTTCTTTCAAAGAGTGCATTTATTTTTGATCCAGTCAGAAGCTCACAGCAAACGTATTCCGTGTAAGAGACTTCCTACAATATGTTCTGGACGGAGACTTAAACGGTCCATGACACGATGTTTAAACTGTGCATGAATATTAAAGATAAAAGGTATTGTACAAATATGCTGAAATGCTAAATAAATTATGCAGCCCATAGGCTGTAATTGTGTGGCCCCTCATGTGGTCAAACATTAAATACAGTATGTAGAAACTAACAATTTTAGAATATGGCTATAAGATATTGGTTTTAGGACATTTGTCCTCTGCTGTCTTTGTGTGTGTATATACTGCCCCAAAAAGATATGAGAGTATGAAAACATATCTTGAAAATGCATTAATATTAGATTTCAATCAAAATAAAAGTTATACAACATACAATATATACAATTTGACCAAATTTATCTTGATTTCATACTTTTTCGCTCCTTTTTTTTTGCTTGCTGGCCCCTCAGCAGTCACTTTATAAAATGTGGCCCCTCAGAAAATGTAATTGATCTGCTGCAAAAAGGTTCTCTAAATGATGACGACAACAAAACCGTGCAGAGACGTTACAGTTTCAAATCTCATCTGGAACATGTCCCTTTCTAAATTGTTAAATAAATCAAACTCAAACTATAAATTGACTGGACAAGAAAAGAGGGTTGAATCCTAACGCTTAAAACAATAAAAAATTAATCTATTTCCTTTATTTTTTGTCATCAGTATCTATTTATTTGACGTGTTAAAGCAGCTCGAAGTAGTTTGGGTACCTTAATAGTTTTGTACTAAAATATTTCCATAAAACTTGTGATGACACATCAACTTGAAACTAGTTGAATGACTCATATACAGTGACTTGAGTTGTTTTGTTTGATTTTTATTTTCACTGTAAAAGTTATTGGGGATAGTGTGAACATGCTACATATTGCAAATGACGGTACAAAAACAAAGTTATGTTATTTACAAAGTCGTCATAACGCATATCATATTTCATTATCCACAATCTGATTCATTACCTCATCGGTATCCATCCTTCATTCAGATAATGGAAGTCTGAAAACAGAAAATTCATCCAACTGTTGCGGACTTGGACATGGCAACTTTTTCAACGTTTAGCAAGTGCTCATGGGAAATGTGGTCTCCCGTCGGGCTAAACACTACCACTTTAGTCCACCAGCGTCGCTCGACTTCAAATTGCGTAGAATCGCTTTAACGGACATTGTGTATACAATTATGTGTCTCAGGATGTAATTGGTGGTCTATACATGGCAATTACTGGTTGAAAATCATGGTCGTGTGTGATCTTTCCTCTGATGTATACTTAACTTAAGTAAAGGAGTTTATTTACTATGAAGACGGACAGACAGATTAACATAAACATAGGATGTTTGGGTTTACTTAAAATGGCTAGGGTAGCCACAGGGTACAGCACCAGAGGTTGTGGGTACAATTTCCAACATTTCTTTTATAATCGATGAATTTGTTGGCGACAAGCCTATGTTTTTCAGAGATTTAATTGGTTTGTAACGTAGCCCTATTTGTAGTGATGAGGACCTCATATAAAACTTAAGGGCAACTAATGTGAAAACCCAACTCTCCACATGTTTCAAATGTTGAAGTCTTCCTCTCCACGATGCAGTAAGTCTCTCATCATGACCATGTTTTGAAGTTACTACTTTATAAATGTATTTATTTTTGAAATCTTGACGAATGAGCGGTTACGAGAACAGTACCCTCTAAGAAATAATAATGGTTTTCAATCTCTCCCCACTTGGTTTATACAACAAGTGCCTTGGAGGTGGAGACTTCCAGGATTGGTGACGCGCGAGAGTGGGCGGGGTTATGGTAAACAAGATTTCATCTCCAAAAAAAGTATTTTCAGTGGGCGTGATTAAGCACATTTTATAATGTAAATATTTCAACGAAAAGAGAGTTTTGTACAAACATATACATACTGATGAGTACAAAAAAAGTCCAGGATCTATTTAAGAGACACTGAAATCAACACATTACTTGACCTTTAAGTTGACACCTTTAAAATGAGGATAAAAAACATGTTCTTTCACAGTTTCCAATGATTCATTGATCTTTCTTTCAATGCATGTGTGCATAATTAGACTGTCACTGGTGTGCATCGACATTTATTACCCATACAAATTGCTCTTGGGTTTGATAAATCAAGTTGCACCTGGTGAATTAATTTTTCTCCTGACAGAATACGCAAAGTGCATATTCATTGCTTCAAGCATATTAACTCGTTTACATTTTTGTTTTTGTTTTTTTGGTACATGTTTTAGTATCGTATTAAATGCTGTACAAGCTCAAGGAGCCACGCACACATTTATAGAGATGTTACGTTCATGTGACCCTCTGAGGTTCCTCTTCATTTCCCCGTCACAAGGCGTCTTCACATTACACAGGTAGACGCGTTTCACTTGACATATCCATCAACATGCAGACAGAATGGTGAACCCTGCACTCTGCCTGTCTATGTGTTCTTCCATCAGCCATCCAATTCCCCGGAGAAGAAATTAGGAAGGGAACACAGGCAAGAGATGGACAAGGGTTGTCTCACACTCAGCCAGGGTTTCACTTCGGAATTGAGATGCCAAGTTTCCTTTTCTTATCAGGTCGATACTTTTAATATATAAACAGTAAATAAACGGTGCTGCCAACTCAGCGATACAACATTACGCAGCTGGCAATAGAAACATGGTTAATATTAAAGCTCAGAGATGCATGGATATTACCTTTTATATATAATAATAATAATATATAAATGGGTATTTCTTTTAACTGTGGTGTAAGAAACATGTTCTGATACTTTCAAACCAATAATTTTTACTACTTCGACGTAAAGGGCAAGATGAGATTGAAATAAAGAATAAGCAACAACTTTTTTTTGGGACCCAAGCTCAAGAAAGATGTTTAGAAGACAATGGATCTAGATGAGTTTCTGTAGAACAGGAGAGTAAACGTGAATAAGCCATGTATTTTAAATCAAAGAAGAACGCTTTGATCATTCAGGTTGTAATATCTGAAAGTATTTCTAAGTCTTGTACACTGAGTGAAAAATACTGACAGTGTTAGTTAGGGACACATATGTGTTTATTAATTTAAGCCTGGTATACACATAGGCAAGTATTTGTTACAAATAAATATAAAATAACCCGATGTAACAAAAAAATCTCATTGTTTCCAAATAAATTCCCCTACAAAATAAGCTGGTGAGTGAGGTTTTTGGAAGAATTTGCAATGGGTTTCTCCAAATCAGAGTCAGTTTTTTTCCACTTTTAAAATATGAAGCGGCGTCTGATTGTTCATTCGTGTAAACTGAAAAAAGCAGAAGCTGCACTTGCAAAAACTACATGAAAAAAGTGTCAGTACAAACTAAAGGAGTAGCAGACTTCTCTGGGGATCCACACTGTCCACTGCTTGACATGAGCAAGGGTGAAAATTATGTGATTTCATCCACATGGCACCATTTTTAATGACTCTAGGATTGTAGATGACAGACCGAACTGTACTAAAATATACTGATCTGTGTGTGGACGCAGAATATAAATGATCGGATGACCATAATATCGAATCATATATATACAATATTTCCTAAACATTCAACCACTGTCAGCAACTCTGTGAGTACAGTTCATAATAATAATATATGTTTGTATTGCAGATAACCATAAATGTATTTCCTCACGTTACATTAAATGTCCAATATAAGTCCGAAATGCTGACTTATGTCAAACATTACACTCTAAAACACTAAGAAAAAAGACTTGACACTGATAGAACTATCTCGGTTGTTGACCAGGAAGGTTGCTAACGGACAAAACTATTGAAAATAAACAATATTAAAGCACTGCACTGAGCACACCTTAAGAAACAGTTACCCTAACAGTCACAGTCACCACTTTTTTTAATTGTGCTTGTGAAGACTCCAGAGTCCTTGACAATAGCACTAAAAGTTCTTTTTCCTCCTGCAAATCTGTGAAGAAACAATTAAACAAAAAAACAAGAATATCCGAGAAAGAAAAGAAAAAAAGGTCTGTGCATATTTTTGTGGCAGCTGGAGAGAGAGAGGGAGAGAACAGTCGCGCTTCTCCAGCTCAAGGAAGTTAGAGCTGCAATGCGTAACTGTTGGCAGATGGCAGCCGCAAGGAACTTTTCGGAAAATATGGAATAGCGTTCATGAATTAGGAATGAATTGACCCAAGTAATTTATGGAAGACCTGTCCTTTAATGTACATAATAAAGGCCCGTGTGTCACTTTAAATCGATATTACTCAAAGGATAAACCATCAATACATGAGAAAGTGATTGGAATATTGTTTTGTGATCGATTACATTTATCTGTCCATTTTTGGAATCCCTCAGAAGCTTGATGGTCCTCTGCTATTGGTCCTCTTTTTATCATTAGTCATGCGCCAATATATATGATCCGTCTCTTTTGGGGTTTCGTAGGTTTCCATGATACCATCTTGATTGGAACCAAACTCTCAGCTTGAACCTCGGAGACCTAAGCATTGAATTATTATTTTTCTATCACATCGTTCATTGTGGGTTGAGAAATGGATCAATGATTGCTTCAGAAGTTCAAACCTCTGCTGGTGACTCAATCCATCTTTATTTTCTTCATCTTTCTCTTCGTACCACATTTGTGCTTAGCATGTTCAGCTGTGTGACGATTTATCATCCCTTTCCATTAATGCTGATATTTTCACTCTGGTTTGCGGCCCATGAGACACACGGTGCTTAACAATAACCATTCACTATAAGCATAACACAATCAGAGCTTCTGGAACCCTCTGATCGAGCCCCTCTATAAGTCCCATGGGCGGTTATTGTTAAGAGATGACTGAATAAACGTATATGTGGATGATAATGGATCATCATTTCAGAGGACACTGAATATATAACATTAGAAATATACGGGGATGTTGCTATTTTTGCACTTCTGCTGAAGACACAGTGTGATAAATGAAACTATAAAATTGAATTGCAGTTCTGGTTTTCTCCATTTCTATCATTTCTGTGGTTCACTAGAAATTGTTTAAAAAGGGCAACTAATGTGTTTATATAATAGTCTCTAAAATAGATGTTGAATCTCTATTGTACTCATCAGTATGTGTCTGTTTGTACAAAACCTATTTAATTGAAATATTTACATTACAAAATGCGCTTTAGCCCCGCCCACTAAAACCTTTTTACCCTAACCACACCCACTGTGCTGTGATTGGTCTGGCATTGAGGTTCGTAATCGCATGTCATCCATCCCGGAAGTCTCCACCTCTAAAGGACTTGTTGTATAAACAAAGCGATGCATGATTATAGCTGGCTGGAGGATGAGTGAAGCCTTTTATTACATCATAATGGGCTTCCCTCTCGTAACCTCTCAATCGCTGAGTGGCAGAACTTTGAAAAAGTAAGTAATAATGTGTGTTTAGGGATCCTTTAGTTTGTACAACATTTAATAGCATAATAAAAAATGTGCAAACAACAAAATAAAAAACCTACAAGTAGCGTAAACCAGTCAATATGCTTGCAGCAATGAATATGCACTTTGCATTTTCTGGCAGGAGAAAATGCTAATTAATTCACCAGGTGCAACTTTATCGTATTTATTTATAAATCCTAAGAGACATAAATGGCGACGCACACGAGTGACATTCTAATGATGCACACATGTGTGAAGTGATCATTGACAGGATAAAAAAAACATGTTCATTCATTGTTTCAATTATTCATTATTAATGAATAATTGCAACAATGAATGAACATGTTTTTTTTATCCTCATTTTAAATGTGTTGACTTAAAGAGCAACTAATGTGTTGATTTAAGTGTGACGTAAATAGATCTTGGACCTCTATTGTACTCATCGGTATGTGTCTGTTTGTACAGAACTCTCTTTTCATGGAAATGTTTACATTAGAAGATGTGCTGAAGCCCCGCCCACTGAAAAAAAAAAACAATTAACACTTTGGTGATATATAATGACAGGGTCATTGGCGAGCAGGGTCTCGGACAGCAGAACGATTACGGAGAAAGGCTATGCAAGATGTGTGACATGAACGACCTTGTAACTCTGTTCCAACATAAAGCAACCTGGATATCTCCAGATGGGAATACCAGGAATCAGATAGTAAGTAAGTAAGTCATTTTTATTTATATAGCGCTTTTCCAGACCAGGGTCACAAACGGTTAAACAATCAAAACAATATTCAATAAAGTATATATTTTAAAGATCAAGATAAAAATGATAACACAACAGGAGTTCCAGAAAATCAAGGAAAAGCCTGAACAAATAAAAACGTCTTAAGATGTTTCTTGAAGGAGTCAGATCATACACTAGTCAACAAACGATTTAGGAATTTTGTTAAAGATTCACGAGTACAAAGATCTGCGGACATTGGAAGTGACCACCATCTTCAATGCACAACAATCAAGCTAAGACTGAAGAAACGACAAAAGGAAGAGAAAAACTCCAGACTTAAGTATGACACAGCAAAGCTGAAGGATAAAACCATCTTAAACACCTTTTCCATCAGTCTGCGAAAAAGGAAGCGGAAGGAGTAGGAGATGAAGCAGTAGAGCGTGACGCCCAAAAGTAATGGAGAAGGCATACATAGAAGTAGCTGAAGCAGTCCTTGGTATACCATGGAAAAAGATGAAGCTATTGATCAGTAAAGAATCTTGGAGCCTTGTAGAACAAAGAGAAAGTATAAATAAGAAAATCCTAGACACAAATTCAGAAATATTCAAGAAGCAGCTAAAAGAGAAGTATGCAGGGAAGAACAAAGAGTTGAAGAAAAGTATAAAAGCAGACAAAAGGAAATGGTTGGAGAAAATCGCTAGTGAAGCCGAAGACACTGCAAGAAAACAGCACATGAAGACACTATACAGACTCACAAAGACATTATGTAACGAGAGACCCAGACAGAGTACAGCAGTACTAGACAAAAATGGTATTCTTCAAGGACGTGTTTAATAAAGAAGGACCAGAAAACCCAATAACAGAAGATGATGAGAATTGAAGAGATTACAGTAAATGAACCAATAATGGGTGAAGTCAAAGAAGCAATAAAAAGACTGATAATAATAATAATAATAATAATAATCTCTATTAAGGCACCAGGAATCGACTCCATCACGGCCGAATTATTCAAAGCTCATGTAGAGTTCTCAGCAACACTATACATTAACTTTGTAGACTTGGAAAAATGTTGGTTCTGTTCATCACAAAAGCCTGTGGACAAATATGGAAAAGTATGGAATCCCAGAAAAGATAGTCAGAATGGTCAGAACAATTTATGAAGACTTCCAGTGTGCAGTAGAAGATCAGAGAAAGTGTATGAGTGGTTTGATATTAAAACCGGTGTTGTACACTTAAACAAGGTTGTAATATGTCGGGATTCTTATTCTTGATTTTGATGGATTGGATCTTGAGAAGAACAGGGAGAATATGAAATTAGATTGAAGCTAACACAAAAACTGGACGACTTAGACTTTGCAGATGACATATTGTCACTCTCCTCCGCAAACAACAAATTCAGAATAAAACAACACGGATGGATGAAGAAGCCGGACGATCAGGATTTAAGGTCAACACACAAAAAGAAATTAGGATTAACACAAGAAACCAGGAAAGAATTCAGATTAGTGGCCAAGACATCGAAGAGGTAGAGAAGTTCCTTTACCTGGGAGCTACAGTTTGTAAAGAGGGAGGCGGAATGAAGGATCTGAAAAATAGACATAGTCAAAATCAAGAGGTGCTTTCATCAGACTCAAGAAGATCTGGAGCTCTGAACATCATCACAGGAAGAAAACAAAGGTAAGACTCTACCAAAAGCTAGTGGTGCCAGTCTTGCTATACGGATGTGAAACACCGAAATAACTAAACATCGAAGAGAACAAAGCAGTTGATGTGTTCCATAATAGATGCCTACTCGGAATACTGGGTATACATGGACAAGATCAGGTCAGAACTATAGACCTTCTAGTAAGGAAATCGGAGATGAAGCCACTGAGTGAAGAAATGACGCTGCGTAGATGGAAAATGATTGGACACATACTAGTGCAGGACCACGACAACGACTGCAAGAAAGAACTCAAGAGCCAATTCAAGGGCCGAAGGGACAAGATATGGGCGTGGGTGAGAGAGCAGGTCAACTGGGATGATCTTCTCTGCTGTCTTGACAATCCATTGCAGTTTGTTCTCGTCAGGCTCTGTGGTCTAGCCAAACCAGATGGTCACAGAGGGGCTTGCAACACACATGTGTGATGGATGGTGAGTCAAAACATCTCCTGGTGCAGGTTGTATTTTCTACATATTCACTGAAAGTACAGTATTTGCTTGGTCTAGAAGATTGTTTTGGGTCAGGTTCAGGTACTCGCAGATGAGCCTGCCCAGTTATCTCTAGTTATCCACTATCTTGTAATTAATATTAAAAAAAACACATTATTTTGAGTTGATTACAATTATTGTTGATCTTGGAAGTGAAGAAGCTCCCTTTGATTAGCTAAATTATTTTTCTTTTATGGCAGTGTCTCCTTTATCTAAGTCTTGTGTGTATTTAATTTTAGAACTCATAGCTGTACCACTGATTTAGGTTTTGAATGCAACAATTATATGAATCTTACTTACTGTCTACCTTTTTTTCATACATTTATTTATCTTGCCTTTCATTGTATTTGTCCGTAGAAATTATGAAACCAGTTTCAGAGAGCACTTTTAACAGCTTTTATTTTTCCAGCAAATCATGTTAACATCCACTCTTGATTATTCAACATGCTGTTCTGTTAAAATATACTCAGGTAGCAGGTCATGAGGCTATTTTTTCTCACCCTAAAAGCACATATAGCATTTGTCTCTGAGTTTTGTTTTTTGTGTTATAATAAAGTTTTAGCACGATAAAATTACTCAACAGCGGTTTAGAAACCACTCTGTCTTACTACAAGGTGACCCTATTCTAGAGAATTCTGATATCTTAGTGAACCATTCTGTTTGCACCCAGATAGGAAAAGTGAGAATATATATATATATATATATATATATATATATATATATATATGTATATATAACCTAATGAACATTTGAAACTGAGTGAGTGAACACTTGATGACACCTTTGGAAAAGATTTTCTGTAAATTAGCTATTGTTGCTAAGACAACCATGTGGAGCAACATGGATGTGCCAGTAGTCACTGGGTGTTTGGGATCTGACATCAGACACCGTCCCCCGGGTGACCACGTCAGTGGTGATCAAGCCCAGACTTGTGGCCAGGTAGCCCACTATACAACTTATTCCCCCTCCTCAACCTAAGCTTAGACCGATCCTAGATTTTCTTCATCTGTTTTTGCCGTCTGTAGATCCCTAGGATTCCCGTGACCCGATATAGCAACGTCCCTGCAGCATACTTCTTCGAACAGGTCTTTCAACCATTCCGCTGACACTCCACCAAGGTCAGCGGTGGTTGGATCAAGTAGCACCACCTGTTTGTAGTACACCAAGACCATGTCTGGCTGAGTTCTGCAATGATGTCTGGATATCTCAACTGCTTTCCCATATCAACAATTTATTGCCAGTCCCTCGTCTGTTGCAAGCACCCCCCTATGAGTTTACTTTGTGGGATTCCCCCCTGCTTGAATAAAGGTTATAGTAGTATAGTATAATTGCTCCCCGCAAACCCAGCTTGTTGCGCCAGCGATAACAAAATCTCCCAAGGCCTTTGAGCTGCAGCTTAGGATGTATTCCAAAGCTCCCCCTCTGCGACAGAGCTGGCAAGCAGGTTAGTCCGCCAGACCCCAGGTGAACAGATCGGCCAGGGAGAACGGAATAACCCCTCACCCCGGCTAAGAATCTGTAGTGGTGTAGCTTCTTGTATCTCGTCCCGGGTCAGCTCCTGCTTTTTGTCAGCTTGCTTTGCTCTTACAAGGTTTTGGGTTGCCACACAACCCAGCCTTACTGAACCAGTCTCGTTCTGTTCTGATCCCTACGCCTGCTGAGGAGATTGAGGGCACTCTGATTACGGCAGTTTCTTTCTACTCATATTTCCTGTAAGGCACACTTTATATAATGGAAGGAGAAGGCAATCGATAAAATAAAAAAAACCTGACGTGTCTCCTTTTTCTACTTCTCTCTCTCTTACCATCTTCACAGGGAATCACAAATTGTCCATCGCTGTCTACCCTGATCAGTCTTTTCATCATGATGGACAGGTGCTCCTCTGAGTGTGACAGTCAGGTGCTCTGAAGCCGTTGTCAGACAGACAGATGGCAGAGTGCTGTTTTCATTCACATAGATGCCTCACTTCTTCTATCAAAAAGAGACCACTTTAGCACCACCAGCCAGTCTGATTCTGCTGTCCCTTGTATTGTCTTTTGTTATTTTATTCAGCAGAAAACTGATAAATATTTTAAACACAAGACTTGACTTTTACTTGTCCTACCACCTTATCTGGCTCTAGACTGTACCATTCTAAGGAATCTAACACGGTCATGGAAAGGTGAAGGAAATGCCGGCTCCAGCAGCATGTTTTTGAGGTACTGTTAAAGGAGATGAGGCGCAGGAGCTATCTGACTGAACTTTCTCACTGCAGTACGTTTCTTTATCCCGCTTCTGGGTAATCTCCATCGGTAACAATGGAATGACGGATTCTTTAACCTGCCCTCCATCTACTCAAGTGAGAGTGGTTCAGGAATTTCTAGACTTATGACAGTTTAGGTCACTTTGATTAGCAATTTTAGTAGAGAGGAGTTTGACGTGAGACAGGTGGGCAGTGAGGCCCGAGAATCACTAATGGACATTGAAATAACTTCAAGTTTATTAAGTCCTAAAGTGAATTATGAAGTATGGAGGTATCGCATGTACGTGGACTGGGCAAACCGAAATTCTAACTACAGGATTCCAACAAGCCACAGCTAAAGTAGCATAAATTGCATGCAGTCAACAAGGTATTAATTTCAATTTGTCTTTATGTTTTACCATTATTATCTTTCATTTCACATGATGTGCCTTTAGATGTTTCTGTTACATATTTTCTTTTCTTGATGGTTTTCATGATGGATATCAAACTACAATTAAGTCTGTCACCATTATTTGCTTAGCAGTTACACTAACTAAAAATTGAAATGTCTGACCAAACTGACTAAAATGTCTATATTAACATAATAAAGTAGTCATTTTAAGTAAGGATGTATTCATTCTCTAAGGATATTATCTCTCAAATAATTGCAGTCACAACCCTTAAGTTTCTCTTCATATTGTACAAAGCGATATGACTGTTTTAGTTTATATTTAGGGCTTAAATTCAATATTAATTCCTTTCACATTTAATGTCTTTCGACAAACGCATATAATACTAATAAAAACAGTCAATAGTTTGTTTTATTTGTAACTTTAATGTCAATTATTGTCATTATTACAACTTTATGATTCAACAGCAGTGGGTTTCATTCTATAATTACATTATTATTGAACAACCTTGTACACAGATTCATGATTTGTAAAAGGGAACTGACTTTCATTCTTATTCAGCATCTTATCTGGCATCTGAGGATTGTTGGAAGCTGAATTGAGGATGGACGTTTAAACAAAAAAAAAAAGGATATCCATGAGTAGTTGTTATGAACCTGACAAAATCCTTAATGCAAATCAAGCTAACTATGTAAACTTAAAATTTCCCACCACTTGTTCATGCACCGTAACTGTGTCTCATTAAATATAGAGTTTGTTCCATTGTTCCATTTTAATTGAAACTGAAATATATATTTTATCATGCGAGATTAATCATTGGTTCACTCTTGAAAATGTAGATTTTTGATATATTGCTGGAGTAATTGTCATTCAGAAATAGCCGTTAACTGTCCGTCACAGCTGCAGAGTCACCTGCAGTCTCACATCCCACCCCTTTGGACCTCTAAAGATAGGTCCCCACTGTACCCATCATGCAAATGGGCGACACGTCCAGGT
Organism: Callionymus lyra; assembly: GCF_982586985.1. NCBI lineage: Eukaryota > Metazoa > Chordata > Actinopteri > Syngnathiformes > Callionymidae > Callionymus > Callionymus lyra. The sequence goes on from NC_141827.1 coordinate 17,290,333, forward strand.
TATGGTATTTAAATGTATTTAAATGAAATTGAAATATATTGAGATGAGTGGTTCAACTGCCTGCAAGCCAATTCCCTCTTATTGGCGTCTGCATTCATGAGACGTTTTTCTCGCTCCTCTTACAACCTCGGAGGAGACGACGAGTCGAACACCTGCAGCACAGCTAACAGGCCTTGATTATACTGTACGTGTCCTCCACCGCCACTGATCCTACCATGAAAATACTGCTGCTCGCTGTTCGGGGGTTAACATGCAAGTAGAAGCACGATGAGAATCAAATCAATAAATGCATTGAAAGACGGCACTTGAGGAGAAACAACAAGCGTCTTGAGTCGAAAGGATTCAGGAGACTCGTGTCCCCAATGATAGGATGTTGTTATATACAAAAGTGTTTTGTTTTTGTTTAGAAAGCTGGTCTGTCTTATCGAGTATATGGTCTTTATATACCGTAGATACCCTTTAGATTATCTGAAGCAGTTGTAGGTAGAAGTAATTTTTTTCAGTACATTCTGTTTTCCTTTTTCTTCACTGACCTTAATTTTATGATTAAGGTCAGGTATTGTTTAGGTGCCTCATTGATTATTAGTGCATATGCAAATACATATCTTATCTCATACATATCTGGTATAATAACAGTGGGGAAAACGTGAAGGCTTCCCTTCAGCTCCATTAGACATCGTACGCATATACTGTATCTGCTGCTGAGACCCTTGACACCACTCATTGTTTTTCTAATGTTTACTTCTCAAAATGACCACTAACGAGCAACATTGATAAAACATTCCTTGTTGATTATGACCACATGATTGTTTTCATCAACTATTTCAAGTGGTTCAGAAAAAAATGCATCATATTTTTTTTAAATAATAAAATAAACAAAGCGATCCACATCTTATCCCTTAAACTCTACTTTGCAAGAGTCAAAGAGGGGTCGGTATGTAACTATTGCGCTCAATTCCTGATGATTGGGATGTATAATATATTCATTTTTTTGTGTGTGCACTAGTGATGGCCTGATGAATCTTCATGAAACGGTGTCACGTGTTTAGAGGTCAGTAGGTGGCGCCATTAGTTAAAAAATTATGTTGTATGTATGACACTGCTTTATAAAGCGTCATCAGACCATCAGTAGCGTGCACTGCTTTCTAGATTTTAATGTATATCTGTTTTTGTACCGAGTCCACATAAGTCTCAGTACACCTGGCAGCAGTTTTTTTCAATACTGGTATAGCCTGTGGAGAGTGATGCTCGAAAGTCAAAGTGATGGTGGTGGCTTCTAAGACGGCTCCATTGTCCTCCTGCCGTTGGCGTGTGGTGTTTGAAGGCCCATGGCTTGTTTACTTGCTGCATTAGGCTCTGCTTCAGACGAGAGGGGGCGCTGACTTCTCTTCGGCGAGCCGCTAATGGTGAGCGTCAACTTTCATGTTAACCATGGTGCCGTGGTCAGAGGGCCTCATTGACTGGCAGAGGGTTTTTCATATCCAGTGTTATCCATTTTTATCCCACACAGTTCCCCACTGATAAGCCCAGACCTGGTTCTGTAGTGGTAGTGTTCAACAAGCTAGCTGCTTCCTGTTCAAATATTGTTTGTTGTGAGGAGTCTACAACGGAGCTGTGCCTGAATCCCTTTTTTTTGTCCAAAAGTCTGTGTACAAGGCGGCTGGATCCCCGTTTCTCCATCTTGTTTGAGGGATTCATTTAATTTAAGTCTGACCAGCATCATACACTCACGGCAGCAAGAGTGTATCCAATCTTGTAATGTAGCATTAGTCCGGATGTACTTGAAGCTTCAACAGATACTTGGGATGATTACACTGGTGGTTCTTGCCTTTTATCACTATGCTGATATTGTTGAATGTGTATAAGGGTGAAGCCTCTCATGCACTTATGTAGAAATTTCCATGCATGTTTGCTATAATTGTTTTAATACTGAGTAGACTATGTTCCCTTCCTGTAAGTGATCCTGCAGCAGTGAACCCATAATGAACTCAGAACTCTTTCATTTGATTAAATTATGAGACTATAATTTGTATTATACAACAGTTACATACTAGTTACTTTTTTTTTGCCTGGCCCATTTAAATGCAACTGTTCTGGTCGCAGGCCGGAACACAGAACTTGAGTCATAATTCCAGGTCTTTAGTGAGCACACAGAAATACTCTGATGTAATTAGTAGTTATGGTCTGATGAAGCTTCATGAAGCATTATTTTCTGAGTCCACTAGATGGCGGTCTGTACATTATTTTTCTTTGTTTGCAACAATTGTTCTACCGAAGCATAACATTATTTCGAAACTAATGGCGCCACCTACTGACCTCTGAATAACATGACACTGTTTCATGAAGCTTCATTAACCCATCACTAGTAAATAGTTCAAGTGTGTGTCATCAAGTTCTAGGTAATGATTCTTCTGAGCCACGACATGGAGCTGAGCTCAAAACAACCAGAAAACCGATGTTTATAAACTGAAATGTTTTATCATAAAATACCATTTTTCTTCTTTCTTTTGTCAAGACACTGCCAATACTATAAAGAAGAGTGACTAAAAATTTTCCAGATCTAGATGAAGACCGTCTTAGGAAAAAATTAAGATAAACAAAAAGCAAATTGCATCGTGGTTGAGTCGATTTGGATGACATTTGACTGTCCATTGATGTCTTGGAAGTACATTGCTCGAAGGTGTGTCGAAGTTTGTTCCATGCTTGTCATTGGAGAACACTATAGCGAACCTAGAAAGTGGGAGAGGACAACAAATGAAACAATGAACAGTTCATTGACCAAATTATAATTCAAGGAAAACCTTCATCAAAATATGTCTTGCTGGTCGATTTTCATATCACATTTCATTATGGCATCTTTGAGTTTAGAGAACAAAAGTGAAACAATTGCTCAATTTAGTTGCAATCGTTGCCTGGTTTTCAAATAAAGTTTTAGAGTTGTTTTTTTTAATGGCGAGGGTTATAGAGGTGTTCTTACCACATCAATATTTCTCCTCACAGTTCTGACTTTGTTTTGAATGTACTTTTAAGACGGGATGGAATCCATTTCTATAAAGCTGTCATATGTCAGGGCAGTGGAAGACAGAGCAGGACAGTGAGATCTCATTTACTGCAGCAAGAAGCGATCTAGGTGTCAAGTTAACTGGCCCCCTGTCAGTAGGTTAATACCATGTCAGTGCTGGACATCGACGCGATCGGCAGAAGCTTCACCTGGAACCTTGTGTGTGTGTGTGTGTGTGTGTGTGTTGCATTTTCAGTTGGACAAATTAACCCTCAAACAATTCTAAAAAATAAAAAAATAGAATGAAAGGACTCTATATTATTTTTACTTGATTAAAAAAAAAGTTATTATAAATCTTAACTTACTGGTAAAGAAGTTGTGCAATACTACCATGGTTTAAATTACATTGAATGTACCTTATTCCTTATTTACTAGACCATTACTAAGGCAAACGTATGTACCTGGCAATGCAAATAGATTTAAGCTATTATATTATTACAACAACAACAGAACGTCTAGATGCTAGATGCATTACAGCTTCACCGTACTAGTTTGTAACTTGTCGAGGCCTTATTGCCAGAGGCAGCTTGTAGAAAAATCTTTTCAAAAAAGTGATTATTCCTTTTTGTGCCCAAGGTTTCAATTTGCATTCACTAGTGAGTTCTGTTCATTTCGAACTTTTTTTTCTTTTTTTTTATCACTGTCTATTGAATGAAGGTCAAAATCGAAGGGGGGATATGAATGGGCATAATGTCAGATTTGATATAGAAAAAGAGAAGAGTTTATATCATAAATGAGCTCACCTTGTAGAAGTGTGTTTAAGATAAGATAAGATTACTTTATTAATCCCACAGTAAGGAGAGAACATGGTCACAGCAGCTTAATTTCCACACACAGATTAAAATAAGTATACAATAACAACTATACGCATAAGATACTATATTATAAAAAACAACAACTGTGCATACAATAAACTACAACAGCCTATACAACACTTACAGTACAATTGTTTGGCGTCATTTTTAAACCATAACATAGCACTGAGGCGTCATTGCTGTTCTGTCTGTATCAACAAGTACATTATTATTATTGTAATCACACTCAAATCTTGTTTTCGTTTCTACCACCCGTCTGGGAAAACTAAAGAGGATAATGTCTAAACTCACCGGATGAAATCTCAGTTTCACAGCTTGATATATATTTTTCGTCGTAATTGTGTTTGTATTTTTGATACGGGTTCCTGCTCTATTCAATTAAGTGTAAGTCGAACGGTTCCTCCGGCTCGGAGCTGCAGAGACAGGTGCATGTTTACACCTCAGCAGCTACGAGGCTGTTTGTCAACACAGAGACTTCTTGAACTTTTAATGAAAAGTGTGTTGCAGTTTATGTGGTTGGCAGGCGTTCCATCGTCACCGGTCAAATGCGAGGGGCATCGTGAGGAGTTGGCCCCTGGAAAATTAAGCAGCTGGATTAACTCTCCAATATACATGGTGTCTTCACAAATGGTGTCTTTGTTTGCCTCTAATCGAGTCTGTGAAGAGTTTATGTGGAAGGAATTTGTGGTGAGCAGAGCCTGAAGCAGCGAAAGGTACCTGCTGTGGTGAGGATGCCCTGACTGAAACGTATAAATGACATGAAAGGCAATCTTCTTTAAGCTCAGGCCCCTGGTCAGACCATGAGTAATGTTGCAATAAAGCGTCAACGTCACTATGTCGGAACTATGTATTAATATTTAGTAAGAAATTATCATAAATCGCCAAGGTGGTTTCTGCGAAATAATTGGGAAAACTATACAGTAGTACATTAAAATGGTCTTATACTGAGATGCATTATTGAATGATTCTTGTGGCATCTCTGTAAACAAGCACTTAACAACAACAACAAAATAAGTAAAGCAATGCAGTGTGGTTCTGTGGCAGCCACATGTTGCGAATACTCCTGTCATCATATATGTTCTCATTACCAAAACATCACTATCCTTTTACAATACAAAGACAATTCAGAGAACCAGAGACTAACCTCTTTGACGAATCTCTACGCTGCCTGTTCTTGGAAAATAAAATGTTTAAACCAATTGCTTTAACAGCTATTACACATACAAAGCAACCCTATCACCGTTCTGGAGGCCCTGGCAAATTGGATTGAGACAGAGACACTGAGATGATGAATATATCTACTGCATTATACAGATAGTGGAGGCAGTGGATCCAAGTGTGAGAAGATGTTAAGTTTGAAGAATAATTGAAAACTTTTTTTTTTCCAAGACAGACATTTCTGTCAACTGCAATTTATCCATGCCAAAAAAAAATATTATATCTGCCCAAAAGCTACAACTGAAATCTGTTATTATCTGGCCAAGGTATGAACGTCTTACTGCCAGATTATCAAAATACGGTTTTATTGTAGCTATATATTGGCAGAAGGTAAACAAAAATAAATGGTATTGTTGACACAGAGCCCGATAGTTGGATTTGAATAACATTTCCAGATACATTTTTAATGACTTTCTAAAGCCCTGCCAAATTGCAGCCTTGGCATGCAATGTTTTCCAAATAAAGGGTCGCCAACCTTGTCCTTGTAGATTATTAGTCATTTTTTGGGAAGATGTATCACATCTCATCCAAGAGGATTCTTCATCTGTGGAACTTAAGTTATGACTTATATTTTTGTTAGTATGTTATTGGTTCCTGTGTCAGCTACTGTACCGTAGCAGACGAGCATGAAATGGTTTAGAACAGGGGTGCTAAATACATCTAACACGATCCACCAGTCGATCATTATCTACTAGTCTAACAAAAAAGGCAGTGTGGATAGATCACATAACCTTAAAAACAAATGGATGTTCACCTAATACATCATATAGAGCCAATCAGATGACATCTGACTTCTCTTGACTTTACCCTGGACTCCCATCGCCTTTTATCCGTACTTTTATCGGCACTGCACATCAAATGGCAGCGACTCACTTGATGAAGTGATGAGGCTGCTCAAAAGAATGCCATATTTCATAAAAGGAGAATGAGTGAGTAGTCCATGAATTATGTTCTCTTTCTTTTGAATTTGGTATTTTACATCTACAACTTGATTAACACTATTTGATCCTGGATGGATGAAGGTTTTTGGGGTACAACTGATTCTTCATCTTGTAAGAAAATAAGACACTGGGTCACTTATTTATCATAAGGTCCAGCCGTGAGTCAGACTTGAGTCAGACTTCTGTATGTTTCCATTGGATAAGCTAACTGTCAATTTTAACAGCCTGGTTGGCATATCAGAGTTGCTTGATTAAACAAATCAAATGTTCTGATTGCATCAACCCAGTTGACCCAATTCCAGTCAATGCAACTCATCAGAATAATCTCAGGTCATGATAAATAATGTTGATAGCTAAATGTTTTTTTGTTGTACAATCTTGGTTTGTGCGTTTATACACAGTGTCTAAAGATAAATTGTATGTAAAATCATACTTAATTCTGTAAATATGTGTGTTTTTCATTTTTGTAGTTATTAGATCATTGGAACTTTCATTGGAAATCTGATACAGATTGCATGCTGAAAAAGTGGTCATCTGAACATGTTAAATAACTGTGTCAGAGGATTAAGTGGGATGCATGTAAACACTGATTATCGTGTTTCTCAGTTGTTTACTTGACATTTTTCTGTCTTCTATTTTGGCTACATTGTTTTGGAAGACTCTCACCCCTGACATCAACTAAATTACCTGAGCGTCAGAACTAATGAAACATGTTTGCTGTTTTGGCTTTTGGAGAACATCAACTGATTTTGCACCCAAAGACAAATTAAGTCTCTTATCGCAAACAACTACACACCCAACCAACAAACACAATCATCTTCTGGAATATGCTGACATGGCCTTTAAACTCCAGCACACTTACTCTGTTTACAGTCAATAAGACTGCTTGGCACTCCATTAAAGCATCACAGCCCCGACTGATTCCTTTTTGTGTGCTTTCGGATTACATTGAACAATAATTGCACTAATTCTGCCCTGAAGGAGGCCTAATAGTAGGAGAACAAAAGCTGATGAAGGGATACCCATTATCAGATTGGAATTCTTAATTTGATGTAATTACTGTGTTCATCAGCAAATATGAAATTGAAATAGTTTGGCTTAAAGGCTTGTCAAAGCACCCCGTACTCTGTCACTGCCATTACACTTGCTCATTATTCTTTTGTGTGGCGGTAATGGAGGCTAACAGATGCTGTTCGACTACTCGCCAAGGCCATTTTATTTTCCCCGAATGCAGATATATAATGGATTTCTTTTTTTTTCGTTTCTGCCCACATTATTTTTTTAGTATCAAAGAAGAACGTGCAGACTAACAAGTATCGGGATGAAGAATTCATATTGGTGCCAGCCTCAGGGCAAGGACACAACAGCCTCAAGTGAAAATCAGCGAGTCCAATGCTCAGGATAGGATAAAAGAATAAGATAATATAAAGTCTAGTATTAATGTCACTCGTACTTTTGGTCAATGTGTGTGCAAACAAAGAGTTTACTCTGTCTCACAGTCTAGACACATACAGAGGTAGAATTGTCTGTAGATGATAGTGGTTGTTTGCAATCTTGTTGTGAGACACACAGAGACAAACTGTTCACGGTTCTTTCGGGTAGTGACCGTGGTTCATCCTTGCTGTGTAAACTGTCCATGTTATGTTCCACAGAGAAGGTAATAGAGTTGTTTTAATTTCCTCTGCAGTCTTCAGAAGCGGGTCGCTGCTTGAAAGTGATGCATCATGTCATGAGCGCTGTTCCTCCCAGTAACATAAACAGTCTTGAGTTTGTTCTGCTCCGGAACAGCTTTCTTTTTTGCTTCAGCACATGGCTAGCTGTTGTGCTGCACTGGGAAATGATAATGCACTTGACTCTTCCCAGCAAGCATCGAATAGCTGGCAACATCAGTGCTAGCTGAGAAACTAAATTGAAAGTTTGTGCAAAGCACTTAAAATGTAGCATATCGGCTAACTCAGCATGTCTGATGTGTTGTTCCTGACAATGGCTGGATCCCTGTCTTGTAAGCCTCTTTCCTTCACTGCTTTTTTTTCACTGCAAATGTGTGCGCTCACTGCTGGTGTGGCAATAATAATCGTGCCTTTGTCATGTATGACATCACTTACCTGGGGAATACACACAAACAGACCAACCAGAAATGGGAATCACGAAAGAAAAATACACGGTAAGTATAAAGTTAAACCGAAAAGATAAACCGAAGATAAACAAATGCCTATAGCAGGACAAGCAAAACAAGTCTAATCAGAAATGTGCTTTAAAAAAAACACACGCACACGTATAAGTCTAGACAAGCACAATAAACCAGGGAAATAGATTAGTGAACCCTAGAATGCATTAGATGGGACAACCTGACACAGCGGATTGGAACCATAAAGCTTTTGTTTGGACTGCAGGAGTGTAGATTGCAGGTCCCAGCTGAGTTCCATTACCTATCAAAACACAACAGAGGGTTGGGACACATAGAGAAAATAGACTACGAAATTGGATTCAGTTATGAATAAAGCAAATTATATATTTTAATAGAATAAACACAAGATAAGAAAAAGATGTGGCGTAATCAATAATGACCAATATGGAACAACAAAGGTAGAATGAAAAGAAGGATTGAGCACTAGAACTAGATTTTCTATTAATAGTCTTTTTCTGACATAACTATATTACTTGATCAATTTTGGTACAATCAAGGAATCATTTGAGGGAATCAACAGGAGATGTTTTGCAAGATATTGTGAAAAAGTTGCAAGGTTTTTTTGTTAATATATTTCAAAATATATTCGAATAGAAGCTATGTTTTGTGGTTTTATTTATTTATATATTTAATGTTGTGGATTTCAAAAAAGAATCAAGAATCAAAAGCGATCAATTTAACCAAATATGTGACGCAGAGTTCATCATTCGATACATTTGCAACTTTTCGTTTTATTTATTTTTTCAGATTGACTGTTTCCAACTATTACATTGACCATCACATGGTATCCCCTCTGGTCCTCAGGGCAAATGATTGTATATAAAGGAACTCGAAAATAAAGAATAGATGACATCGTATAGCTACTTTATATGGATTTAAAATGAAACCAGCACATTCAATATGATATTTAAAATAAACTTGTTTTGCCAGTGTTGTAAACAAGTCAACTAAGCTAGAAGGAAGCCATTGTGCTGCACCTAAAATGATGTTTAATTGAAAATAAGTTGAAACCCCCAGCTGAGTTGGAGCTGTTCAGGTAACTGGAGATCCAACAGTTAGGTACTGGGGGAATCATCAAACCAGGAACAATGTTGTTCCTGTGAAATCATTATCTTTCTTACACTTGGGCTGCCTGCCTGAGGGTCTTTACACGTTTGGGAATTGGTGTCCTACTGCACAAAAGGATTCTCAACAACAATCCAGAGGCCATTCTTTCCCACTGGTTCTCCACACACTGTTTGCCACATTTTTTTTTATTTTCATCACGATTCATGTTAAGTTCCTTAGAGGATTTGTACTGTAACAAATAACAACCCAAACTTTTTTGCGTCAAAGTGGTTGTCAGCTGACACGAACACCCTCAATAGTCATTTACAGTTAATCCATCTCATCAAGTGTTTTTCAATTATACGCCACGCTGTTTTAAACACTTTTCAGTCAGACCGCAAAGCACTTGCTTCTTTAATGCAACTGTCTTTTGGAGAGATTGACACAAAAACTCCAATGTAGGTAACTTTAAATGCAGATGTAAGAGAGGGTATTACAGGGATTAGTCACAATGATGTTCTACTAAAACTATTGATCATTTGAATTAAACCAAAAGTAGTGACCGCTTCATGAAGATTCTTAAAGCAGTGGCACCTTCACTTGAAAAAAGATGGTGAGTTCAATCAGAATAGCTGTTTAATGAGAGATATTATAGACCAAAGACGACCATGTAGTCTGCTTGGACAAGTAGGACACTGCTTTTCCCCTATTAAATAAAAATGTTGCATTTTGATATAGACAAGGTAATGGAATGCTAAAAGTTTTGTTAACATTTACCCGATGAGGGCACAAGAATGTTGAATGCATAAATATTGTATTACTTATAATTGTTTTAATGTATTGATTATTTCAATATTTATTTTATTCTACTTAGACTGTTGTTTTTGTTATGTCTTTCACATCCATCTGCTATTCAAGCACCGGAAGAAATGCAAAATGTACCCCCTTCAGTTGTAATGAAACATTTGATTTTGATTAATGAATACGGTTTTCATTACAACATCTTTGATTATGCTCATAGATGTATATGTCTGTCTGCGTTATCATTTTGATAACCATTATTAATATTTATTACATTTTTCCTTTTCAAGTAATGCTGCCAGCTGTTGTTTTTGTTTTTGTGGGAGTTTAGAGTGTGGGCGCAAATGTTTGTATGATTTTTTTGTCCTTGAAACCAAAGAAAAATCTTCATGAAACGTTTTTTTAAAGTTAATTCTTCTCTGATTCATAGATATCATGTTTTTTTAAGGGAACTAATTATCAACCAAAAATGTACCATTCAATAATGATATATGTGAAATCAAATAATTCAGCGGAATCCATGTCACATATTAGAGGAACATTCCGTCATCATTTAGTGTTCTCTAGTTTTGTTTTGTAGTGATTTATTTGGACACACACTGGGATTTGTTTGTGGCAGGGATGCAGAATCTGTCCACAACGATTCTAATATAATATGACAGTCCTAATGAACTGTAGCCTAATGCTTAATTTTCCACCTGTCAAAAGATTGACTTGCATCTCATCCAGTCAGCAATAAGCCTTGACATTTCTTTTTTGTTGTAGTCTTCTTTTATTTCTGTAAAAATGATATTATAACCGTACAAAGCCCATTGTAATTCATCTGCTTTTCTCCTAATCTTGTTCTGTGAGGCCACCATATAGTCTATGACAGCATATATCTTACAATTTATTCAATACTAATACTAATAATAATTGTGTTGTCTCACCTTCCTCCGAAGTATTTTTAAATGATTGTATTAATATCAAGCAATAAGGCCCAGAATATCCATCTGTGATTAAATCCATTTGAACAGTTTGTTCAGTTTTACATTTCCCGGTCACGCTGTTTTTTTCCTTGTTCTTGGCTGACAGAAGAGGCACCTGGTGCACCAGCTGCTTCAAGATTTCACACGATGTGTTTACAGAGACGGTCATCTGCAGGTCTTTGTGTTCTATAAATGGCCACTTGTGTTGCCGTAGGCTGTCAATCATCAAGTTCCATTCTGTTCACCGTGACCTTTTCTTTTTGTTTACTGTATTCCCGCAGCGTTAATTACTTACTTATTGTAGTCTCTGCCGCATGTAACCTATTCTTTTACTTTTGTTTTAGCGATTTGTTAAGGATTCTGTGCCTTTTAAGAAGCCAGGTTGTCAGTTTGTTTAATCTAAAGCAACACATGCAACCTCGTGCACTTGATGGATCTACTGACTCCTTCAAGAAACATCTGAAGACGCTTTTATTCGTGCAGGCTTTTCCTTGAATCTCTGAGACTCCTGCATTTGTCCCAGGGGTGTCTTGACAGTTTAAGTATATATTTTATTGGGTATTGTTTTGATTGTTTAAGCACTTTGTAACCCTCGTCTAGAAAAGCACTCTACAAATATAAATGACTTACTAACCTACTAACTTACTTTTAGTCTTCCAATAGCACAAAGTAAGCTTGTTGGTACTTCTTATACAATAACCTATGGTGTGTCCCAAATCGCGCACTTCTGCTTTTACACTTAATATTTTAAGTGCACAAGGGCGTTAACGCTGAGCAATTTGCAAAAATGTAGTGTGCTATGAGCACTCAATTAGCACACTAAATCGGGCAGATCGTATGGACCGAAGGACACTTTCCACCCTTATCGTCCTCCATCATAGTGACCTAGATGACGCTAAACAGAAGCTACTATTCATAGCAGATACCGGCGTATACAACAACAATAATAACAAAATGAAACACAACTTAATAACATGTTTCGATTGGCGAAAAGCGCTGTCAAATGTTGCAGTGTTTGATTTGAGACAGTACTACCCTGTCGAAATTTGCACACTGTCTACTGTGTACTGTAAAGCAGTGCACTTAGAGAGGTGCGTGATTTGAGACACAGCACGACTCTGTCATTTGCAAATATAAACCAATCAATCTGCCATGATAACCCAATTTTAGTAAGCGCTATGGTTGTGCAAATTGCTCATGAGAAGTTCAGTCACATAAAAATGTGGTTGCTTGAGTCATTGAAACAGGTGCTTACACGTTTCTATATAGCATAACACTCATCGTTTAAATCTACTCACCTGTACATTCCTCTGCTCACTGTCAAAGTATATGTTTATAGTAATGATTTTGCAATGTTTTATAAAGTCAAAAGTTTCTTGTTTTTGCTAATTATTCCCAGAGTTGGCAGCAAGGATTAACAGACGTCAAAGTAATACAATAAAACCTTCAAACCCTTTTAAATTCAAATGTGATGACAACCAAGTGCGCCAATTATTTTGTTTTGCTTTGTACTTTTCATCTATGAAATGATTAGGATGCATCGTTCGTTGACTTTATCCTGGTGAATTATAAAAGCATTGTTTTTTGTTCCTATTATTCCTTGGATATTTGTTTCACCGGGATGATACAAATGATGCTTTTGGCTCCAGAGTTGCAGGTTGCTGCCCTTAAAACAAACTTGTTGTTGAAAGGGACAAACAAGCCTGGGAGGTTACTAGACTCGACAACACAAGGGCGACATTACCCGGCTAAATAAACAGGTGGAAGTCGGAAACAACCACAGTCGTGTGGGCATTGTCTGCCTCTGTTCAGTGCTTTGATTCCTCAACTACACGGCTCGCCTCAGGACAGCCTGGAGCCATTCCACCCATTGTGTGTTCCTGAGAAACAGCAGCACAGTGGGGCACTTTATTACTGTCCCTTTCGAATTTCTGGCATCAGCGACAGAGAAGAAATAGTCGCCCTGGCAAGTGTTTCCTCCTAGATAGCACACCTTAAGCAATCATTTGTCATGGAGATGGCACTTGTGAGAAATGACAAACCGGATCCTGGTGTTTTGTTTTTTCACCCCATCTGGAGTTTGGTGCTCAGCGAGTGATTGAGGGGTCTGTGGATGTGCAGCAAAATTGCTGAGGGGACAATCTATAAATCTCCTTCACTATGAAAGATGAGGCATTTTGGTCAGCTCTCAGAAGCTGCCAAGGAGATTCATTCACATTAGTGCCTGCGACATTAGTTGAGCTCCAGGCAATACATGCTCGATTCCACTTGCTCACAAAAGACGGACCTTGTGCACTTGGACTCGAAATATTATTTTTCTTGTTACAGCCATAAACCAAGACTTGATGTAACTTTCAAACAAAGTCGGGTTGCGTGTCATGATCAAGGACGGAAATGTTCCTTAAAAAACAATAAACCCCTACAGTCTGACACACAAAGTATTATCTTTATTCGAGTCAACAAAGTTGGTGTTTATGCTGGTTTGTGTTCTTTAAAGGTGCTTATGGATTTCAAACCACTAGATTAAACTGGGTAACAACAGAAGAGTTGTGTATTGAAGTAAACTTTGTTATTAACTGGCTAAAATAACTAGTATCCTTATTAAATGAGTAATAAATATGGTATACATTTCTTTGAAATTGGATCTTTTTTTAATTCTCATAGGGGGCGCTCTGTGTGTGGAGTTTGTATGTGATCACAGTACTACGTGGGGAAATCTTCCGTAGGTATGAGTGTGTGTGTACAGTATATGGTCATATATTTTTGTTTGCCCTGAAATAGACTGGCGTCCAGGGTGCCCCCCCCCCTCACCCCAATGAACTGTGATAGGTTCCAGCCCCCCGCAACCCCATAAGGGATTAAGGCTTCCCAATCCTCCATTACAATGAACAATAACAGCTAGATATTGGAAAATCTCCCTCAGATATTTTACAGTATAAGACATGGTATACAGGGAAACTTCTGATTGAGTTTCCCTGCTCCTTAAAATCTTCACCTTAGTTACATCTACAACATTTTGTTAGTGTTTTGATGATGCACTTCATCTTCTATTTGTCCAGTGAAGAGTCTGTAGTGATAATTTTGGTGGTCAGCATTTGACATGTTGGACTTTTTTAGACATACTGTAACTCTTTTTGGTTTGATCTCTTTGGCCCTGTATGAAATTATTGTTTTCTCAGACACTATGCTTTGTATCAATAATTATTTGTGTTACATACCCTGGCTCATGTGTCCTCTCTTAGAGATGTTTCCAACATCCATCTCTATCCTGGGATAAGTTTCCTCCGTCTATGTCGGACAGCGGAGCCGGAGTTTGTGCCAAAGATTAAGGCGTGTGAAGAACAGTAAAGGGTTTTACTCCTCCCCAACGATATTTATTGCTTTGACAAGTCCTTGTCTCAGGGGTCTAAGGCTTTCTGACCGCTTTAACCCTGTGATCTGGAAAAGCATCTGTCCTTTCATCAGACAGTCCCTGCACACAGGCAGAAAGGTAAAGAAGGAAGGAAGACAAAGAGGTGTGAGTTGAGAGGTGTGATGCTCTTATCTCGAAGCTCAGCAGACTTCTTGGAAGCCTTTACCTCAGATATTGATTTCTGCTGCTTTCTCTCTTCCTCACTTCCATCCCCCACTTCTTTGTTTAATCATATCAGATTCAGCCACAACTTCAGCTTCGAAGTAATCGATCGCCCGAGACAAAGCTGCCAATTTCTATCGACAACATTTACCCTGTCAGTGCCCACATTAAAAAACGGATCCTTAGGAGTGGATAGACATTTGAGGACAAATCTGAAAAAGAAGATGAGAGCACTAATGTTAGCTTCAGATTCCTATCAGCAAGGGAGAGTAATGACTTTCACATTACCACTTATTATGCACCTCATCCCGACTGTTTGTTATGAAAAGGCCATTTGTTCACCGGGCTGATGTTTCTCTTTATACCTTTTCCATTTTTTTTGTCCAGATGATGTGCAGACAGCCAAAACAGTGTTCCTACAAATAATGAATGTGTCTTCAAAAAACAGCCTTTTATTTAAAACAATCATTATTTATCTTGTCGTTGTGCTATTCAATTAATTGGCATTTCAACTGATCTGTGTTTCATGCATTTCACTGCATGACAAAATTAGACACATTTTTGCTTATTCTTAGAAACATATTAATATTGTTTCTGGGTAGTTTGGGTACCTTAATATTTTTGTACTACAATAACTTGAGATGACACGTCAGCCTAACACTACCACTTTAGTCCACTGGCGTCGCTCAACTTAAAATCGCATAGAGCTGCTTTAATGTGTCGCACACTTGAATTGGTCTGGGTAGTTTTTGGGATATTGCACTTTTACTAGTGGCTTTGGATGAATACATGATTAATAAAATTGCTAAATACTAAAAATATTAACAGTGTATGACTATTTGTCTTTGTTAATTTGGGGTTTTTCTTTTATATTCACAAATGAGACTTATTGAGAAGGATATTTAGACTTCAAAAAAGGAAAGTGAATTCATGAAGCCGTGATCTTCTACCTATATGGCAGATTTTTCTAAGGCCGTTACAAGCATCCTTTGTGAGACCTGCACCCTCGGGTGATCCTGGAGAGCCTGGATTGGAAACCAGAGTTGTGTTTGTTATCCCGGATGAATCCATCTGGATTTGGTCTTTCTCTCGCTGCACTCTCTGTATAGACGGTAAAGACCCGGCGCCAAACTGTCACAGCAAATCCCCACTGGTTTCCCGTCCTCGTCTCAGTTGAGGATTGGCTGTGAATACCTTAAGACCCACTAATCCTGGCTGACAGTTAAGTAATTATTGTGGAGGCCAGCTCGGCCCGAGACATCGACTATTGAATGAAGCCTGCGGTTTCTATTGACAGTAGACAGGGGAATTCTATTTTTAACAGTGTGAGCCTTCCTATTGAAGTTGGACTCTCAAAGAAGTTGGACTCTTGGTGCATTTTAAAGTCTGCTGTGCATCAATTATCCTGCAACTACTGGCACCTTTGAGCAAAATTAATTTAACTGGTTCGGTTTTTAAGCACTTAAAAAAACACAAATGTTTTTTCATGATAAGAATGTGTACAAAGCAAGTAATTAAGGCCAAACACTATGGTTTTCAACTTAAAAAAACCCCCAAATAGTTTGTTTTTAAAGTACGTTAGTCACAGGAATTTCAAATTGTTAAGTTTTCAACCACTGCATGGATAAACAGTTTCTTTATGCAAACTTTATGCATGTTCTCACGATACTTTCAACAATAGCGTACAATAAAATCCCTACAGTAAATTAACTTTAATGTCACTTACGTGAGAATATTTGATCATTTTAAAATTGTGAGTTTGATTCACAGTTCACAAACTTGGTTTGTTCTTTTTGCCAACACAATTTGTAAATCATGGGAGTTGATTCATTAGGAGTATGTGCTGTCGGAAGGATTTTCTGTCAACATAATTTTGAGTTAAACAGTCCGTTTCTTCTTCTTTACATGTACTGACTACAATAATTAAGCAGCAGTTTAATGGGCTCAATAATAACAATGTTTGAACCTTGTTATCTGATTAATAATGACTAACACGTATTTTAAACGACAGACAGACAGTTACAAAAATCTTGGCGGCATTAATATAAATTAAAACTCAACCATAAATAAACGGTTAAAAGTATTTGATGTCAAATGTAAAACTTAAGTGAACACAATTTCTTACAAAGAAAATGTTGTGTAAAATGTTTGTTTGTGTAAGAAAAGTTGTGCTATGATATCTATCTTGTATTTTTATCTTGGATGTTATTATTCATCTTGTAATATTCTACTAGTGCAGATTAATTTACTTGCACATTTTATAATGATTATGGCTTCATATTTTGTGATACATGTGTAATGATTTGGATATATAGATACAGTATATATATACTGTATCTATATAATACATTTTTAAAGGGCGATGGTTCATATTTTAGATTTGGTTCATACTCAGTAGATAAAATCCCTGAGACGACTTTAGAATCTGCCATTGGTGTGAGACAGACCAGACTTTCTGTTTATTCATCACAAATAAGAAGTGCTGATCACAGTTTTATGGAGCGTATAAGAAGTAATATTCACATTATTTCGCCATTATTCTCAGCTTTTGTCTGCAATTTTGCCTGGATGATTTTTCTAGTCATAAATAATGGATTCAGCCATATCTTTGGATAATGTGTCCTCCTTTTGCACATACAGTATGCCATGTGGGGCCACATACTAAGGTAAAGGTTTTCTCTGTGTCACAGATCTCATATAACGCAGCAAGCAGTCTGACGCTAAACTGCTTTGTTTCATCCCAGCGGCCATATTTTGGATGCGGAACTGTCACTTAAGCCTGATTGATTATGAAGGCGCAATTAGATTTCATGGCAATAGATGCCAGTTGCTTGGTTGGCTGAATTCTACAGCCTTAAGGCACCACTATGAGTTATTTACTGGCTGGAATAACAATATATCATGAGGAGAACAACGTCCCCGTTGAAATCACTTGCCTGGATATGTTAGGAAGTCAAAAACTCACGGAAACCACTCCTTGCTTAAAGGCACTTTCAAGTTATTTTTTTCCCCTCGTCTTATGAGAAGCTGACGTTGGTTGACCAGAATCATTCTTTTGTTTCACCCACTTAAAAACAATTTTGATTGATTAAGTCACGAAAACATCATTAGCTAAAGATAGGGACACAGGCCTCAGATTATTAGACACTGTACTCTGTCCATCGGCTGGGCTAAAAACCATTACATTTATAATGAGAACTGGTGATAAAGGAAAGCCCAATCCTTTCTCATGCTGCCTCTTAATGTGGTGGAGTATCTAGCCTTCTTCTTCCCAAATCACAAGGACATGTTTTTGCCAATGAGCTCGTTTTTCAACGTCTGTGGAGAGGAGTTACCCAGGATTTTCTTTGTTTTTCTGTCACACCAAATGGATAAAATATCTGTTTCTATAACGTGAATTAAAAAAAGGCCTTGATTTCAAGGAAATGTATGTAACTTCCTGAAAGAAAGTCTGTTGTCACACTGATGGTGTTTGGACTGTCCTTAATAAACCAATTTCCCGAGTGTTTTTGAGTAATATGACAAACCTATTGCTGCTTGTCTTATTGTGCCTAAATTTGGTAAACTCTTTACTGTTGATTACTTTTATCAACAGTATTTCTTCAAGGCCACAAAACAGTACACAGATAGGAGAAAATGAACAGCTATATTTTAATGTACAGTTATACTGCATGAGTCATTTAAATTAAACCAATTGGTTGGAAATGTGGAAAAAAAAACATGTCAAAATGTTATTTACTATTATACATATCATATTCTATTGCCCTATATGCTTCAATTGCCATATCTACAACGATCCTATTGCATTGCTCGCACCAAGAACGTGATTCACACAATGATCAGAGGGTAGATAATGCACAGACCTGGATAAAGAACTACACTGCCGCACTGAAGAACTCCATAAATAGACTTCTCTACTGAATTAATATTTCTTTTGTTTTTGAATTAGTAAGTCTGACTTTGTTTTACGGAAAAATGGGCCACACATTTATCTTTCCTACAGATGAAGGCTCAGATGAATACGTTTGTTTTTGTAGGGCGGCAGCGTTCGTGCTCAATCACAGTGAAGTGCCAATGATTTATCCTGGATCTTTACTGTTGTTTCCTCGTCCGTCATCTGATCAGCACGGCGTCACTCAAGCGAACATAATCTTCCTGATTATTTATCGATTATTTCATCTTTACTTCTGATTAATTTAGACATCATTTCAAATGTTTATGTACCATATGTTGGAAACATTTGAAATATTAAATGGATGAAAAGCCACTCAATGGGTATATGAGCTTTGATCTAAAAAAAACATTTAAAGGAAATTGACAATAGGTCCCCCTAGAACTGCCATTTAAAGATTTATTTTCTGTCTTTCATTTTTTTTTTTCTTGCGTCGTTATAGTGGGTGCAGCCATCTGTGTCCCTTATCCATTTTATGTTTCTCTGGCTTTGAAGTGTGAGGGTCATGATAGGGGCCACGTTCAGGCAGCTGTAATCAGGCAGAAAAAAGCCAATTGTTGCAGCGGCAGTGATGGATTTGTTTTGACCATCTTGGATTTTGAGCGGCCAAGGAAAAATGGAACTTTGATTCATGTGAAGAGGCGACTGGCTCCTTCAAGGCTTGTTTCAGTGTGACAGTCGTGGGGTCTGTCTGTCCGTCTGTCAGTCTATCTATCTGCTTAAATGCAGTCAACTTTAGTCTGAAACCACATCAGACCATTAGCATAACACAGCCTCAACTACCTGATAGAATTTTGCCCTCAATCAGAGTGAACCAGCCAACTTGATTTTTCCCATTTCTGGAGTGTGAATATCCCACTAAATAAAAGAAAATCAAATTTGCATGAGGTCTCAAAGTGTAAAAGACTAGCTCGGAAAGGGTCATTGGATAGGTGCTCTTTTTTTTTTTTTTACTACAGGGCAAGGAACGATATGTTAATCTCTCTTTGTGGTTTGGCTTGTGTAAGAGTGCAGTCGGGGCAGATGTTTTCACAGGAAATGATTGCATTTGCAATGTAAAAGCAATCTGGGGTGCCTTGTTCTTATTACATGCCTCGCAACCCTGGGAGTGAGTCACTCCAGGGCAGTCAAATAAGTGTTGAGACAGATAATAATAGGATATCAGCAAATGGATTTTCCTCACTATCGTCATATTTCGGCTCCATCTCAAAAGCCGCAGCTGGAACGTCTGTACAGAGGTAAACGAATGAGATTGGTAAAGGACGTGGCATACTGACGGCTACAGCTCTTTAGAAACTTGGGAATTCAACCCCCCCTCACATACAATTGACTAATTTAAGGAGGTAAAAAATTGTGGGTACAATGATGCTCAATATATGTGGAGCAAGGTGTAGATGGTGAAACTTTCTCGATGTAAAGTGAAGAGCACTACTACTACTACTCACTATCGCCCGTAATCTACCAACATCAGTTTGTAAAGAGTGCCTCCATAAACTCACGTAGTGGAGAACCAAGACAGTCCCAGGCCAAAAGTGATAATATATATTAATGTCCTGTGTCCTCCCAACTGGAAAAGCCCTGGAGGTCATCGGAAGACATTTGTGCAGACGAAGACTTCTCACTTTACCTGGAACTGTCACATCTGGTAAGGTAAACGGTATATTTTCCACTTTTCTACCACCTAGGGATGGATCTTATGAGCATTGTGAACAAGACTTTTTTTTTTCTTATACGACAGCTTCATATCTAGCCACATATCTTTGACCGAGGTCTGAAAGTACCTTTAACGTAAGAGGTCGGTCCACGTGCACGTGTGCACGTTTGCAACTAACAAGTGCCTTCATATGGTAATTGGGAATTTGTTCCATAATTTTGGGACCTAGACTACTATGGCCATGACTTCCTTTTGCGTAACAATCCTCTCAGTGAGGGAACACCAAGCCAATTTGAGGATACTGAGCGAAGTGGACGGCAGGATGACAAGACTGAATCATTTTTCAGATAAGCACCAGTCCTCTCCTAATCCTTTTTGTGGCTGAATTTGGAAAGATTGAACATCTGATGAACAGCTGCATTCTGTAAACACGCCAGAGGTCTGATTGTACAAGAAGACATTTCTGCCAAGGGTGGGTTAGCAGTGATGTAATAGGAGCCTTGACCAGAATGAAAACAACTTCATTGATCAGAAGTGGACATTGCCTCTGATTTTTTTGCTGTCTTCACATCCTCCAATATCACATTTCAGGATTATCTGTTGTCAAGTATTACACACAGATTTTGTTTTTGCACTATGTTAATAATAATAATAATAATAATACATTTTAGTTAAAGGCGCCTCTCTTGGCACTCAAGGTTGCCATACATAGGCTACATACATAAAACATTTAAAACGCAACAATAAAATATGTATAAATAAAAAGTAGCAGAAAAGGGTAGAGGAATAGCATCAAATGGAATAAGCAGTTTTAAACAGATGTGTTTGGAGTTGTGATTTGAAAGGGGGGAATGAGTCAATGTTTCTGAGTTGGGGTGGTATAATGGGGATCTTTAGGTCTAGGTTAGGAAAGCCCTTTAATCAAAAAACAGAGAAATGTAGTTCATGTAGAATGATTTTGAAATTATGTGCAGATATCCACTAGGGGATTTCCATTGGAATGTCTGCCTCTCTTCAAACTGGGGTAAAGTGTGTCATCGTAAGAGCAATGAAAGGAAAAACCACAACAGTTAATGACTGATCCAAGTCAATTTGTATTCATATAAGAAGAAAAAAAGTCTTGTGGGACACTAGTGCAAAGGGGACTTAGTTCTGCTTCACTCGCTAAATGTGGATGTTATCATTGCAGGAGCCAAGCAACCAAGATACTTAGATGATGAGGGGTTGTGATCAGGACTTTGGGCTCAATATGTTGTATAAAGAAGAGAGAAAACGAAAGATAGAACATATAAATGCTTTGCTTCTTGGCAGTCTGAAGCACTTAAGTAACGGCATGACAGGTAGATATTCTTGAGTGTGACTGCCTTGAAGCCACTGGTTACGAGTGAGAAAGTTATTGCCGTGTCTGTAAAATACGGAGTAAAAAGACTTTGATTTGTGTTAAATGTAAAAGGTTAGTTCACCCAAAATGCACTCATTTTCTACTCACCCTCATTTACACTTAGGGTTGTGATTATTTTCAGAGAAATCTTTTTAGAGTGTAGCCAGAAATGTAAGTTCATTTTAATGATGCAACTGATGCTCAGTTGTCTTCATCTTCCTCCCAAATGATGCACTTAAAAACATCCAAATGCCTCCATCGTGCTCGTCTGTAATGCTCATCTTGTATTGACGCCTTGACAAGCGGAATTGTTTTGGTAAAACTACCAAAAGTCAATCTTAAAAGATTGTTTAAAGAAGTTAAAAGAATAACAAGTGATACAGACAGGAAATACTCTAGACAAGAGACTGTATGCACAAATGAGTGAATTTTGAATAGAAATCTTTCACTTTAAGTTGTGTGAAAAGAAAAAATGAACACGACCTTTGGTCAGCGCAGCTGCATGTCAGCCAGCATCAGGCAAAGTTAAGAAGTTTGATTATGGAAATTGGGAGAGACACTTTGAAATAAGTAAGAAGAGCAAAGTGACTATTCTTCTGCAAAACACTTTCCAGTAACACAAAAGACTAAAAGCAAAAGAAAAAAAAAAATCACAATCTCGAGGAACTACTGCCACAGGCAATGTGTCACACAGCTGTGCACACTGCTAAAGCAACAAGTTCCCAACAGTCTCTCCTCTACAGTCGGTCCACAAAAGGCTCTCATCTTTCTCCTTCTCACACTTTCATGGAAATTGGTGGAACACGTTTTCAGCGATTGCCAAGGGGCATAAAAGTCTGAGGAGTTTGGAAAAATAGTCGAGCTCAAGGGTGTTTAGAAGACAAAGGAAGCCATAGCTGCAACCGAACTTTAGAGAAGTTAATACCCACACATTATACTATATAAGTTTTCTTTATCCTTCACATCAGATTAAACTAGATTCCTCATCATAGTATCTCCAGGCGTTGATCCTAAGGAAAATGGTTAAAGTAGGGAATTTCAGATAATGATCAATTCTTTCGTCAAGGCAATCAAAAGGAGAGTAAAGTGCAAGCGCTGCCTCTAGGTGGGCAAGTAAAAATGTGAACTACCTTTAAATTATCAGGGTTGTGATCTGTATTGAAGCAGACAGGAACTGTCTTACAAGGAAAAAATACTTACATAAATGTGGGGTATCTGATTGAAAGGTTTTTTCAGTGGTTATACGGAAAAATTCTGAGACTTTCCCTACATTTGTGTATAGACAGCAAGACCTTCTGACCGGATCATAATTAATAACTGTTTGACCAGGTTTTTCTAGGTCTTCTAGACTCTTAACTGCCATTGATAGCCATTGACATGAAGTGGAGTGGAGTGAAGTGGTACAAATTCAGTGGAAAACCTTGGTTAAAGTGTGAGCAAATTTTAACAAGACCAGGTTTTTCGGACCATTAAACATTAGGACATAAGGGTCCTTGTGTGACAGGCTCCCTTCAAAATCCTTCTAATGAATGTTTACCATTGATGTGTTTTACGATGTAATGTATGTTCAGGTCCTTAACAGGCTTTTGTCAGATGTGTTGGTGTGTCCCCTAAGACCTGTGGAGCGCTACCGAGACCTCCGTCCAGACGAGATCACCGATCTTTTCACCGCTACACAGAGAGTGGCCAAGCTGGTGGAGAAGCATTTCAATGCCACATCTCTGACCATAGCCGTTCAGGTAATAAAAAAATTTCTTTATCAACTTGAATGTGTTTTTGTAACAACAAAAAGTTAAAATCTTTGAATATGATTTCAACAGATACAAAAATTCAACAAATAGATCTAGAAAAGGCTTGAAGATATATGTAGATGTTGTGTATATTCAATGAGTCTCATGTGATAAACACACCAAGAAAATGTATTGTTTTTTTTAAATAGGTTTTTAAAGAATACCTTAGAATGTGACTATTAAAAAGGGATATTGTTTATGGTTTATAGAGAATATCTTCTTTTCTTTTTAATTTTTCGAAAAAAAAACCCGTTTACAGTGGGGTCCGTTTATACATTTAATAGCTCAGTGTATGTATAAGTGCATGAACGAAGAAAGTCAAAGGTCAACGTTACATTTAAAAAATACTACGGAAGTCATAATCCAGGAAAAGACATAGCTTTGAGTGTGTTGATCCAGAAAGTTTCTCTTTTCAGCAGGTGTTTTATTCTGTCACCTTCTCTCACAGATGGAGGGATTACTTCTAAGGCCATGATTTTATGTGGGTTGGGATTTGGGTGTACTGCCTATCTGTAGTGTTCCGCCATGGGGTAATTTGAGTTCTGATGGCAATTTTATGTTCCTCAAGTCTGTCAAGCCAATAAAAACAACAAACGTTGTCTTGCAGTTTGCAATCCTGCAGTAAAAGTAATTACTTTTGTTGGTGTTTTTTAAGAAACAATTTCCTTTTTATATATTCACAGCAAAGGCCAAAAGTAGGGACACGTCCTTTTCTTTGTTTTTATCACTATTAGGATTGTAGCTTATCACTGGAGGCATCGGAACTATAATTGAATACACATGGAATTATATACTCTAACAAAACACATTTTAAATAACTGAAAATGTGTCTTTATGTTCTAGTTTCTCACCTTTTTTTCTAATGACTGCTATGCAGACTTTATTCATAAATGTTCATGTATATACAAACATTTAATATCAGTTGGTTTAGTTTTAGTAACTGCTATACAATTGCTTGCTGCTGAACAGTCGACGTGTGTCATAGAACTGTCTCTAACTTTTATTTTAACAATACTATTCACTATCTAAGACCCGTCCCAAGAGTTTTCAAAGGAATTACTGAGAGACTATAGGACGTTACCAGGAAGATAAGAGGAGAAACCGACACACAAAAAGAACTTTCTCTCATTTTACAAACTTATGTCGGCAACCTAGAAACGAGTAGTTGAAAAGAGTTTTCAGACATTTTAGTTAGACTATTCCGAAACTGAAGGGAGCTTAATATGTTATTTAAAAACTACGGACAGGGTCTTTAAAAGAGGGACAAATGTTGTGTTTTTTTGTTGAAAAGTATGGTGAACTTAAAATATTTATCTCAGGTTTAACTTAAGTTTTATTGAATCAAGTGTTGATGATTTAATCGCAAGTTTTTCTCTTGTTTTCACGTCCAAAGTTACATAGTTAAGTTGAATGCCACTTTGTGTTACAACCTGCTGAGAGCTAAATATAGGCGCCCAGACAGCCGCTCGCCTCCAACTGACCGCCTCTATTCTGCATAACTGGTGATATATATGCTAATATCGAACTAGCACCTCGCTCACGCCGCAGCCCCATCTGAGAAAATTGTTTCACAGGTTAGAAGCAAGAGGACAAAAATGCAGAGTAGCAAAAAAAAAAAAATCATCTTTACTTGGATATCATTTTATTTTACTGTGGAGGTGATGAGACGCGATGATGGAAGATTAGTTGTGACGGCTCCTGGGATTCGCCCCAACACATGAAAGCCCAGTTCGTGAGATTTGATGTATATGTTATCTCACTCATCATCCAGCGTTAGTGTGTGCATGCACATTGTGTAATGTGTGGACATAAAGGAGCCATATCCTGCATTTTCTGTTTATGCGCAAGTCTTATTCTGCCTGAAGTGTAAGTGCGATATTTGAGGGATGCAACCTGGCATTGTCCTGGAAAATGAGCTGATAACTTGAATATTCATTATCTATTTACTACCTTTCATTTTTTGGTTCTTTGACAATTGAAATTTGAGATATATCTTTGGACCAAAGATATTAAATCGTTTTCTCTTTTACTATTTGGAATTAAAACTGAACTCATTTTCTAATCGGTAATTTAAATTATTTTAAATTATTGATGTTGAATAAATCAGAATTTTGTCTAATTATTTCTGTTTTCCCACCAGGACGGCCCTGAAGCCGGACAAACTGTGAAGGTGAGAGCTGAATAATTCACTGCTTCTAAATATGTCATGAGTCTGGCCTCTACAACGCTTATTCACTATTCAAAAATTACAGATTTTTCATTTGTGCCGCTAAACTCCTGCCACGTGTGAATTATTCAGAGCTGTGGTCATTAATGATAAATTCATTTTTTGGCAGCAGGTTACGATGTATGGTACTCTATGAACCGACCAGCTCAGTGGCACTGCAAGCCCTGGTCAGTAAGACCTGAGATAAAAGTCCTGGAGGTGGAATTAAAGAAAGATGACTCCATGAGGAGAGTAAGCGGGCGATGATGGTCAAGAAGGCTAGTGGGAGTATGAGAGGAGGAGCAGGTAGTAGGATGGGAGCAGAAATAATTGAAGAATGTATTAGATTCTTCAGCCTGCAGTGTTTGACTGTATGCCTCCCCAGACCTCCCACCTCGAGGTCATATTCAAGCTGGGACAGAAGTAGACTTTGAGTTCCCAATTCAACCTTTTCTCTAGCAATGTCTTAATGGAGCTCCATTAAACAGTGTCATTATCTTCAGAGCCCACTAGATAACGCTTTTTATTGCATAATATGTTGCGTTAAACAGTAATTCTGTTGAAACTCTGCGTTTTTTAAATTGACGTCAACAACTACTGAACTGAAAAAAAGGGAAACTGAATCTTTACCAGCTCATCAATACCCTCCACATCGCTCTTTATTTTTCGTTTTTTTGAACATCAAAGTCCAAGGAAGTTTGGTCCCACGGATGGTAGCTAATCTGTTACACATGGAGACACCCATTCACATCCTCTCTGTTCGAGCCCACTAATGAATTCATGATGTGCACAAAGTGTATCCTTAATGGGATTGATTTACATTTCTTCACAAATTACATACATTTAATTAAAAATCAGTTCTTGATTAATCAAGTGAGGCCAAACGCATATAACCAGCAAGGAATAAGGAATTCATACCGACATTACATTCTGTAATGGCTCTGGTTCTGACATAAACTGTAGACACCAGACAGAAAATGGATGCAATTTTCCGTTAACTAGAAACATTCAACTTCTGTTTTAAAGGGCAACTAATATGTAAAGACGACACTCCTGACTCACTCACAAGTTTCAAATGTTGAAGTCTTCCTCTCCAAGATGCAGTAAGTCCCTCATCATCACCATGTTTTGAACTTATTACTTTATAAAGTTCTCCCCCGTCATAAAATCTCTAACAAGAGGTTACGAGAGGTGAGTCCATTATGTGTCCAGCCGTAACCAGCTGTAATCACGCCCCGCTTTGCTTATACAACAAATCCCTAGGAGGTGGAGAAATCCGGGGTTGATGATGTGCGGTGACAAACCTTGATGTTTGACCGATAGTAAGTACACAGCAGAGTGGGTATTGTTATGGTAAACAAGATTTAATCTCTAAAAAAAAAGGGGGCTTAATTACATTTTCTAATGTAAATATTTTAATGAAATTGTAAAGAGTTTTTTGTACGAACATACACATTCTGATGATACAATATAGGTCCAAGAACTACTTAAGAGACAATTAAATCAACACATTAGTTCCACTCTCTTTATTTCAACAATCGTGATTTAAATGACTTTCACTCTGCTTCAGAAGTCACCTGCATGGCAATGACCCTCATGCACGCCATCTCATGCATACAAATTTAAACCTCAAAGTTATAGTTTCAGGACAGTTGCTCCAACTGTTACATTTGCTGCAGAGGCCTGTTTGATTTGGTTTTGCTGACAAACTGCAAATTTAAAAAAAATTCAAAGTATTTAGAAAAATAACTTGGAATGATTGTTTTTGACATTCATTCTTCAAGCAACATTTTGCAGTTTTTAGCACCACCAAAGAACCAGCACCGTTTCAAAAGCACCTGCATCAGATAAATCCGATACACATCCGTAGAAAAAAAGTGAGTACAACAGCCACTATTAAAATGTGTGTTGCTTTCCAAACCTTGCAGAAATGACGTCAGTTTTTTTGTCACATCATTTTTGCACCAAAGCAAGTGTCACGAAAAACCTGTCTAACGTTGTTATGGAAAACAGATGATAGCGGTAGATATTGCACACCTGCTACTGTGTCGGCCCAGCCCCATCAATCTGGCAGGTAACTGCAATCAGCTGTTCGCAGCCCAACAATAAGGCAATGACTGGTGATTGAATAAGACTGAGGCTGTAAGGAGGAGGCAAATGTTCTATTATAAACTCACCGCCTGCAGTCTCACGCATGACAAATATCTCTGATTTGAATAATGCTATTGGGGTGCATTTTTTGGCCTATGGAAAGATTGTAGTGATTACAGCGATTTGTCATGCGTATCGTAACATATAGACTATGTTTTTCTCAACAAGCCCTCGCTGTTATTGATGAATTTTGAGATATGACTGTGATGAGATCCAATAACTGTGCGTGAAGTAGATAATGCTGAATAAATCCACGAGAAAGTATAGAGCGTGAGAAGCTAAAATTACATATTTAAAATGAGAAATGTGATTGATTTTTTCCAATAAGGTTTTATAGCCAAAGATTGGACCGAAAAACTTTTGAGGCCATTGATATCTTGCTTCCCATGTATTGGCAAATTGTCAGTAAAACCGACTACAAACATGTTATATTTTATTTTATTAAATATTTTTCTTTTCCATCTAAACTAATCTTAAAGTTATAGTTCACCTACAATTTAAATTTCACTCATTTTCTACTCACCCTCATATCAACTAAGAGTTGGGATTCATTTCAAAGTAGTCCTTTGTAGACATATAGGGAAAAAATATGTGCAACTGATGCTCGGTTGTCTTAATCTTTATCTTCATCCAAAAAGACAAACTTAAAAACATCCAAATACCTCTGTACGGGGATCGTCTATAACATCCATCTTGTATTGAAGCCTCCACTAGAGGAATTGTTGCGGAAAAACTTAAAGAAGTCTATATTTTAAGCTAATTTGTAGCAGAAATTTAAACAACATGCTACACAAACAGGAAGAAAGCTGAACTTGAGCATCAGTTCCTAGATTAAAATGTTTGCCTACAACTATGAAAAGCAATAATACTCATAATAGTCAAAATAATCGCAACCCTTAGTCGACATCAGGGTAAGTAAGCAAGTAAGTCATTTTTATTTATATAGTCAGTAAGTAAGTAATATTTATTTATATAGCGCTTTTCTAGACCAGGGTCACAAAGCGCTTAAACAATCAAAACAATACTCAAAAAAGTATATACTTTAAAGATCAAGATAATACTGAGAACAACACAGGAGTTCCAGAAAATCAAGGAAAAGCCTGAACAAATAGAAATGTCTTAAGATGTTTCTTAAAGGAGTCAGTAGATCCATCAAACACAGAGAGAGAGGAAGATCGTTCCAAAACTTAGGAGCAACAGCCTGGAAGGATTTCTCTCCTCTGGTCCAGAACCGTGTTCAGGAACCATCAGTAGATTCTGATCCACAGACCTCAGAGCCCGAGCTGGGGTATAAGGCTGGATCAGATCACTGATGGAAGGAGGAGCCTGACCATGAATAGATCTGAAAGTACGAAC
This sequence comes from Callionymus lyra, assembly GCF_982586985.1. Lineage (NCBI taxonomy): Eukaryota > Metazoa > Chordata > Actinopteri > Syngnathiformes > Callionymidae > Callionymus > Callionymus lyra. The sequence goes on from NC_141827.1 coordinate 17,319,436, forward strand.
CAGAATTTTAAAGTTGAGCCTGAAAGAAACTGAAAACCAGTGAAGAGTTTTAAGGATGCGTATGTATAGGTAATGGATTTATAGGATAAGTATATATAATAGAGTGTTTACATTTTAACTTTAATTGACCCATGATGGTCTGGAATTTTACTTATGTTATCTTCTTTATGATATATTCAATTGTAAGAATGAGATGTTTTGTGATTGATTTTCGATGAATAACATTAATATGTATAAAGTATATACACTGGATTCCCAGTGATGCACATCAATCATATATAAATACCAAATTGGTGGTTCTATGCACGACACTATCTTTTGTAGGACTGGTTTGTCAATCATGGAGTGAGATGGGTGATATCTCGGAGCAAACAATGAATGACTTCAATTGTGTTTGCTTATTTTTAAATTAAACCATTGTATTGTGCGAATGATTCATCATCAGCCCGTTAAGATAAAACAGGCTCTTGAATCACAAATTTAATTCCACAGTTGCAAATTACCACTTGAATCCAAACCTGTCAGCAGCTGCTCTAGTCAATGATGCTACACAGGTGCTACTAGCCAGAAGCTCCATTAGACCAAACACTGCAAGAGCACTTGTTTCGTCCCCACGCGTGGCCCAGAGCACACCTCCTCGTCGCCCACCATCAGAGATGCTGGTCCAAAGGTCAACAATAGTGACTGCATGGTTCAGAGAATGACTGCGGTTGTAATTTTTGGTGGCAGCTTTCAGAATAATTATTGTTTCGATTTCAATTCATTTGGGAATATTTGTATAGCATATTATACACAAACCAGAATTACATTGTCTTAGCTTTTTTCCTATTTAACCCATCATTATGTATTTCTATTAAACTAGATTACATTAGATTTACTTTGTTAATCCCTCTGGAGATCTCCTTCGTTGTTACATTGTAAAACCAGGAATACTGTGTTTATCGTTTTTTTTGTCTGTACCTTTTTATATTGTTACTTAGTTGATTTTCATTTGGTAAACATTTTGGCTTCTAAAACTGTATTTGTCGAACACAAGGCAGTGGAAGTGAATTTATAGTTATTTTCTGACACAAATAAACTAATCTTGCCTCGTATTAATCAACATAAATGAATAAAGCGTAGTTTTTTTTCACTTTTAGTCTCGCTTTCATTCGCCATCACTGTCCATCTATTGTATTTTTCTTACATTCTCAGTCATTAAAACAATAATTTGGCATGATTTTTAATTCAAACCTTGACAATATATGTATAGAATTTTAGTTTTTCGGTCCAGGTCTGTTTGTTGTGACATTTTTTATTAAGTATGACAACAAACTCTCGTGGAAGTTCAAACAAAGCATGAGGTCAGGGGTAAGAAAAAAAAAACTGTATTAATTTAAATCCGACTGTGAAATTGTTGTCGTTTCCCCGAGATGTTTTATCAATTGCAAATATCTCACCAAGTGGTGGTAACAGCTGCTCAGTCGTAACCTTGATCTACTTTCTGCTTGGAGGTGTTCTTGGCACTCGTCAGCTCCATATTGAGCTTATTTTATGATTCCTTACTGTTTATCTTTTTATAAACACCATCTTTTTGTTGTTAAGAAGAGATTTTGATGGTCCATGTTGTCAAATTTAAGTGAGCCCATTAATGTCCTGGGGGAACATGAGGTTTATAAATGGTCCTAAAGGAGTTTCTCTGCGTCCCTTGGCCACATTTATCTTGACCACAGATCTGTTTGTTGTGTCACCAGTCTAGCCAAGCATTGGTATCATTGATGCTGTGGAGAAATAAAGTGGACCTGTACTCTCTCTAAAGTACTTCTCAGATTGTTTTGGCCCTAGTACTTACCTTAACTAGTATGAAAGAAAATATTTAATGCTCTACCAATGATAAGACACACACAGAGATGACTGCAAACTTCCCACTGTAAATATCACTTGTTTAGCAACAATTAAACCCAAAATAATGATTTAAAACACTACCACTAATATAGGCCTGTAAACCCATCATTTCCTGATTAAAAGGGCATCAATTGATGTTAAGATGTAGTACACATGCCAGGCTTGTATGTGGGGGTTTAACACTTTTGCGACAAACAAAAACAGCATGCATATGTGCAGACAAAACCACCAGCAGTGGTTATAACAGTACAAACATGGTAAAATCATTTCTTTTGTTAAACAACAAGATTGAGCTGTTATTAATCCATTGTCCATGAAATATCTATGTGTTTGTGATATAACAGTTTATTCATATAAAAGAAGCTGAAGATTCCAACAAGCAATTTCCATAGAAAGAGCCCTGTTCTGTTATCATTCCTAAGTGATAACGTTCAAACAGAAACAAGTCTTCAATAGAGTAGGTTTCAATAGGCTATAGCTGGACCTGGTCAAAGCATTCGATTATAGAGCAGATGGTGCCATTTCGTAGCCTCTGAAAATAAGTTTTAATGCTTTATGAATCTTTATCAAGCAACTCATCGCCCAAATTAAGCACTAACTCACAACTTGTTCATCATGACTTCATTCTACCCATAATAACATGATATTAAGGAGTTCACACTGAACACTTAAGTACTGATTATTAACAGGAAATAAAAACGTAATTTAAGATTAATTTATGTGAAAACTAACCTCTCTCTATTTACTCCTTATTAGTAGCATGAGAGAAATAATTTACGATCAACAATACAAAAATATATTGTATTATTAATATCATCCTCACTACTAAATATGTACAGTAATTAGGATGGTGTTAATACTTGTAGAAGAGTGTTTTCCCCTTGAAGAAATAGAATGCTATTAAGGGTAGATTGTGGTCCCAAAGAATAAGTTGTGAGTAAGTACCTTATCATTATTAATAAGTGGCGAATCTTCTGTGAATACACGTTTAATAATAAGTAGCATAATAATATGTAATATATGTTCCTCATTCTTAAGTGGTACCAAATTAACTTTTAAAAAATATCATTAATTTGTCCATCTTTGCACACTGCACTGCAATAACATACTTTTACATTGAATATATATCTAGAGAAGCAGCAGTATGAATATCTGTATTTTCATACAATCTCTGTTTAATATGAGTGATACCAGCCGGAGGTCACGTCTCTCTGCAATTCAGACGATCCTTTTCAGCGGCTGCTCTCTCCTATTAATTTCCCCACAGATTTTCTTGCAAAATCTGAAAAACTTTGTCCCAACATTTGCAGAACCCTCTGGTCTCACAAGAGACTAGAACGGGTAGCGACAAAGTATACTTGTACGTCTGTCCGTCTTCAAGTAAAAGTTTCCTCTTCTTTTTTTCTGTTTCAAGTAATAATTTGTATTTAAAGCTTGATTAAAGCTTTAGTTAGTATTCATCACTTTTGTGATAAAGTGGAAGATGGATACGAAAAGAACAACTAAGAAATCCCTTTTAAAGCTAAAATCTTACTGACTTCCAGAGGCATTTTGTATGGCTGTTTGAAACGAACAGCTCCTCAAGCTCCAGCTCCTGTCAAGGGAGATCTAATGGTGCCTTCCATGTCTACCTGGAACTTGTAAATTCTGAGTCACGCCCCTTCCCAGGTCCCTGCTCGGAATTTGGAGCCTGGAAGTCAGAGAAACTCCCCACACGAGTTGTCAATTTAGATCCCCTTAGTATAGTGACCCATTTTTTCAGACAACTGCTTATATTAAATTGACACAAATACGATTACAATGTGAGAATTTTTGTGTATATTTCTGGACAAATCTATACTATAAATTAAATCCAACTATCTATCTAAACCAATGAAATACACAAAGCAAAAAAAACACACACTTTGAATGTTGTTGTGTATTGTCCTTATCGTCATATTCGTCAAAATGTATATATAACTTATTCAAACCAGCAGGTGCTTGAGAAACATCTGTGGAAGTCGCTCAGTAAGTAATATTTTTGTCAACTCAAAAGTTACTGTGATATCATTCCCACCTCCAACTCACGAGCTGCACCTTAAATCCCGTTTCTTGGATGATTCTTATGTAGTACCGAAACCAGGAATTTGGTCTCTGAGAGGCTTTTCATATCCATACACAATGATATAGGTTTAAGTAATTGCTCTTTCAAAATAAATTAACAATGAATGTGCACCTTTTTGACACACCTCAATGATGCATTCAATGATAATAGGATTTCTATGGTGCGTTCAAGAACGTATGATCTATTAAAAATAAACGGCAAATACTACAACTTAAAATAACTTACCCGACACTGGTGACCAGTGTCATTTCATGTTTTTCCATGGTGACCAGTTCTGCTGACAGTTGTTATGGCCACGGTAGGATTAGGACACGACAGGATTAAAAAGATGGCACCTCTGGATACACAAGTCTCGGTCGGAAAATGATTTGTTCAAGATGCTCCTGAGTGGAGGTGAAGTATTGTGGAGAATGAAATGGCGAGACACATGAGTGCATCAACCTCTGTAATCAGTCTGTTGTCCTGATGTGTGTCTTGATTTACTGGTCATTCTATGTTCCAACTATTACCTGTGGACGCAGGTTTTTTCTTCGCTCAGTGGCTGGACTTTCTCTGGATAAAAGTTACTTACTTTGAGTATTAATCGAAGGTCGACGGGTTCTTTGCTGGACGTTTGTATAGTGCTGTTGCCTTCAGAATATTTTCAGCACTCAGATATTATAGACATGGAACTTGACTTTATTCACAAATTTACTTCACTTACATTTTCTTCATTGGCCTTATTGAGGTCCTAGGAGTAAAGTTGAACACTTCAAGTCGTCTTCAACACCAAGTTTGGTTGTCTTATTAACATGATATATATATATTTTTTAATAATATCACACATTTCTTTATGATTATGGTCTGATGAAGCTTCATGAAGCAGTGACATTATTTTCAGAGTCCACTAGATGGCGTCTCTACACTATTACCCTTTTGTTTTGAACAACTGTTCCAATGAAACATCACATCATTGTTAAACTGATGGCGCCACCTACTGATCTTTAAACACTTTAGACTGCTTCATCACTAGTTTTAACTCTTTTGAATGATATATTTGTGATGAATTAGTGTACACAGAGGAGAGTGATAAAAAGTAAGTAGAGTCTAACGCTCTTGTCTCCGCACTAGAGTGATCACTGTTGATTACATCCAGGTTGCCAGATCTTCTTGTTATTTGGTAGAAAATGCCTGGAGGCGTGTGCAGAACACTTTGAAATGCATTGCAAAAGATGATTAAAACAAGACTCATTATTGAAGACTCAACTTTTTATGTTGACAATTTTACTACAACTTGTGAACAGTCGCACCTCTGAAGGCCATTAGAGCTGTTTCATTTATTGTTGAATACGTCTGAGTAATGATGCAAAAATGCATGTAGACGCTCAGACACTCTTGATGGAGGTGCATTCACACGAAGTGCCCAGGAGCCATGTTTCCTCCACCAGGGAGTCTGAAGTTCGTCGTGACCGTGTGAACAACACGGGGCTCAGTTGCGTCTTCAGAGAATGCAAACTCACGCTCCCCGGGTCCGCTGGCTACGAGCTCATTGACTCAGCTCTCATTTAGAGCGCAGCTATGATAAATAACTCCCACTGTGATGACTCTTTTTTTGTGCATCACAAGTTTTCCTGGAGGTTGGCAAATTTAATAATGCAGACATTATGCAAATGACCTCATTAAATAGAGAACGCAGGGTGGAAAAAAAAAAAAAAAAAAGCAGACGCCTCCAAACATGTTATCTTGTTTGTAGCATTTATGAGCACTCATCAGGTCTGCCTCCCCAGCAAACCACTGTGTTGTAATGAAATATGAATAAAAGCCCAGCAATTAACTTATTATACCCTTGATAAATCATATACAGGCAACACACGCTCCAGGACGCAAACACTTTTAAATAACAAGCCATTTTCTCTGTTTTATTATGGATGGAAAAGAGATATGGGTATTACGGATGTGGGTGATGTAATCCAATCTGGCTGTTTTCCTCATTGATACAGAAAATAATTAAAAATACATTGAGCAATCCAAATCATTATAGCATGTATTTCTTAAACCAGATTAATGTCTGAGGGAACAGTTTTAACATATACAGAATTCATACTTTCTTCAAGTAATTGCCAATTTGAGATGTTTTTTATTGCGAGTTAAGACATGGAGATTAAAACTTCCTAGTTTTTTATCCCTTAGATAAATGGTCGACCTACAGTTTGCTCCCAATACATTTATCTTCCCATGCCCTATTAATAAAAAAGTGAACATTAAGGTAAGCAACTGTTTTGTATTGGGTGCAATTAGGTTTCCCAAAATATAGCTTTTTCTTTTTCCCCCCATTGTTTTTTTTTTATGCGTACCATACAGGAATACAATAACAGACTAGGACTAACTACCAAGTTAGTTTGTTTAACTTCAGTTAATTTCAGAAACAAAACACATGACTATTCTTCAGGTTTATCAGCAAATTACCTTTGATTAAATCGGGCAAAACATAATAAACACCTAATTCTGATTAGGATAAATGTAGGTCCAGTTAAAGTCATTGTTATATTTTCATAAAATAAACATTTTTTCAATACTTAAATACAGTCGGCCCATAATGAAGGTATAATTATTATATTATAATATATTAATGAGGAACTGTGCAATTTAAATTTCTTTCCACTAGAGTGCAAAACAGTGGTCAGAAACCTTTTATAGCCCAACAACACTGATGCCCTAAATCACCAAAAAGTACCTGTTAATGTTTGGTCAAGCAGTGAAGAAATATAAATGCATAGGTAATATTTTCCTTAAATGATCGTCTCATTGCTACAGTTGATCTCATCACAAGACAAAGACCGTATCAATGATGTGTTGCGGTGTGTATCTGTCAGGGTTGTGTCTGAATGAGTTAATTGAATGATAGTTAATGAAATAGTTCATATTTTGGAAGAACACAAACAGAACTTAGTTTATTTGCCTGATATCCATGAATGTGTGCATGGATGTCTCTATCTCTATTAGTTCTTCTTCATCCAGATTTCTAGAGACAGCAGTATGGCTGTGTGAAACATTTTGAAAAAGAAGAGTTTATGTAGAAATAAAGAACTATGAACTTGTTACCTGTTTGGATCAGTGCTCATTTGAACAATTTTAATTATAAACTGTGAACTACACTTTTGAATTTGGTGAACTGAACTAGTTTGCTTTCCCAACACTGGTGTCTGCCCTGGGCAGCAACACATTCATTTAATCTGGATTAATTTAATTAATGTTGAGATTTTACTCATCATCAGCTCACTCGCTCACATGATACTTATAAAATCTGGAAGTTTGCCTTCGTGTAACGACATCTTGCATCTCAGCATGTTTGTGAAAAAATAGAACACAATCCTTCTATCGCAGTCGGGTCCAACACGTTCCTGAAGGTAGAAGACGTGGTCTCAGCGTGAGAGCTCTGATAGATTTTGCATCAATTCCATTTGTCACAACAGAAAGAAATAACAGCACACAGCGAGGCAGCTGTTTTGTTCCTTTTTTTCTTTTTTTTTTCATTTTCACACAAATGGGACTACATAAAAATGTTGTGTATCTTACACATATTGCAATACAACATCAAATGAATTCTTAAATAACTTAAGCAGTCACTGATAAAAATAAATAGTTAATTATTGATCATAAAAGCCACTCGAAGAAGCAACAGTCTGTGATGAGCAGACCTACAAGTGAGAAGGACTGTATTGTCAATTAAAACCTTTAAAGAGTAAACATAAGTATCCTCTATGGCATGCAGGTGGCATGCGTGGTAAAACGTATGGCTGCTCTCCTGTGATTTGTGGCTCTCTGTTGTGGCTCGTCCAACACGCTGTGAATTAATGAAGTCTCTCCGAGCCAACGCTTCCTGTCACATCAGTCTGTCAAACGACTCCCTGGTGATGAAGTGCTTGTACACGGCCTCTAAAATATTGCCTTCCCTTGTTTGTTTGCCTCCAGCATGTCCATGTCCATGTTCTGCCGAGGAAGACGGGCGACTTTCAGAAGAATGACAGTGTCTATAACGAGGTAAGACAGCCCACTTTTCAGTCGCCGTTGTGTTGCCAAACTAAAACGCTCACTGGTGAATTGTGCTTTGCTCTTAAATGAATCGATTTGGTGCGAGTGTTTGACTTTGTGCATTCTTCATCCGCCTACTTTTTTACTAACACAGCTGATGGTTTTTTAACATTATTATAATTGTATTAAATATTTTATTTTGTCATATTTTTAATGTTAAATATTTTAGCTTAATATTTGTAATATAACTTTAAAATGCCATTATTTTGTCTGCAAGTCAAACAGTACACTTGCATGGAAAATCCATGTTTAATTTCCATGATATATGATGATGAATAAGAAGGTAATGTTTGTCAGGTTTTATTGGTAACCGCAATGAAGTATTTTATCTATAGTAGCTTATGAGCGTTAAACTTTGGAGAACTTATTTGATGAAATTATCATTTTTGCTATAACTGCAATCAATCATAAAAACTGGTCATAAATATCAATATGCACACTGGTGCTAAACCAGTACTTCCAACACTTGGTTGATTTTGAAAGTGAATTTTAGAATTATTAAATATATTTGATTGTGTTCTTTATACAATAATATTTTCTCTCAATATAATTTTGTGGCTAACATTGTCAAAAGTCACAGACTCTAAGCTGCATATAACTTGCTGTATGTGTGCACGAGAGTGGGTGATGCAAATCATTCATATGACATTACAAAAAAAGTGACGTTAAAACAGGATTGAGGATTGTGTTGCTTCACAGTCTGGTTAGTACTGTTTATGTCAAAACCGGTGGAGAGAATCATTACCCATCCCTTGTCATATAATAACCATATACACACGCACCATATCATACTTCCAGTACTTCACATCAAATATCATCTATACAAGAAAATATAATATTGTTGTCGAATACCTTCTAAGGCTCTGAAGACCAGCAACGCATAAAATGTTCTTGCCTTTTATGGCATTAAATGTGTTGATTTAAGTGTATCTTAAATAGATCTTGGACTGAATAATATATATATATATATATATATATATATATATATATATATTATTCACATAAATTGGATCTGTATATCGACCTCCAAGTTAATAATATAGACACCCATTCTAATCCCAAATTATTGTGAATTTCGAAAAGTAATACATGTGTCATACATTAAGGTTTATGTCTTTGACTTTATATTCCAGAGAGTTTTGTAATGGTTTTGATCACATGTCTGGACTTGAGACCAATTGTCTAACTGGAAATTAATTAAAGGGATTTATTAATTTTTATTATATTTAATACATCCTACAAATAAAAAACCGACGCAACATTTAATATCATTTACAACTGCCTGGCGGTTCAAGCCTTCTGGAGCAGTGGTGCGTGTGAGGCGTGCTTCACGTAGGGGGCGCAATGGGAAATATCTGGTAAGCTAACTACTTACATAAATACCTCACAAACATAAACACTTCAAAGTTAAATGTTTCCTCTTCAGAGGAAAGCATGTATGGTAAGACACAACTCTTAATCACTCATACCGTAATGAGCAATCATTTCTTCACGTGTGGCACTCTGGGTAATAATCCACGTGTTCCACTTTATTCAATTAATAAAGATCGCAGTCAGAGAGCAACATCCATTTATCTTGCAGCCGTTCACAACACGCATTATTACTGACAGAGAAGACTCCTGTGTCTCCTGGAACACAATTTACCGCTAATGAACTGATTCACCTGTGGTTGCTAATAACTTTAATTAAACATCAGAGATATGAGTTTGAACAAATATCGGTGGGCAATACAGCCCCCTCGAGCACACGTCTACAAACCAATGAACCACAAAGTTGAATAAGAAATTAATGAACATGCCTTTCGGACTGTTTAGAATTTTGCCGTGACATTTTGAATTCATAACAAGAGTTGGCAGGAAATGAATACCAATGACGGGCGTTGGAGATGAATATTCTAATGATCTTAGTAGAAAAAAAAGGACCTCCCTATCCACACTGTCCTCGGACCCAAAGGGAGAAATTAAAGTGTGCACTTTCACAGAGAGTCCCAGAAGCAGAAATATAAATAGGTTTGTTTTTAATTTGCATGTGATCAGAGGGGTTATTAGAGAAACTGATGTCCCAACTGTATCACATCATTAGGTGCTATCCCTGCTTTTATGAGGTCCGGGAGATGGGGCAGGAGTCTGAGAGGCCCAGGTTTGTTTCCTCCCAGAAACCTTTTCAAATTATCTCTGGTAGAAAGATTTTTTCCGATACCAACCTGGAGACATGGTCTTGTGATTGTGTCCTGTGTTGGACATAAGGTCTTATTTGTGTCTAAACAATAAGGAACTGTCTCGCCTGCAGTTCATACAAAACTCTGCAGCAAGAATTCTGACCTGCTCTAGTAGAAGATCTCACATTTCCCCGATCCTTAAAACTCTTGACTGGCTGCCAGTTTCTTTTTTTAAGATTAATTTAAAAATTCTGGTTATTACTTTCAGATCTATTCATGGTCAGGCTCCTCCTCACATCAGTGATCTGATCCAGACTTACACCCCAGCTCGGGCTCTGGGGTCTGTTGATTATACTGATGGTTCCTGAACACGCTTCCAGAAAAGAGGAGAGAAATCCTTCCAGGCTTTTTCTCCTAAACTTTGGAACAATCTTCCTCTCCCTGTGTGTTTGATGGATCTACTGACTCCTTCAAGAAACATCTCAAGACTTTCTTATTTGTTCAGGCTTTTCCCTGATTTTCTGGGACTCCTGTGTTTGTCTTATGTGTCTTGATCTTTTAAAGTATATATTTTAACTGTGTATTTTTTTTTATTGTTTTAAGTGCTTTGTGAGGCTGGTCCAAAAAGGTGCTTTAGAAAAAACCTTTACTTACTTACTTACTTATCCGAGTTAGCTGTGCCCAGAACACCTAACCCAAAGAGCGTCTGTTTATTTGGATTATATCTCATCTTGTCTTTTACAAAAGTTGCAGTAAAACTGTAAGCTTTAGAAAAAAACTGTACAGTCAGAACAATCATAGAATCTATAATACATATCATACACGTACTGTTGTAGAGTTTTCAACTTCAATTGTACAATTTGCTTGTTGTAAACCAATTTATAAAAAGCGTTGATCTGTGTTCACACCATTTGTAAACAACAGTAAACAAACAATTCTTGACTAATGATGGCGCCTCATTTCCCTGTACCAAGCTGGTTCTCTCCATCAATGAATTACAAGGTTTTCCAATAGGGCTGTATTGACCGGATTTCTGTACAACATAACTAATGGTCTCTACTCCATCAGTAAGGCAAAACATTCCACTAAATCACTCTGAAAAGACATACCTGTTCATTTAAAAAAAAAAGGTCAGGTGACTATGTTTTGAAGGTCTTCAAAAGAATTCCAAAAGTCTGCGTAGCATTCATCAAAGAAAGAGGAGAAGGAAACTACAATATAATTAGTTTTCAATTATATAGCTTTTTTTTATTGATGATATAATTCTGCATGTGTTCATTCATAGTTTGGAGGCCTTCAGAGAGAATTCATTATATAAATGATCATGAAAACGAAGAAAAAACATTGAAAAAAAAGATGTGTCCAAACTTTTGGCCTGTACTGTATGTGTCACATGATCATTCATTAACATCATGTTAGCATTGTATGTGTAATGTGGACATTAAATCTTCCATGTGATAATTCATGGATGACACCTAAACATATCTTTCAATAGATTGATATTGTGGGAGTTTAACCCCGGAGAGAAAACAAATCTTGGCTGCTTGTGTCTGTGAGTCTTATATCACCGTAAAAAACATGGAAAGACTTTATGAGTCCCTCTAAGCTACCTAAGGATGTCCTGTACTTCATCAAGAGCAGAAATTTGAGTCAACACTTAACGTTGTATGCAGAAGGGATGGGAGTCGGGAGAGCGGTTGTGCGATCACTTTATTTAGATGAAGTCGAGTCAACCCAGCGAGCTGTCAGCCGCCTCTATGATAAAGAATGACATTTTAAAACTGCTGTTCCGTCTGTGTTTGCTCCCTCTCTCCTTTGGTTTGTCTGACTCCTCAGTTGTTCACCAGATGGCACATTTTCCATTGTCTACAGTGTCACCTTGCCCAAAAGGCCTGTCAAGCAGCGATTCTTGTTTTTGAGTCTCTTTTTTCTGTCATTTTACTCTTTGCCTTCAGTACCATTTTAGTCCTTTGAAGCACATTCACTTGTCACTACTCATAACAGAGTCATTGTTAAGTGCTCTATTTCAGTCTGTTTCTCTTCTTGCTGAATGTGCTTCCTTGGCTGTGTGTCTTTTTGAAATGCATGAACTGATATTCAAAGCTGTGCCCAACTCTCTCGATATTAGACATTGTCAAATCACTTTATGATAGCAGAAGGAAGGTTACTTGTTACTGCTACAGTTTATTAAATCACATGATAAATGTGAACCATTTTCCTTTCTCATGGGGCATTTCACAGCATCAAATTCTCACCAAAATCATTTGTCATGATTTCTGGTTCTTGACGTAATGCCATGGCCAACGGCACCTCCTTAACAAGAAATACATTCTAGAGCAGTATTTGAGCAATGATAGCCTGAGCAGTTTTATTTCGTTTTGATTATTTTTTAAATTGTGCCAATTGATCTATACTGGTTAGTGGTTCCGCTTCAGCAGTTTGTTGTCGCTGATGACAACCTATAACAAAAAATAAATACAGATGTAGTCTACATCTGTATTTAAAACAAGGACTGTGGATAATTTAACCTGCTTGATCATTCTCAGACTCTAAAATATAAAACTAAAATAGTTTTACCGATCCAAAAACCAGTAAGTGAGTTGTGGTAAACAGAATCTGAATAACATTTCCCTCCGTCATTTATGCTTACTTTAAATTTGAGCTGATATTGGGATGATGACATCAGCAAACCACCAACACATTAGCATCAGACCAACCACATCAGCTGTTTCCAGCATCACCTGCAGTTCTTAAATTTGGACTCACCAGGTATTTTAAGTCATAAACCAGGTTTCTCTTTATATTAAAATTACTTACTTACTTACTTATATGCTGCTGCTGCCCGCAGTACATTTTAAATCAGAGGGACACATTTTTCCGCACCGTTGTCTTTCCCTTTCGGCTGATAATGGTCACATTGCATGTGTAAAGTGGAGCTGGGTGCACCAGAGATTGAGGAGACAAATAATTGTTTGTCTTAAACAAACAGAGTTATTAGAATCTAGGGTGTCATAGCTCAGATGGTTGGAACTGGTTGGCTTTTGGCCTAAGAAGTTGCGGGTTCAATCCCAGCTCCGAGAGAGATTGTGGCGTTGTGTACCTGAGAAAGACCCTGGTTGCTTCTGATGGTTGAGCTGGCATCGCAGCCTACTCCCATCAGTGTGTGTTAGTACGTGAATGTGTAACTAAATGTAAAGTGCTTTTGATGCTATTAATAATAATTATTATTATTACCATAATGACTCTACTTTTCTGATTCCTGATAGTTAAGAAAAATCCAACATTTTTTATTAATTATATTGATGGCAAAAAGGAAGGCTTATAAAGTTGCTAGTCACATCATTTAAATTTCAAATGTAATTAAATTTAGTGATGGGCTTATGAATCCTCATAAAACAGTGTCCTTTTTTTAAGAGGACTCTAGATGCAATGCCAGTCCTATATTATTTTGAGACATGATGCCGGTAAGAAAGACACAGTAATAATGTATAAATAACCGACAGAGAATCTAAATGTATAGCAGTATTTAAAAGAGATGGAATTGAACACAGTAGCAAAGCGCTATTTAAACACATCCAAGTGGATGTTAAAGTTACCAACATTTATCCCGTTATCTGATCCTAGCACGCGTCTGGACAAGAAATCTGGAAACTCTGATAACAATTTCAGAATATCGATTCGTTGGACAATAGAGTACAGCGAATAGAGGTGGGGGACTTTATCTCTACGATGTATGAACAGACAAAGAACGCTTAAGAAAAGAGTTGATCTGATTTTAGTCTAGTGGAGCCTGAGAAACAGGACTGTACGATGGCTTCTAGCCGACCATCTCGACCAGGGCTTCGAGGGACATTAAATGAAATATGGTTGAGTAGTGTTCTCACACAGTCATGTTTCTGTTAAGCAAAAAAAATCAAACTTTTATTATCTGATATGAGTTTATCATTAGAGTACCTTTTGAGGGCAGGGATTGGGTATATAACAACCCACAATTCCCCAGTCCTGTCCTGCACAGTAATAGTTGAAATATGATATTGGATTTGGATTTCTTTTATGGAAATTTATTGGAGTTTCCCTCCAAAACATTGAATAGCATTTGCAGGACACCACTTAGATAACTAGCGATTGGATGATGATAAGCACCGTTTCTGAGTGTTTGAATAAACTGAATCAAGGTTAATTGTAGTGACCTTTGACTCGTGTGTGCCCTGGACCACAATGTCCATATATTTACACTTTAGCCAGCAGTTTTAAATTTGATTCAAACGCCACTGATAAAAGATGCTTTGCCTCAAGCTAGAACCTGCAACCTTCTGGCTTCAAAGCAATAGTACTTCCCAGTCTCCCACCGTTCGCCCCCACAGTCAAACTGCTGAACCGATATTATGTTTTCTATCACCGTGTAGAAGGAGGTCCGGGAGGGTCCTCTCTATTACTCTAGTCCCATCTTATTTCTCATTGGCTGCACTTGAGTGGGTCGATGTCTCCTTCAGATGATGGAATGTAGTTGTTCCCTTCTCATCTCCCAGCTTTTATTAGGGCCTATTTGTGGGAAGCAGGCTCATGAACTCCTGCTCTCTACAGCCTGATACCATTGTTCATGAGCTCTCCACAATGTGTTGTCGATCCCAGTGATCATAGATATTAGACCGTCATCCATCATGGAGCCTGTCGGTGCATTGGTGTGGTCAGCTTAGCCTTATCTTTTATTTTACAGATGATTCATGTATGACTACTTTTTCAATTTAATCATAATCTGACCAAACCTCCTGCTGCTTGGCTAATGCACACATTCTGCACACTATTATCTTCTAGAGATTGACCAAATTTGAGTTAGACACATTACTTACTTTGTCTAGATGAATGGTTTCTTATGTCAGCAGCAAATGTACTTGTTTAAAACGTAAGGATAGAGGATAGATCGACAGACCGGCAGGCCCTCAGGCTGGATGGATAGCTGGATGAAGATGGATAGATGAGGGGGAGGGAGGGATGGAAAAGACAAATGGTTAGAAAAATAGATTGACAAAGGATGGAGGTTGGTAACAAAATATAAAAAAGTGCCATATAAGGAAAGAACCATTTTCCAGACAGACAAATTGAGATGAGCTCTTTCATGCCTTTGGTCAGGATCTACAGGAGAGTGTGCGGCATAAGACCATTACAATGACCTGCTGACCCAAATTAACCAGCGACTTTATAGTGCTGGCGTTGCTACTCTTGACTTAATTATGCCGATCAAAAAACTGACAATGAAGAGCCTCGGGACATGCATTAGTTTTAACAGCGAGATGTTTTCCATTCCTTGATCAATTTATTTGACGGAAAATCACTAGGAGTGTCAGTTTCACCCCCAGAGGAAGACTGGCACGACTTTATGCATATTCCTGGTTCTGTGAGGTCACTTTTAAGGAGAAAATTAAATTAAAAACTCAATCCATGTCTTTCTGACCTTTTGTAAAAGTTTATGCTTGTACTTCTTCGACTCCAAAATCCACATCTGAGACAAAGATAAACTGCGGAATACATTTAGACTGCAGCTCATTATTTGTGGCTGCATGTCTATTGTTAAATGAGCATCATTTCATTTTCTCTTATCACCGCAGAGACAATAAACCCTGTGAGGCAGCCGAGGTTACTCGGGATATGATGCCAATCACGGTTCAGCCTTTATACATAAATTTGCATGTGAGATGAGTCATAAATCTAAATTATTCCGGAGTTCTTCTGAGCTGAATTGGGTTTAAGGTGAATCAACAACTCATGCATCAGACAGGGAAGTCTTCAGTGGTCAAACAACCACAGGTCCTCAGCAGGATCAACTTGGCTAGCATAAATCGACAGGACTTAGAAAGGGCATGTCAAAGTTGACATTTATTGTAAGTAAGAATGTAATTGTTAAAGTAGTAGAACATTTTTGCATTCTTTTTTTTCTTAGTTTCTGTAATGATTGGTTAAATGTTTGATTCACAGTCATGACTGAAGTGAAATGAAGTTTCACATGACCAACAAAACTGCTTTACGGTGACAGTGTTTTCATATGAAGTACTTTTAAAAATACTTTTTTAAAGTTACCATGAGGATACAAACATAATTGGACATAATAAGTGATGGGAAAATACCAAGTTAGTGTGTTGAGTGTTATCAAATTTGTTGAACCACAGGAAACTAAATGTTAACCTTTGCTCTTGTCTCAATCACTGCTGTGTCTGAAGAACGTCTCAGGATGTTGTAAAACACTCGAGACCGATTCAATCGAGTAAGAACACACAGAAAGAAACATTGATTTTCCTCTGTTACATTTAACGACGTCTGTTGTGGTTTCCCTGTGGCTGAACTTTGTCCTGTTTCATGGGTAATAGATAAGGTATGATGGGGTATAAAGGTGCGACTGAAACGGTCGCACTCCAGAGTGAAAATTGGACCTTTTAGGAAGAGGGACTTGTATTCATCTCTCCTCATTATGTAAAACGTTGTGCCTTTAAATCAAATCTGATGTCTCTTCTTTTGTTTAGAGTTTATAAGAGCTTTGTTTTTCTATTTCTTTAAAGGTACATTTTGTATCTTGAAATTGAGAAACATTGGATTTTACAGAATTGCAGTTACACAAGTAACAGTCCTTTAAAACTATTGCTTTAATAGTTCAATAAAATCCCATATTGGCAATTGTGAGGTTGTACAATTCTGAAAAGCACGTGGAATGTGTGGTTTGAAGTTTAGGAGAATTTTTGATATTCATCTATTGTGCAACGTAGCACCTTCGCCCACAGTCACACAAACCATACAATGAGAATTTCTTTGCCAGTAAAAAGAAACAGAAAAAACGATGTACAATGCCAACGTTCTGGTTATAATGGTTGAATAAATGGATGAATGTGCAAAGGAATGAAGGTACTGTAGCAGAAATATGCAGGGGAAGTTTTCCTGGAGCACAACCATTAATGGGTATCAAAACATTGTTTTTTTTTTAATCTAATTTTGACCCTCAAACACAATCTATCTCAGTAATTCTGCTGGTGAATAAATTAGACTAGAAAAAAATGTAAATGTAATATTATTTAAATTCTTATTAAATGTAGTGTCAAATGATGACCTTGTATAGCTATTTGAATAATTACACTTTTTATTACGCATTGACTCGCTCATTAATTATATTTTAGCATACACTAATCTTGGTGATTAAGTTTCAAATTAAGTTTCAAAACTGCGTGCCTAAGAACCCTGTTGAATGAGCGAGCTAAAGTTGATCATTTAAATAAAATTGATTCTATTTTATCTATTTATTTTCATAATCAAAAACATGTTATTGTTATAAAAAAAGTTTTTAAAGTAATCATTTGAATCCCTTGATTTCATCAGTTTGACAAACAGTCATTGTCTTCCCCGGGAACATGTCTTCTGGGCCCACAGATGGATCCACAGCCACGAATCAACTCTCAGAAGTCAGCTTGTCATCACCAACAACTGTCCGCTTTCTCCCCGTCTCTGCATCTGCCGCTTCATTCCCTGCGAGTTTTGGGAAACTTGGCAAGGATTATAGGTGTTGCAGAGTTCACGGAATAAAAGGAAAAGCGTGCGACGATTATATAAGCGAGTGTTATTCTTCCGCTTGTCCTCAATGTTCTCTGCTTCAACAATTCTCAAGTGGTTCAATTAGCGGAATCAAAATAGAAGCAGGATTCACTGTAGGATAAGCGCTAACACGATGCAGTCAAGGTCACTGGTGGTGTTCAACATTTTGGATCGAAGCAGAAGCTCTGGCACGATGCTCTGATTTTCAAAGCGGCGTAACTGGAAGTTCTGAATTTTTGGTTTGGTTTTTCATTCCCTTTCTAATTAAAACTTGCATTTTTTTTTCATGCCTCCAAGTTACTGTGAAATATTCCATGGATAGGACGGTTTACTCAAATGTACGTTCCCTATTAAAAAGAACTGACATTTTTATTTATACGTTTCAAAATACAAGAACAAGTGCACATATACAATATGAAAGTTGCTTAAAAACATGTCAATGCAGTGAATACAACTAATTTTTTAAGTTATTTTATCAAATTGATCTCACATTTCTAACATCTTCTTCGCCCCATTTGTTGAAAAAAAAATTAGCAGTTATAATATGCTGTCTTAATATATTCTGCATAAACATCTGTGTACTTGATTATTCATATTTGTATTTTATTCATTTCATAATTAATTTACTTATGCGTCCTCCCTGGGGTTTTAGGGGAATCAAGCAATTGTTATTTCAGATGAACGTTTTGTATTCGTTCAATTGATGTTTAAAGAGTCGCATAAACCAGCAGGAAATATTGTTCAATGGTAGCTGTTCCAGAGAAGGCACAGTATCTTTTTTCTCACCTCTATTAATTGACTTTTGTGGGATTAATTGCCACTGACTTCTTTAAAAAAAAAGCTCTAATAGAGAAAATTTAACCAGCAACGTTTGTTATTCTTACTGATAAATTAAAGGAGATTATTGATGATAGAAATGTCATGAACCTCCTGCAGTCTTCTCCTTTCACGGGTACATCACACTGGCTCTCCATTAATTTTATGCAAAACTATATATATATTAATGAATTATTTATTTGTCTTGCCAAAATAAAAAAAAGGTACTTAAGAACAAAATTTTTGAAATCTTAAAACGTATATTAACGGTCAAATGAACTCATATTGATCGCATTGTTAAGGTGCAACAATGGACAGTTTTATCTGTGCTACACATGATTGATTTACAATATTTGATTTAAATTGAGGGAACATACGACATTATTTTCGTCCCAAGCAAGATTAGGCTGCACTTGTCTTGCACTTGTATTTGGTTAAATGGGGCATTATTGCTAAATTGTCCTTTATTTTTTTGTCATATAAAGCCTGCACATCAGATTTATTCTTAAAAGGATGATAGAGGAAGGGTTATTTGCTCCTTTGATTAGTCCCGGGCCCTTCTCCAGGCTGTCTTTATCTTGTTTTCGGTTATAGTAGATGCCGTCATCTCACTTCCAATAGATCCATTGCTTGGCTTCTCTTGTCGCAGCATTTAAAAGCAGTATTAGGTTACTTTCGATTGTTCAGGATTTGAAGATCATCATTTATGGGGCTATTATTGTTGCCAAAGCTCTATATATGCGTGAAAGAGTTTGCAAATATATATGTGTATTTGTGCAGTGATCCACAAATGTGTATCCTGATTTATGAACGTGTAACTCGATTTGTAAACGTGTAATTCAGAATAAGTAAATTTAGTTTAAAGAAACAGAAAAACTTGCCGTTTTTTCGCATGTGACTTTTGCAACAGTCCTGCAGTGGTTCACGATCACTGAATGTGTAACAGGATTTTTAAACAAATGCATCAGCTGTGATGACAACATCCCGCCAGTAGGAGGCGGATACCCCTACATGCAGTTGAATAGTGTTGACATGGACACAAACACACAAACGAGCCCCAGAAATTAAATGGAAAAGAAAATAAAAAATAATTTGTGGCCACATACCGAGTTGTAGCCACAAAATATTTATCCTGTTTTTTTACAAATACATTTTGACCTGTTAATTCATTGATGGCATTTTACCCAGATTTCTTCATCAGCCAGTGCATCACTACACTATACTGCGCTTCAATTCAAGATCCCATCAAGTTCTTGTTATTTTCAGGTGATTGTTTTTTAAATCTCACAGTGATGTTAAGATTATTTAGGTATTAGTCTCAATAAGAAACATTGTTTTCTGACCGTGCTCTAGAAAGGTGCTTTACAAGTCACTACTACTTACTTACTTTATTAGTTCCCATACTACTACCATTTGTTAGACTATTACTCAAGACTGTACATTCAACTTCGCCCCTGCTATTGGCACCAAACCGCACAACTCACTGTACATTACCGAATCAAATCATGTTCATATTCTGTCTAATATAAATCTTGTTGCTGACCTTTTTATGTCTTCTTGACTGTTTTTCATCTGTGCTGTATGTCGCGCATTTAGTTTGTTTGACAAATGAAACGCTATGACTATGAATATGAAGAGAGGTATTACATTGTATTTTGTTAAAAATCACAACATTTATCACACCATTGTCTCTTATTGAGGCTAATACCTTAATATTTATTTTAGGTTTAAGTCTCAAATATTGATTTGGAATTTGGAAGAGGAACAACATTTAAGTGTTTTTCACTTTCTTTCTTGACCACTGTTATCATTTTTGTTGTATTAACATTGTCTAAAGTTGTGTCTTGATCTCTAAAGTGTTTTTAAACCCCACAATCTGTTTAATTTTCAATTGGAACGCACTTTTGTCTTTTTATCATCTCTGATTGAAGCTGGATCTTTTGGAACAGACCTCTTAGCTCCAAATATGTTTTCCAAACTTTATTTCCCAACAAGAAATAAAGTAGAGAAAAGAATTGAGAACGTGAATTAAAAAAAACGATACACCACAGAACAAAGGGTTAAGCACAAGGTCCACACTTCATCTGTCTTTATTAGACAGGAGCTAACACGCCTAAATATACTCCACCGAGCTCATTATTTCAACAATAGATTTCAAATAACCAGTGTTCCAGGGACCAAACTTCACTTAATCAAATGTTCTGGTTTTATGTATTTAAACAATTCCGGGGTCATCATTTGAACGTCTGTCTACAGTTTCTATTGTAACTGGTGCTGTTACGTAAAGTGCTTAAAACTGATTGAGGGACACATTCAGGAGGCCTTCTGCACACAGTCTGATTTCAGTGATTTAGAAGCCTTGTTAAAGAGGATAAATGTTCCGTCGCTGCTCCAACTAGAAAAAAAAGAAGCATAGCCTTGCTACCAGGGTCCAGCATTTGTTGTTTAACTAATGTTTTTCGAAGCCATTTTGGTTTGGATCTTTGTTATTATCATTGGCTGCAGTAGATAATAATTTCTTATTACTTTTTGTACGTTTTTGTCTTTTGATATTTTATTTTTAAAACTTGGGCCCTCATTCAATATAAAAATGATGTTGGCCTTCAACAAACATCTGATGATTCAAAGTATTCAAAGAAATGAGGCTGGATCAATTCAATTCATGTTTTTTTTTACGTTTTTAAAGTATCGGATTCTGCTATCTTTCATTTTATTTATTATATTTTAAAAATGTAATAAGATCATTCAACAGATTATAAATAAATTAAACGTTCATATGCTAGTGGTGGATATTTATGTTTTCGAATCATGACTTATTTTAATGCTAAATTTAAATTCTGTCACTCAAATAAACTGAGATTGAACGTTATAATAAAATCAGTTGTTGGAAACAAAATTTTGTAGCATATCAACTTTTAAAAAACACCACAACCTCAGAATAAAGAAGATGAAAGTTTCCTGCTGTCATTTAAGGTTACTCGACAGATCTCCGACAGAGCCAAATAAATCATTGATGTCCTGAAAAACAAAGATTAAATATAACATAAATCCTTCTACAGCGTTACAGCAGGTGATCTTCGTCAATCACAAAGGTGACAGATGACATAAGCCTACCCTCCAGGCTCTCTAAAAATGTATTTTTTTTTAACCTCACTTCTCTCTCTATCTTTCATCATTTCTTTATCGGAATGTCTTGTAAAGTTTTGTCACACAGGTTTCCTTGTTGTTGTCCCTCCTTCACTTCCGCCTCTTTTCTGCCCCCCCCCCCTTTATCTCGACCTCTCTTTCCGTGTAACCTACTCTGGACACCTCCGTCTGTGTCAAGATCATCTGTGTAGCGACTTGTGAACCATGTCGGTGCATCTGTATCGCCCTGTTCATGGCAGAACCTTGAGCCAGAGGAAGATAGTGGTCCATTTCACCACGACTCTCCATCTCCTCCCTCTGTCCCTGCGCTCCCTCCCTCAGGAGCAAACTCACCGTGCGATTCAACCATGTAAAGCCGTGTGAGCCTTAGAAAGCGTCCATGTATGTCGGTGTCCGTTGGGGTGCTGTCACAGTTGCGCAGGACCAAAGAGGAGGACGTGATGGAGGGCGGCGGTTAGACTGTTTTTAATTTCTTCAGGGAATCCCAATGTTGCTCCGGTAATGTAAGCAGGAGTATATTTTAAACATGCCATCTTGAGTCTCCATTTTGGAGCAGGTCTCAGTGGTGCAAATGACTTTGGTTGTGTCGTGTTGGGAGCAGGGAGGAAAGACCTGGGAGCGATCTACTGGGAGCTGGAAAAGAACGGTAAACAGAGAGGGAAATGGATCAGGAATGGTTCTGGAGGATGGTGTTGAGGTTTCTAGCTTATCAATGTCCTTGCTGTAGCAGCAGCAAATATGCTCTTCTTGTACTTTGGCAGAAATGTGTCAGAATCCAAGACAATATACACTATACAAGGAGGATGCTGGAGGCCAGAGACGACCATTATGTGAAGGCAGATTTGTTCAAAATTACTAGTTGAAACTAATAGTTGACAATACAATCATTGAGCTTCTATCAGCACAAGCTTTGCCTGTGTTGTTGTTTTTTTGCAATGTACATTAACATTGTGATGAACTGATGAAGCTTTTTGAAGCATTTATTTGGAGCCCCGCGGATGACACTCTGTTCTATAATATATTGCTCTGAAACAGCTTTTCTATAAATGCTTAACTCGGTGTACAAACTACTAAGCTCTAAAATATAGAAAACTACCTTATGAAGCTTCAACTGATATTTTCCAAAGTTTCACATCATGAGTTTGTATAAGATTATTCCGCATGTGACTCCAGGAAACAGAACTAAACGTCCATAGGGCAATTTATTCTAGTATTCTAGAAAGTGTGAAGATTAGTAAATACCAAGTAAAGGAGATTTCTAGTATTTTGCTCCTTTTTTTGATGGTAGGGAAAGCAGAAGCCCTTCTTTAACATTGAAATATGTCCAATTTCAATGAAATTAATACCATATTTATCCATATTAAATAAGAAGGATGTTAATAATATCAGATTATTTTTGGTGTTTTTACTGCGTGTATTCTTCTCTCCCTCTCTTTACAGTTTTTCTATGATATTTGGTTTTCAATTTTATTTTATTTAATATACACAGGTTGTTTTAATTGTGTGTTTTACCACCCAAATGAGAATGTTTTAAAGCCCTAGCTATGGGCAAGGAAGACAAATCTACCAGGAGTGTACAGGAAAGCAAGTTGAAATAACTACCTGAATGATTACTGTTTCCAACTGCCATGTTACTAAGACATTCAGTACAAACATACTCTATATATTCACCATTTTGCCAAAGTAGTGAGCAGTAAAAGAGGGGGCCTAACTAGGGATGAATATTGACTCCCATCGTAATCTACTTTACAAGATAAGAGCCAATGCTATTTTCCTGTGCATTATTTGCCATATTGTGAGTTGTATTTATTCAGAAAAGTATAGTTATCCTTTGTAACGTTTTTTATTGTACGTTTCAAACCCTTTAAAATCAGTCAATCGAACAAATTAAAAAAACACACCAGTCGGCTTTCCTGCTGAGCTGAGCAGACTCGTTGCTAACCTCTCACCAAGTCTTTTGAAGGTAGACCATTTTGCACATTCTTACCCCTCTTCATTTTTCCTCCCTTTAGCTTTGCACCGAACAAAAGGATGAGAATAAAATGTATTTCTGGAATTCATATAATCCACACACCATGTGACCACTGTTCGCTGATAGTCATTATGATGTCTATTTCAGCCTAAGTCATCTTGATGCATACTGGAAGGTTTTTCCCAGAGGCTGACAGTTGAGTCGCCAAGAACTTGCTAATGGCCTGACCTCTGACACTCATTTCACTAAGCGTAGCGTTTCCTCAGCACTACCACACTGACAAAGGTCAAGTGGTCAGAGTTTTTAGCATTCTATAGTTCCCACACTGCAGAACTGAATATAAATCAGATTTTTTTCCTCGGACTGAAAAACGCCGTCAAGGCAGAAAGTAAGAATGTAGCTACAGGTTTAAAAAAGGTTATTGTTAAATATATAGTCGTTATTAATAGTGAAGATCGTATTGTGGAATGTGAGTCACACATTTCCACCAAATAGGTATGTTTATGAATTAAAAAAATCAATGTTGCATTAACGTAAAGATTCAGATCATATTGAATATTATTATATGATATACTCTTTTGATGCTTGTGTAGTTTCATTTGAGTGTTGGAAGATGTGGTAAAGTTATTTTTCATCTGACCATGAAACTTTCAGAATCTGGAAACACACTTCACCTTACTTCACTTTAACACTTTGAATACTAGGTCATTGTATTATTACAATATCCATATAGTTATGAGTGGTTGTAACTTCAGAAGCCACAAGTCAGCCTCTTCTCCGTTTCCCAAGCTGGCTCTTATTGACAAGATCTCCTTCTGGCAGAGCAATTACTTGTTTTTCTTCACTCTTTTCTTTCTTCAAAAATGTGGATTTTGGTAAGGGTCAGATTGTGCAAATTGGGTTTTAAACACTGTTCAGAAATAACTTTTT
This sequence comes from Callionymus lyra, assembly GCF_982586985.1. Taxonomy (NCBI): domain Eukaryota; kingdom Metazoa; phylum Chordata; class Actinopteri; order Syngnathiformes; family Callionymidae; genus Callionymus; species Callionymus lyra. The sequence continues at coordinate 17,344,091 of NC_141827.1, forward strand.
TGTTGATATGTATTTGCAATAAGTAAAATATTTTTTTTAGATGACATATTTTGTAATTTCACCATAAGACATGTCTGTGTTGTGTTTACCACTCTGGCAATAAAGTTGATGATTCTGATTCTGAAATAGAATGGGGTCTTCTGGCACAATGCTGGGCAGAGACCCAGTGGTAGGAAAACAAATTAGACGAAAAATATTTCCCATCCAATGTTGAATTATCAAACCGGTCCAGCTCTGCTTCTTGAATTAGCTTCATTCTGTGTTCCGGTACCAAAACATTTATGCCTAAACTCTCAATTATTATTTATAGTAAAAACTCTTTTTTTATTTAGAGCAACAAAATAAACCTTATAAATTCAAAATCTATGTCTTGTATGAAGAGGTGGTGGTCAGACACATTTTATAGGTTTAACTTTGGTGTTTAATGATTGGCTATTAAAGCGTCATAAAGCACTGTCCTTATTTTCACAGCTCACTATATGACACCCATGGTTGTATAATACATATTTAACCTAGTTCTACTGGCTTCTTAAAAGTACTGAACCGTTTCATGAGGCTTCTTTTGCTTCTTTTGCCTTATTTCAACTGTATAGTGTCTTGAGATAACTTTGTTATAAGACACTTTAAATAAAATTGAATTGAATTGAATTGTCGCTCCCGATGACATTAAAGAGGTCCTAAACTTCATTTCTAGATTTCCCTGTAACTTTTACATAATGAGTCACTATTGGTGAGCGATAAACTTGTTTTACTTTTACACCTAAAGTTATATTTATTGCATTTATTTTTACACCTGCTGAGTGATTGACTGATTGGCGGGGAAACAACCAGCACGTCTCACTTTCTTCTTCTATCAAGGTTTTATTTCTTTCATGATCGATGTGTGTTTTAATAGTAGCTAGCTGCATCTTCTGTCAATCATCTGGATCGAATTGACAAGCAGACAGGCTGCTTATTAATGTTGAGCAGTGAGAATCATCTGCAAAATGAGGCTTTTCTTTCATGTTGACAACATTTGATTAAACAGCCTTTGATTGAAAGTTAGTCTGTAACACTTCCACACATCAACTAGGATTGTTGTCTGAACCTTCCTAGTCCTCTTTCTTTTAAGACCTTCCCACTGATCCCCTGAACTGCCCGATGAGCCACCACGTCTCTCTCGGTCCTTCTCTTACTGTAAGTCTCTTGGCTTCAATGTGGGAAATAAGACTACGTCTGTGACAAGCGCTCACCGTCTGGTATCAGAAGTCGGCCTGACAAAGAAATTATATCATGAGATTAATTGTGACTCTATAGAATTCATCAATATTCAACAGTGGCCTCTTCAGTCACTTTAGTTACCAATTACAAGACAGCGGATGCTTGAAACACCATCAAGGACCTAATTTGCATGATCACATCTTATAATAAAAGAAATAATACAGAATTAGCTTGAGATGTGTTACTGAAAGTTATGCTAACAAGTCTGTAGAGTCGACAGATGGAGGACGTGTCAGCTATTAGAGGTGACGGCGAGATAGCAAACCAATTATCATTACTAAATGTGCCATGCATTAACATGCTAATACGCTAAATATCAGATTTCAGCGGCCCTATCAGAAGATGAAAGAATTAATAGACCATTAAATCCCAGTAATTACACGCTGGAACGACAACAAAGGAGCCCATTTCTTTTCAAAACCTCGAAAATCTCATTTCCGGTGTTTGCGATGAAACTTCTGTGCTGAAAAAAAGCAAGATTACATCAAGGTTGATGCGGTAAATAAAATTTGGTTTTGTTCAATGAGCATTATCTGGTGCATAGTTAAAGTCCTCTGAGGATCTAAAGCGACGTGTCAGTGAAGCATCAGTGTTTAGGAATAAACACTGTGTTGTGTTTTCGTGGAAAGCTTTCATGTAATGACTTCCGCTTATTACCTTATGGAGGTCCCAGCTTCTTTGGGCGAGAGGCGGGGGACACCCTGGACAGGACGCCAGTCTATCGCAGGACACACAAAGACATAAAACCATTCAAACACACACTCATAACTACAGCAATTCCCCAAAGTTCTCAATTAACCTCTGTATGTTTTCGGACTGTGGGAGGAAACCGAAGTGCCCGGAGTAAACCCATGCAACACGGGTAAATCATTCAAACTCCACACAGAATGGTCACAAGTTGCATACCACCGGACCTGAAAGCAAACCTGCAACCTTCTGGCTTTTAAGGCAGTAGAAAACGTGGGTAATATTCAAATGAAAGTTCCCATCGAGTTAATTTTGTGAAGGTCCTTCCTGCCTCACTGTGTGCAGAAGAAGTCGAACAAACAACAAATCGATCCTCAAGTCCTCTAACTTAAGTCAATAATTGTACAAATCACTTGTTTTTTCACCATTTAAAGCAGATAATATGATTGAATATGAAGTTATATTTATTAGCCTCATCATAAAAATATATAAATAAACGCACAAGAAATTAGTTTTTTATTATAAAACTACAATAAGACTTTCAAGAAACATCTTAAGACGTTTTTATTTGTTCAGGCTTTCCCTTGATTTTCTGGAACTCCTGTTGTGTTATCAGTTTTATCTTGACCTTTAAAGTATATATTTTATTGAATATTGTTTTGATTGTTTAAGCGCTTTGTGATTGGTCTGGAAAAGCGCTGTATAAATAAAAATTACATTTACTTACTTACAAATACAGGAATCATTCTGGATATTTCTTCAAAATCATATTTATTGTGTAAAAAGCTTTTTTGATCAGGCCCATACTGGGCTATTTTTTGGGTGTTTTCACGTCTCCTCAGTATTGGCAGGAAACTCACCATACTTACGAAATGATGATGAATATGTCACAATACCTTTCTTTGTACCAATACCACTCATAGTTAAAACAAAAAAATCTTCTCTTCTTCTATATATATAAATATATATATATATATATATATAAACCCATTCGTATTTTTTTCTGGTCCCATTTACCTTCTGAGATCTGTGCCGCTCTCAAGTATGCACCATCTATCTATAGCTGGAGTTGTCAAACATGTTGTATGGCCACAATTCTTGCAAATGAAATGCACCAACAGCTTCATGATCCGCTGAGCACGAGGCGACAAAGACGGAGGATCTTATCCATCGTAGTTTGCTTTGACTCAACGGGTTTGGCAGCTGCATCTGCGTTGATTCATCCGAGTGTTGTCTTGTACATTAGTCCCTCTGTTACCTGCAGTAGTCAACATTTAGATGGAAGATGTCTCCTCCCATGCTGTTTCTCTAGCTTGTTCAGGTGTGTCACTGTCTATGAGATGGTAAAACTGGTGACTAGTTTAATTCCTTGGATCCTCTTAAGACACAGACACAGTGATCCTAGGACTTGAAATTCACAATCTTTCATAAAATGCACAAAAAGCAAAGGCAGTGGTCCGAGAGTGTGCACCGTGATGCAAACTAAAAAAAAATTGGCTTGATGACACTTCTTTGCTGAGCCAATCCACAAAGAGAACCCTAAGAGCATGGTTGTCGCACATCCTTCGTTGGCCAGTAGGGAGCTTCAAAAAACAACAAAAACCGCAACAAAAGCTATCGACACAGAGCTGGCTCTGAATCCCTGAACACACGGGTCATGACCTTCACTCTTGAATGCTTGGATTCGGCCCTGACTGTGTTTCTTCCATGAACGTAATCACTATACTTTGAGCAACCCAATAGCTTCTGTTGTCAAATGTTTTTACAAAGTAAAACACACATTCTTTGGAGGAAAGTACTGATTTTAAAAGCTTTTCGAGTTCCAAACTTAACTTTTAGATGATACAAAAGTATTGTTGATGTCCAAATATATTTAATTTGCATTGCATTTATTTTGTTGGATGATTGTTTTTCTACTTTCTTCAACTGGCCTTATTTCTTACATAGAAACCAATTTATATACCAATAAGGTGGTAAACTTTCTCTTTAATCATCAAACAGTTCTGACACTTCTATTTCTCCATCCAAGCAAGAAATGTGGAGTTTTTTTTCTCTGGAGAGACTTTCCTTCAGCTTCACTCTGACCTACCAAGGCAGCTGTTCTTGTTTACATGAAGTTATTGAGACTTGGCAGACTGAGGTCAAAGTGGCATGAGATGATCTCTAAATGAGTTTGTTCAACAGCAACACACAGACTCATCACACAACTCCTCTCGTTCCAGATCTACCAGGGGACCTTCTCTTGCATAAATTACAATATAGCTGCAGTCAGTCTCCGTCATGGTGGTTGAGCAAGTCCCTCCTGCTCAGGCGCTGGCCTCTTGGGAGGTTGCTGTGCTCTCTTGGTGGAGATCATTTGAGATGAAAGAGAAACAATTTCATTCTATAAACTCGGATGCAGAAACATTTTATCCCCTTTATTCAAATGTGGGGCACAAGCACACCTTTTCAGACATCTGTTGTTTGTGTTGTTGCCAGCGTGACAGTTATTCAAGCATGTAAGTCTTGAACTGTGAGTTTAGACCCTGTCGCTTGTCAGTGCTTTGGCATTAGATTAAAGCTACGTTTGCTCACTGAACAGGATTTTCTTTATGATACGTTCTATTGCAGTAAATAGGTGCTGTCAAGAGATTTAAAAAAAAAAGAGAGATTATTTAATTATGATATTAACTAAATCATCCGAATTATTTTTTATCTTACATAGATTATCTAGACCTTAAAACCTATTTTCTATTCATACTACAAAGATTTATATACAAGAAAAAAGTTGGTTGCACGAGCCTGGGTGAATATATACATTTTCTTGCATTAATCATTTAAAAAAATAAAACATTTGGGTCTGTATTGCTAAAGATTCCTAAAGAGTCTAAGAACATTTTTATATTTTTTTTTTTACATTTCCGCAAAACATGAAAAGTAGATTTTACCATTGTTGATACCAAATTACATTGAAATGTTGTAAGTCAAAAGTGTAAACATCTTGCACAAATATAAGCAAAAAAATAATAATATAGGCAAATATTAAAGTATCACTTTCAGAATAGTAGGCAAGTGGACCTAAGTTTTGCATTTTGTATATTTAGATTAGTTTAGATTAGACTTTATATCTTACTATTTATTTAAAATGTATTTTATTCCAAGTGAAATTGTACATATACAGTATGTAAAATGAAACAGTCGTAACAGTTAGATCAGATTCTATTTTTAAGTTTATCATTTTTTTCCCATTATCATCAAAAGCATATGTTCTATCTGGCTTTGAAAGGATGACTCATACCTATCAATGGGGGTCCAAACACTCTTCCTCACTTAAACGGGAGTTTCTGTCCATTCCTTGATAAGATTTCTCTGAGAATGTTCTGGAATCACTCTTAAGCAAATACTTTCTAGGATCGGTTAGATAGATGGATAGAAAAAACTGGAGATCGTTTAGAGGATTCTCAGAATCTCAATGACTCGTCAGCCTAACACTTGAGACACATAGAGTAAAGTTAAAATGAAAAAGTAGATTACTTAAAGCACCAAATTATCACAATTTCCCACTCCTGCATTAAATATCTGAAATGTCGGCAGCACAAGTTAAAAAATTATTTCACTTACATCTGTGTTGTCATAATACAGGGATAATAATGACAGTCAAAGACTGGTGCTGGGAATGTTATGACGTTTGTTTGCCACATTAGTAAAAATCATGATGATGGTAATGCTGGAAAGGTCTAGCTCTGAACAGAACCATTCCCGTTGCCGTCGGCTGTTTTGTCGAATGATTGACGGGGTCTTCTGTGTTTAAAGAATTATCTGCACAAGTGACCACCAGTACAGCTGTCGGAGGCACCGGTTTATCCGAACAAGCCCTTCCTGGGCGAGATGAATAGCCTTTTTTCTCTCGGGGCACGATCAGATATGGCCCACTGAAGATCAGTGACTGACTGCCAGCATGTAATCAGAAAGTAGGGCTGTACTGAAGCATCTAGGGAGATTTTTTAGTTGTTGCCCAGCCACCCTCAATGACTTTTCACAGCTGCTTCAAGTCAGGGAAATTAGTATGTCGTGCTGTGAAATTTACAAAAGGAAGTACGGAGGTGAAATATGTGATATTTCTGAACCATCACAGTGGAAACAACAATCGAGGTTTTAATCTCCAGCACAAACCTGCATGTCTTCTTCAAGACACATTATTGGAGATGAACAACGTGCTAGTTTCTCTATTGTGGTCTTTTGACGAGAGAAGTAAATTGAACGACCTCCACAACTGCATATGTATTTCTGGAAGCCAGGGAACACAAGGGTCGACTTTAAGACCAGCATCCCCTAATAGATCGATCAATTGATTTCCATTGACAGTTTTTTTAATTTTTGTGTTCAATACACCGTAGGCCATAAATCTCGAGTCTTATTATCCGCGTAATAACAGAATCTACAGCCACGTGTATAATTTCCTCAACCACTACAAGGATTATGTTAATATTAGAAGCAGATAAGGACCAAGCCTTCGGCGCCAAGGTAGACTGCCTGTCAATCATCTATTCAGATAGCACATCATTAAAAAGGGTCTCAGCATGTAGGGTTAATTCAATTTTCATCGACCAAGATCGATCGGGTTTCATCAATGGAAGACAATCCTGTGATATCTCAAGAAAACTGACTTTCAAATCAACGTAAATCAAAGGATCTTTTCTTTATCTCTGGATGCGGAAAATCCTTTTGGCAAAGTTAATTGGCTTTTCTTGTTCTCAAGCTTACAGGGATTCAGCTTCAGAGAGTCATTTACTGGTCTTTTAAAGGCACTTCACATATCGCTGGTGGCCGCAGTCACCAGTGTTCTCTCAGAAAACCTCCTCTCACGAAATGGAAGGGGACGACAATCATTTTTCCAATCATTTGACCAGGCGTTGTGGTTATTTGGCCGTAGCCTCCACTCTCCTGGTCATTTTTGGTCCATTTTAAAGGTGAATCGGCTTTGGTTTCCTCATTGAACATCCTTTTTAACCGTGGACGATGTGTTTGTAGGTACTGAAGTAAATGTATTTCTTGAGGTGATTCACATACACCTCACAGTGCAGGGAATTATTTGATTTCTTAATTTGGTTCAGCAGGAGGTCTGGAGGTCTTTTGACAAACATACGACCTTGATAGTGTCATTTTAGGGCTCTTTGGCAATGTTTAGCAATAGATATATTGGTCATGTATAAATGGAAAAACCTAAACTTACAGTATTTATAATAAAGTTCACGTTTTAAATAAAAGTTTACCTAAAATTAAAATTACCTAATTTTCTTGGATCCCTAATGTCGACTAAGGGTTGGGATTGGGAGAGTAATGCTTTCATTTTTAGTTAGAGGTAAAAAAAAAAAAAAGTGTCCATTTCTTCGTCTTTATCTTTGTCCAAAAAGACACACTTTAAAACATCTAATCACCTTCCGGTTTGCGCGTCTGTAACATCAATCTTGTATTCAAGCATTGACCTGAGTAATTTTTCTTAAAAAATATATTTTAAGCTTTAGTTTTTTAGGCTTCAATACAAGATGGTCGTTACAGATGAGCAGTATGGAGGCATTTGGAGGTTTTAAGTGTCGTTATGGACGAAGATGAAGACGAAGACCACTGAGCAACAGTTGCTACATCAAAATGAACATACGTTTTTGACTATGACTCCAAAAAGGAACTTAAACTTTCACTTTAACAGGATGCCACTTTTTGTTTCATAATCATCTCTAATCAAAGTAAAGACTTTACCTACAGCTACATTTGCTATTTATTTGTGCTTTAGTCAAAGAAGATATACACTATGTTGTTGTTTTTTTGACAGGCAACCCTTGTCCGCAGAAGATGTCAACTTCCAAACACGAAAGCTCTTTAGTTTGTGCTCACAGTGTCCTTGTGTACATCCAGTTAGTCAGTTTGTTAACAGACAAGGGATTCATAATTAATTGGCAGCCCTTTTGCCGCTTGAGAACTTCAAAGTTCCAAAAGCTCACTACCACGTCAAAGAAATGACAGCTGGTATAGATTTTTGCAGGCGACAATCATAACTTCAATGTAATTGCGAGAACAGCCAGTGCCAAAATTAGATTCTGTTAGGATAGACGAGAGTGAAGGGGGAAAAAAGGATGGTTTTTAACTTGGACTTCATGGGCGACATATGGGATGTGAGAATGCAATGTAAGCAAATTGATAGGAAATAAACAACAACTATAAGATATCCATAACTTTCAATTGTATTGATATAAGTAAACAAATGAGAAGCACAGACAGCTCTGCAATTTCTTGCCAATTAATTTTAAATCAGTGTTCCCAATTTCTATGATAATTAGCCCTGGAGACCAAAATTGTAATAAATTAAAATCCAATCTATTTTTCTGCAGCCAGTTTTCATGAGCTCAACTCAAAGATCTTTGAAGTTCACAAATTATTTATTTCTCCTAAATATTGTACACTGACAGGTCTATATTTAAATAGTAAACTTCATCTCAGAGCGCAATGACACAATTTATTTTCAGGCAGCGTTTAATTGGTATGCTGACAGTAGGAGCTTATGCCTGTTAATTACCTTTTTAAATACTGTATATAGCATGAGCTGTGTCCAAATTTGTTTTTAAGAGAACAAATCTAACAAACCAGTCTTAGTACACAGTAGACCACTTGTAACCACACCAGCTCACAAGATTCATATCCAGCCTCTTGTCCACAAAGATCATTGGAACACATGTCCATTTCATTCAAGGTTTATCAAAAAAAAAACTGATTTTGATCAGCTATTATCTCACTTTGCAAATAAACTGCACACAGAAAAAAGAGGGAATTCAGAATTCAGTTTTTGTATATATGTGTGTGTGTGTGTTCGTACCTTGCACCAATAATGGCAATAAAAAAAAATCTGATTACTTAGATATTTATAATTAACAATTTTAGATTTTGATAATAATTATTAGTATTACAGTATATATGTTATATATATATATATACTTTATATACACTCACCGGCCATTTTATCAGGTACACCTCTCCGACTGGTTGAAGTTACCTTGCTGGTGCTAGATGGGCTGGTCTGAGTATTTCAGAAACTGTCAATCTACTGAGATTTTCATATTTAACCATCTCTAGGGTTTACAGAGTATGGTCCAATAAAAGAGAAAATATCCAGTGAGCGGCAGTTCAGTGGGCGAAAATGCTTTGTTGATGCCAGATGTCAGAGGAGAATGGCAAGACTGGTTCGAGCTGATGGAAAGGCAACAGTAACTCAAAAAACCACTTGTTAAAACCAAGGAATGCAGAAGAGCATCTCTGAACGCACAACACGTCGAACCTTGAGGCAGATGGGCTACAGCAGCAGAAGACCACACCGGTTGCTACTCCTGTCAGCTAAGAACAGGAAACTGAGGCTACAATTCGCACAGGCTCACCGAGATCAGACAATAGAAGATTGGAAAAACGTTGCCTGGTCGGATAAATTTCGATTTCTGCTCAGTCATTCGGATGGTAGGGTCAGAATTTGGCGTGAACATGGATTCATCCGTCCTTGTATCAACGGTACAGGCTGGTAGGGATGGTGTAATCGCGTTGGGGAAATTTTCTTGGCACTCTTCGGGCCCCTTAGTACCAATTGAGCATCATTGCAACCCCACAGCCTTCCTGAGTATTGTTGCTGACCATGTTCATCCCTTTATGGACACAGTGTACCATCTTCTGACGGCTACTTCCAGCAGGACAACACGCCATGTCATGAGGCTGGAATCATCTCAGACTTGTTCTTGAACACGACAATGACTTCACTGTACTCAAATGGCCTCAGATCTCAATCCAATTGAGAACCTTTGGGATGTGGGGGAACGAGAGATTCGCATTATGGATGTCTAGCTGACAAATCTGCAGCATCTGCGTGATGCTATCAGGTCAATATGGACAAAACTCTCTGAGGAATGTTTCCAGTACCTTGTTGAATCTTTGCCAAGAAGGACTTAAGGCAGTTCTGAAGGCAAAAGTAACCAGGTACTAGCAAGGTACCTAATAAAGCCGGTGAGTATATATATATATATATATATATATAGAGTATATATATAGATATATATATATCTATATATATAGAAATATATATTTATATATATATTCCGCCCTCTTTGACATTTGAAGAAATGAAGGCATCACTCTCTTTGGAGCAAACCATATATTTATATATATATTTATATATATGGTTTGCTCCAAGTCATGTTCAAGTATATATATATATATATATATATATATATATATATATTTATATATATGGTTTGCTCCAAAGAGAGTGATGCCTTCATTTCGTCAAATGTCAGAGAGAGCGGACAACCTGGAATTGAAAAATGTGTGCATGGAAGCCTGAATCTATTCTCAAGAACAGTCGTGGGTCTTGACCTTGTCTGTTCATTCCAACATGCAAGGATTTCTTCCAACTGACCAGCAACGCCGATGACTCTATCGGCTGTGTTGTGCTTGTGACGCCACAGCTGTTTGCTCTCGAATTGTGTATGGCGGAGAGGTCAGTACGAACTCTGGTTTGCCCAGTTGGGGTCACTGTTTAATGAAAGTGTGTCCTATTTGCGCAGTCCAACAGCCAGTCTCCACAGACGGGAATGGGGTTGCCAGAGGTTAATAAAGTGCAATTTCTCTCTTCCACCCCCTGCATGATGGTTTCTCGTCCACCTTGAGAGGTAGCTTCTGAATATTCCACTTCACCTTCATCTGCAGTAAATCCAGTCCAGGTTGTTGTGTAGGTTAACACGCAAAAACAAATGGTTTCCTTTAAAATTGAAGTTAACTCCTCTTTGGTTCAGTTTTCAGTAGGTTATGGTTCTTAATTATTAATCTATACATAATCTTTAATAACAATTCTTTATATTGTTCATTGTCTTGTCAAATAAAACAACAAACATGTATTTATTTAAATGTTCACAAATTGGTTTGTTTAGTCAAACAATATAGTTTTACTTCTATAAGGACAAGAAAAAAACATCTGAATAGTAATGTCAGTATAGAGGTGTAATCTAGAATGTTTATAATACATGAACACATGCAGATCCTCTCATCTTGGATCTTCATTGCGGCCTCTTCATCAGCTTCCTCACTATTTACATCTATAGATTTATGAAACAGCCTCAGAGCCCTTGATAATTACCGCACAAGTATAAGATGTTTCTTGCTCCAGCTCAGAGACTGAGCCAAGTCCCGAAGACTCAAAGAAGGCTGGAGTTGGGATGTTTGTATACTTGTAAATTTGGTACGTGCTTGGTTGCAACACATGCAAACTTCAGCTCAAGGACTGGGAATGAGAGTCATATTTTCCCTGATTATGTCGACTAAAGCATGTGTCAGACAAGATTTATTGCTCAGACTCGGCCAATTTGTGTTCGACAAGACCCACGAATAGCTGCTGGATAATGACTAGTCATTTAAATTTGTTTTCTTAACAAAAGACCGACAGTTTACCTTGGTATGGTAAAGGATATGGTAGATTTCTGACTGAAACCTGGCCTACACTTATATCCTGAAATCAATCAAAATATTTATAACGTTAAAACCTTTGGGTAGTTATGGATTGGTGAAGCTTCATGAAACAATGTCATGTTGTTTAGAGGTCAATAGGTGGCGCCATCAGTTTAAAAATTATGTGATGTTTCATTAGAACAGTTCATAAAGTGCAGAGACCGCCATCTAGTGGACTAGTGGATGAATCATGCCATCACTATCTGTGCGTAAACCCAAGTCCAAGTACATTTCTTTGTACATTGCTATGAACAATGAATTGCATATACATGTTTTTGCACCAGACTCCTCTCTTTTTACATTTCGCTAAAATATGGAATAGCTAGAGATTTCCCTCCACGTGATCAGAATTAAGAGGAAACCATTCATTCAAATCAAGCCAAGAGTCTCCATTTGTCTATTTCATACACTGCTTTCATGGCTCACACACACTTATGTTGGAATTGAGTACAGGCGTGCTCCAGGGAAAATATTTACATTTTGTGCGCAGGGTTATTAACATGAGTAGTTCAGTCACAGAGACAATTAGGGTTGCACTAGAAAAATATATTCAGCTGTAGTGTAAACAAAACCTGGTTGCTAGGAGACGGACCCAGGTAAATGGATAAGCTAATGTTTCAGATTAGATGCAAATGTACATTTGCACATAGCATTCATTTATAAAACCTACTTTGAATTTTTACTGTTGTCCTGCCTAAAAGATCCATTCTACTCCATTATGCAGTTTCCTAGTGCACACATCAAATCCATCACTCAAGCAACTCATACTGTACCCTTGTGTTATCTCAGGGTCAAGGTGACCCGGTTGAGAAAAAACTAACGTGTTTGAGGTCAAGGTGAACGATCTCAAGCACTGCATATGTATTTATGGGAGCCAGGGAGGCCGTTGACCTTGACCAGGAGACAAAACAAGGGATACCAACAAACGCATTTGTTTTGTAACCTGTAATTTTCTCTAAAAAGGAGATTATGAGGTCATAATCACCAAGGAGAATTTCAGGAGTTACACAAAACTCATAATAGACATACGATAACCACGTATTCTTTCTACTGGCTTTGGAACCCATTATAATTTCCTTCATAACATGTGTTGAAACTCAAATCTAAAGTAATTTTATGTGGCCCACCAGATGGTTGGCTCATAATCAAGGTAGATTATTGTTTATGTTGATATGATGACTCATAAAGATAGCAGTGTTTAAGATAAGATAAGGAATAGAGTTTATGTGTGTCAACAATAAGTGTATTGGAGGAAGGAAAGGAATTTATTTGGTGGAGGAGGGAAAAAATATTGAAAATAAGAATTACTCTTTCTATTTAGCAAATATACTTGTTTTTTCAGCCTGCAACATAAAGTGCTCAAAGAGTTTTGCCCCATTTGTGACAGAGTTGCTTGTGCTGCTTGTTGCTTGTTGACTTGTGCTCCTTATTGACCTGCGATGTGATGCAAATAAGCTATAATATTTACATTTTTATTTTTGTCTTATTAGTTTTTAGTTCTAAAATCTGAACTTTAATCTGTTGGTAAACTTCCAAAATGATGCCTGCAATATATATATATATATTTTTGTGGCATCATAGTGATTCAACCGCCCATAGATGGAGACGTATTAATATTCATGAACATATTCATCTCTGTCGGCGACGCCATTGTATTAGCAGCTCTGCAAAAAAATATGCAAACACAAATCATCCCACACAGAGACATCTTGGCGGGCGTCAAGTCACCTGTTAAACACGCCGGGTTTTGATTTTATTTATTTATTTTTCTGATCAAACACAAAAGGCTATAAATCCTTCTCTGGTGACACAGCTGTCGTTTTTGCATAATAACCAACAAGAGACAAATAAATAAAACATCAATTTTTTTTTAATCTAAAGTGAACCATCATAAGATGACAATCAATGGATGAAACACCACTCCACCTTTTTTGCACCATTAATCTGAAAATCTACTCTTCCTCATCATAACTCAACTATGCTAGAAGCAAAATCAGTTAAAGCTACTGTATGTTTGGTTTTAAAAAAAAAGATTTCTAATTTCAGCATGTTTATTATGTAAGTTTATGTATATTTGATGTTGACCTAATGTTAAAAATGACAAAACATCATTGAACAATGATTATTTTACACATATCTTTGTTAAACATGATTATAAAATGTGTGTTTTTATGACAATTTTAATCCAACACATCAGTAGTGTTCTCTCAATAAAGATCATCACAATATAAAGTATAATTACTAGCTTCATCTTAGAGCTTAAATGTTTGAATACACATTCACAATCAATCACACTGTTTTCAAGGCAAGCTTGGAACAGACGTAGAGTCATGACAACGGTTATTTAAACGTGTTTGTCTGCCCTTTTTTACACCTTGGGTCGTGGATAAAAAGAACGAAGCAGGGACACATCTGTGAGGGGGGGGCTAGGAGACAGGAACTTCCACCGAAGAACATTTTAATGATAAACTAAGTAGGAAGAATTCTCCATGTGACACAGGGAGTTTGAAGGAACCAATAGGGCGATAGGGGGAGGACCTCTCGGCCTGCAAATTTGCCTTAAATATAGCGATGTTATTATCATTCAGGACCGTCTTTCCCGGAGCTATTGACCTGTAGCGCTGCCGGCAAAGAGCGCGATCGATCGATCGTAAAAGCTTGTATCTCTGTTTTACTTGAAGCGGCGAATAAACGACCCGTTACACTCTGCATTTGACCTTTTCTCTCCATAAAGCAAAGCATAAGACCTGTGTTGGAGCGACGGATACGGACTCCAGTTTTAACCGTTTTACCTTCTAGACCAGGGGTCAGGGTTTTAAGGAGCGGGAAAATGTGAGTTCTTCTACTAGAGCGGCTCAGAATTCTCGCTGCAGAGTTTTGTATTAACTGCAGGCGAGACAGCTCCTTCTTGTTTAGACATGAAAACAAACTGTTACAATAATCTAAACGAAGAAACAAACGCTTACAAGCTCCAGATCGTGTCCAGATGTATCTGATATTAAAAAAGGGTATTTGGAACAGGGCATTTGTACACATTTAAGACAATTTATTAATTGTTTTTCTTTTAACAATCTCAATTAAATGACAAACTAGTAAGATATCCACAATTCTGGTTGACATCATCACCATGGAAGCATTACTATAGCTTGTGTGTTGTGGTGCCAGAAGTGATTTGGTAAATGGTTAACTGTTTTACAAATATGCATGAGTTTTATAAATGTGTTGCTTTGTTTTATGCAGTCGTTGCTGTGGTTGCTCTGTGGTTTTCTTATTTGAGCTTGTGGTAAAAATGATAATGATGTTGTTTCACTGCATGATTATCATTTTGCTAGAAGCTAAGTGCTAAAAATGTTTTAATAGATTATGCCAAATGGAGTGAGGGGTGCAAAAGTTGTTGGAGAATCTGACAATTGATAGCACTGGTCAATACCAGCCAATACTGTGTATATATATATATATATGTATATATATATATATATATATATATATATATATATATATATACTGTATATATATATTTAGTGTTGCCTTGGCAAGAGTGATGAAGAGCTAGAAGCAGTGGAATGTAATACAATGTCCCATCAGTTCTACCCGCTTTTCAATTTGGCTTGAAGCCTAAAAAAATGTTGTCTAAATCAAATTGATTGTGTTTTTGTTCTCTGGTGACAGAGCCGCCCAGCGCTCAAACACGAATGAAACATGTGACATCTGTGTGTTTGTTCCAGTGTTTGTTTTGTACATTGGTTTCATGAAAACTGTTATTCTTGGACACTGGCCCATGGCGACACTGAAGGATAACTGCTTCTGACATTTTTTTCATGTATTCCTCTGGGCCTGTGGTGTTTTTTGGCTTTTTAGGTCAAATTGTGGAGCTGATTGAAACCAGCTCAGCATTGCTAAACAGCCTGAAATGAGATAAACATTGTGGATAAATAATTTGCCTTGCTTCAAAACACGTTGAGTATCAACACTTTTTTTGGTATGCTTGTTTTTTTTCTTGGATAAAACATCTATTAAAAAGTCATGAACTTGAATATTATGATTTATTTTGAATCAAGCCACTCTAAGCTTGATTTTCCTTCATGAATGTTGTGGGTTCAGACTCTGCACATTCTCCACGTACCCTTGAAACTACTAGTTCAATTCTGTTATGTTCAGTTTGTGCGATTTGTGTCGTTTTTCCTCTCACCTGATTGACATAGTGTCAGCGTCAACCAAGAACTCAGACCTTGTGAATCTTCTAAAAGTAATTGAAATCAAACTTTAACTCATGATGTGTATCAATTTATTCTTCTGGTAATTAAGCGGCAGATACTTGATGGTGCAAGTATGATGGTAATTAACAGTACAAACGGAACAAATTACAATTTTGTGTAGTTTAGCTATTTATTCAATTTGTCTGTGCTATACATTTTTACACAAGTATAAGTTGCTTGGCATCCATGACAACACATTAGGAATGTTTTTTAAAAGCTGAAACATTGCTCTTAAATGTTGTGTACACTTATTGAGCCATTGAATCATAAACATGCAGAAGTTTAACTGGTGAGAATAACTAGTTATTAGTAATAAATATTAGCGCTGTGAAGGCCGAGGTCTAAACACCAGAGCTGATACTTTATGATACTGAAAATTATGACTTTGTTATCCACAAACACAGTCTTTTCACAAGAATTAGGAAAACCACAGCAGATGAGACTCAATGACTAGAATTATTGTGTAGCTACATGTAATTAGTGGTTCAGAGCGCGTGTCCTTTATAAAAGACTCTGTTTTATGAACCATTTCTAAGGAAGCACAGTACTGCCAATGGGAGTGATTTTTTTTTTACTGTGCTTCTCGTTTGAACGTATTTCAAATACTTTCAAACGTAAAGCAAACTCATTTTATTTTCCAGTGCAGTCATCGATATTATTCAGGTTTCATGAAGTCGCTGAAAATTACGGAAGCGCAGATTATGAATTATGAAATATTTAATAGCACCTGATGATTTGCCTGCTTGTAAAGAAAAAATAAGTTTTTAAACTTAAAGTTTAAAGTTTAAAAACTTTTTTTTGGAAAATAAAACGAGTTTTAAAGTACTAATGCAAATGATTTTTGCTTGAAATTAGTGAAAATAGTGGAAAATTGAGATATTATACGTTCATCTAAATCTAAAATAAAAGTCACTTTAGCTCAAAAAATGGGTGAACTCTCTTATAAAAGTTTCATGAGATATTTAGACGAGAAAATGGGACAAATGTACTGGATAAGATTTTGCAACATAATGATGCTTCACGAAGCTTTCTTCTAATTTCAGGGCCCACTCGATGGCGACCTATTTTTATTCCACCCTTTGCTTTGAACTTGTTTTTATGAAGTTACCATCATGTTTAGGTCAACAGCGCCACCTACTGAGCTTTGGGAAGTAAGAATCTGCTTCATTACAGTGGAAAAAATCTATATTTTCATGTTCCTTTTTAGACTTATAGACAAAAATGTAATGTAAACTTAATACATCCAAATACATCCGTGGTGCTCATCTGTAATCTTGTATTGAAACCTCAACAAGAAGAATTGTTCCGGAAAAAATGTAACAAGTCTATATTTTACGCTTGTTTGTGGCAGACAAAAGAATAAGAGCTATAAACCAGAAGTACTTCTGGAGTACACTGGTGTCTGCCACAAAACGAGCGTAAAACATAGACTTTTTTATTTTTTAAGAAACAATTCCTCTCTTTGAGGCGTCGATACAATATGGATGTTACAGACAAGTAGTATGGAGGTATTTGGATGTTTTTAATCGTCGTTTTGAAGGAAGTTAGTCCACTGAGCATCAATCACTTAATTGAAATAAACATACATTTTTGTCTATAACCGATTACTCTGTCGACATGAGGCTTAGTAGAAAATGAGTGAGCTTTGAATTTTGGACGAACCTACCATATCAAATATTGCATCTATATCTATCCCTTATGCACATATTTTCATGTGTGATGCCTATTTCATGGCAATAAAACTGTAATATTGACACCAAGCCCAGGCTTGACTGCATTCAGACCAAAGGTAGACATTGCAAATTTGCAATTGAATAAATATTCATGGTGGCGCCCATACTCCTCTACTGATCTTCACTTTATGCAGCTTATTTTTTAAGACATTGACAATTAACTACTGGAGCTGTTATCACCACCATCTGTTACTCTTGTTTTTGTTGCTTTTTCTTCCCATAAACGCCTTACGTCACATGTTTCCGAGCCCACTTTACTCGATAAAACAAATAATTTGGATTTGTATTTATCTCCTGCAGCTTTTATTTTGTTCGTCTCAAGGACATGTTTTTCCTCAGATGTCAGATCTATTTATGATCCCAGAAAAGTAGTCGTAGCCATCAGTGCTTGATCCTGATATTACACCGGAGGTCCTGCTTTAGTCCCATTCTGTCAGCTGTATCTGTTGTGTTCTAAGGAAGACTCGCATCTGTCTGTTTGTACAGCAGATTGACTGAAACTAGATCTAAGTGAAGGGATCTTCTCCTCCTGAGTAACAAAGGTTGTGAGTATTTCTCACTATGACTGAGCAGGTACAGTTGAAGAAATATGTATATTTTTAATATTATGTTCAGTTTTAATAAAGGCCATTGACCTTGCTTTTCTGGGTTTAACCAACTTAACATCATAACAGGATTGATTTGTTTTTTTTTGTTGCAAAGCCAACATGAGTCGACTGAAACAAGAAACCAATGTGTTGGTTGCTTTTAAACCAGATTACAAAAAGTTTTTTGTAATGTTTTTTGCATTACTCAATATGTGTGTACCCTCACCCTCACAAAGCATTTGTCATTCATATATTGCACGTTGTTTTCTCATTGTTATGCTTTTATAATGGACAAAGGAAACAATGTACTGGTCATTTGTACTCCTTGTATTCCTGTCAAGATATTCTGTTTTGTTTTTTCAGCTGCAGAAGCATGATAACATGGAAGAGGACGTGCCGGCCATGTGGAGAAGTGAAGAAGAGATGGCAGCAGAAGCTTCAGAGTTGAGGAAACAGCTTGAGACACTGTAAATGGTTACTGATCAAGTTACTCAAAGAGTCAGTGTTGCTCAATGATTAAGAAAACACAACACAAATCACTTCTAAGGTGTCACAATTATGAATTTAAGTTGGAAAAAAAAAATAAGGCTTGGAGATATTTAATAGAATTTCATTGGATTAATAATAAATGTGATGCAAAATAAAAGAATGTGGCTTGACTGATCTTTAGTAAACACAAACATGTGGATGTTTTTTTTTATAAATGTAATATTGAAGACATCATTTTACTGTGTATCTAAAATGAATGGTTCTGCATCTCATCTGCGCTGCTGAACCACAACGTTTCAGAAACGATGAACATGCAAATGCTCATTTTGTGACTCCTGTTGCAGACTTGACCTTAAATCTTCTGCTTTTTTATTCTCATGAGCTACAAACAGCTGTGCTCCGGCTAGTATATGTGGAGCAAACATTCATTATCAAAGATTCTGAGTCAAATTGAAATGAATGCAGATTATTCTCTCCCAGGTGTCGTTGGAGCATGTAATAGAAACTGCAGCTCAAAACACTCAAAAAACATGAGCAACACCATGTGTGACCCAATATAACTGCTCAACGTTGTGGACCCTCTGAGCAGGCTGTCTTTAGAACATATGATACAGGCCTGTCATTTGCACTACATCGTTTTTGGTTGTTTCCAGTTAATTCGTATGGATGTTTTGAAATTCTCTTCATGGTGCAGTTTTTATAAAAATATCATGGAAAGGATTGGGTAAGAAATGTGTCCAGAGAATCCCTTTTGACAACACATTGAAAAATTATGTCCAACACAACATTAACTCTGTTTGGTGCTGCTGTGGTTTTTTTTGTGCTTTTAAGACAGGGTAAAAACTAAATCCCAAATCTATACTCAACATAGATTAATTAAAAATACATCATGTAATTCCGTTTTAGACCCAGTCTGAGGGGAATCAGGGTTGTTATTTTAAAACAAATAAAGCGATTATGTTCGTCTTGGCCTCGGTCTAAGTGCTCCAGGTGGAGTTTCTTCCGAGACAAAGTCTAGAGTCAGAAGTGAAAAAAAAAACGGAGAGGAAGAAGGCTGATAACAGAGATGTCTGGTGGTGCTGACACAAACACTTCCAGCGACACTTCAATAAAGAAGCTGAAGATGACTTCATGGGAGAAGTTAACACGTACAGAGCACTGGCTACTTCCTTCCTCAGTTTTTTCTTTATTCCAGAATGTTACAAATAGTTACAAACAGTAAGAACAAGCTTGGATGGATGGATGGATGGATGGATGGATGGATGGATGGATGGATGGATGGATGGATGGATGGATGGATGGATGGATGGATGGATGGATGGATGGATGGATGGATGGATGGATGGATGGATGGATGGATGGATGGATGGATGGATGGATGGATGGATGGATTGATAGATTTTGAAAGTTTTATTTTTCCCCATCCTTTATTTGTTAATCAAAGTTTTTTATCAATATGTTAAAGGGTTAACAGACTCATAATTACTGAATATATATGTATATTGATCTTCTTACTGAAGAAAAAGCAACTTGAACAGATGAGCAGAAACAATATACAGATTGAATTATGAAATAGAAATAATAAAACGTCACACAATAACTTTTATTGTTTCAACTTTTACCAACACAAATATAATTTGGAAGGCAGTTGATTTTTAGACTCTTATTAAAGGGTCAAATCAATTCAAAGAGAGTGATTTGAGATAAGTCTACTTAAATAGTTGTGATATTCAAGCTACATTGGGAAGAATTACTGTGAAATAACATTTTCAGTCCTTAGGCTGAGAAGAGGAGGCCACAGGGGCCACATATTGTACATACATTTTCATACGTGGTTCACCCAAAGTGCTCTGTGTGTATTCAGGAAGAGGTAAATTTAGCTATAGACTGAATCGTGGCAGAGGTAAAGGAGGGAAAGGGGAGAAATATAGTTCAGGCCGAAATCATTTATCACTCCATTGGATCTGAGTCTGAGAGTTCAGTGCAAAAGCCCACACATTTCCAAGTTGTACTGTTCAGCGTGCCCCCGAGGGGCCAGTGAAACGTGTGACTGGGGTTGTAAGGCAGCAGCAGAGTGACTGTGGGAATGAAAAGTGGGACTTTGAAGTCTCCTCATTCATTCAACTTCAAATAGAAACTATGCATGCGTGACAGATGGATGGAACCTTGCAGCGCCATTGACATTTGCTCCTCTGAACTTGGGACAGGCTGCTCCTTCTTGTCCCGTCTCGTTTTGCTTGCATGTGCATGTTCAGTGGAGAGGAAAATGTTCAAAATTGAGGATAAATGAGATGTTCAACACCATATTACGTTCTCTAACATTCCTGACCGTGTACAACGCCAGCACCGACCTCCAGAGGAACAACGCTGAGGACAAGTTTATACGTCGACTCATCCCAGCTGAAAGAAAGTTTACTGCAGGTCGTTGTCCTGACGTTTCTTTCCTCGCTGCGTCTGCTGCGCAGTCTCCTAAACCAGGCCTCCTCCTCCTGCCTTCGACATCCTGGTCGGCTTCTCCTGCTCATCCTCCTTTCAGAGGACATCGTAAGATGCTACTCGCGTGACTTAAAATCATTTATTGAGGCTTGGGGTTAATAATCCGAGATCATTGTACATTTTTTTTCATACGACAGACACTGAATCTTTGCCAGCATGTTATTTTATTTTATCTGGACTGAAATATTATTTATATTATCACAGGTTATTTACCTCAGTAATAATGACGTGGGTTCAAGACAATTGTGATCAGTGAAGAAATGGTATCACATTAACTTCAACTTAATGAGAAGCAGCTCACGTCTGAATCCCACCACTGTTGGCTTATACTTCCACAACAACACATTTGGCTCTTTAAAACAAATTTGCTGGCTCCGAAATTGAGCATTAAGCCCCCTAAGTCTGAAAGAGCCATCGTTTAATCACTTGGGTTGATTGAGTAAGTGTTTGGGAAATATACAATTCTGTTTTAAAATCATTGAGGAACAAGCCAAATAGATACATACATACATATATATACATATGCCTTTAATTGTTGAGATATTCTGGATTATATCACCTTTAAATCAAGGACAAGGTTTAAGTACGAGGATTTATCACTCGCTGTTAGACCTGGTCGACAAGAAAAGTAGGCATATACTGTCATTGCCAGCTGAAGTGGTGGTCATCAATCATAGCACTTACTTCCTGGCCACTGTGGAAAGAGCTCCTGATATAAATAGTAAAATCGACCAATGGAGTGGATATTCATTTTCTGAGCTTAATAATGAATTTTTTTGTCACCATGAGATCCTAATTCTGCTTTGTCTTCCTCTACACAAACACAAAACCACTTATTTTCTACAAATAAATCCATCCATCCATTAATCTTGAACCATTTGAAAAAACTGGGCTATAGTCTAAGCAATAATAGAAATACAAATAACTACAAAACATAGTTTTAAATATACCTGTAACCAGATGTTATATGAATGTTTATATTGCATTTGTGGGGATTTTGTGTTCCGGTGAACCGACCCCTCCCCAGCCTCGTGGTGGAAAATGAAGGACAGACACATGGATGAGTTTAAGAAAAATGCTCGTTTAGTGAATTATGCAAAAGTCAGAGACAAACTTACGTGAACACGGGCGCTAGCAAGCAGAGAGATCTATCGCAGACGTCATCGAATGCCAGAACGCAAAAATCTCACAAAATGGTGGATCTTTTATTGTAGAATATTCAGGTTAACACCTCTAGTCAAATGTACATGTAGGATTGGTCAGTAACTGTAAACACTTGATTCTAAGATGTCCTCCGCATGTGATCGTCGTGGGAATTTACCAAAGGTTGTTGTCTTCTAGAGAGAGACTGTTCCCAGTGACTTGCTGGCCTGTTGTGTCTTTCAGTGTGAGTTCTCAAACAGGTGTCCACAGACTTGCTGGGAATCTGGGATTGTTTAATCTTTCTGTATGTGTGCAAGGCTTTCTGTGCCTGTGAATTGTTACAGTGAGTGGATGCAATGCAAGAAAAGGATTATTTAATATGAATTAAATATGAAAGATTATCAGTTAATCAAGTGACTATTTGAAACGTGTGTTAAATCTAGATGATTGATTACAGTAAAGTTGTCATTTCCTTACACATTGTTTAGTTACAATTTTGTTTCAGCAAATCAGTGACGTCATCACATGACACATTCCGTTAGTGTAAAAGTCACGTACAACAGGAAGTAACAGAGAGACGCTTCCTCGAAAATGATTAAATCGTCCAAGATTTTCTTTTCTGTTCACTAATAAAAAAGCTTTTAAAAAGACGTCATCGTTTGCAGCGTGTGATGTCATCACGTAGGAAGTGCCCGGACCAAATTGGTAGGCCGAACCGGAATTGTACTTGGTAGCTTGGTAACTTAGTTATCTAAAAAATCTCCAGGAAAATCATGTCCACTTATGCTCTGCTGCCCCCTCTTCTCTCATCCTCCTCAGACTTTAAATTACTCTCTGGACCAGCTCCCAAGGCCCATACCACCGGCAGGCAGAGGCAGAGACGCCGCTGACTGGGAGAAAGCTCATGGACCGGAGTGACACATCGCCTACGGTGTTCCTTCTTCTTTCCCCCGACTCCCGGCCAGCAGGACTTGTAGAGCGCCGACCATAGTTGCACCCATGCCTTGTGGTGCCTGAAGACCCTTCCCCTATGTGTATCATGTTGTTACTGTACGAATATATGCTTTAAGTCTTTTTTTTGTTTGTATTTTCTTGCACTGTGCCCCCTTCAGGATCAGAGCAGGGATGCCTGATTTTCTCCAACCACACCCCACCTTTCCTCATGTGATCTTTTGCGAAACAAGTTTGGCCCTGCAAATGTCTGCCTCGATCGCTTTTCCCACCTTACTACGATAAAATATTATATCGTTTTTTTCTTCACATTACTGGCAATGAAGCTGTTTCTGATTGTTATTCAAGATAATGTCATTGTGGCAAATATGACTCACATTTTACGCTTACTCTCAGTCAAAAAAAAAAAAAGATTATGATTGTCATCATAATTTAGGCTTTATTTTGCAGCCCATCCTGGTATGTTTTTTATCGTCACCATCATGTGCTGCTTTTTCCTGATGTCTGCAACAGGCTTTCATTTCAATGTTGTCATTTTCTCACCAGCTAATCTAATGAATAGCTTCACTCCAGGGATTGTTTTAATTTGCTCGATGTCAGAAATGCAAATCCTGAAAGTTTCAATCCTTTTGTTTGTTTACTTTGAATAATCAACATGATGAAAACGTCCCACTGAGCTCAGATTAGCAGTGGAACCGCATGACTGTGTAAAGAGATAAACCACAACAGCAGCGCGTGAATCCTCACTGATTTGTATGTTCCTTGATGGTTTCCTGGAGAACTTTACCGATGGATTCTCTCACTAAATCCAGGTGGATTTATTTTAATTAAAAATAAGAGTTTTCCAAAGATGTAGCCAACTGGGAACATACCTGGTTGCTCCGCCAGGCTAGTCGACTGTTCACACCCTTCTTGCAGACACACATCAATACTTTTTCTGTCAAGCTGAAAAAGAAAACGCACATTTCTTAAGGAGAAAAGTCTGATAATCCCAAACAGATGATTATCCTAATAGTCATAGTGAACTTCCTCACATTGACAGCATTTGTTGGATCTCATAGTGTGACTTAAATGTTGTATCCAGCGGCATCCTTCAGAATTCCCTGCCTTGTTAACTTAGGTAATTGCGAGGATGTGCAAATATCACCCATCAGGTCTCTCCCAGGTATCGCCTTGTGAGTTGGCAGTTAAATTTAAAAATAACCTCTTCCTGCTGCACGAAGGAAATGATTACAGGGATATGTCACAGTGAGGGAGCGTCTTATGAATGGCAGACCTCTTGTGTTATGTTTGATGAGCCACACACACACACACACACACACACACATACAAAGTGCACACACACTGATCTAGGATTCATTAAAAACATTCATTTTTTAATGCGAGAATTTCCAGTCGTCTCTCTCATTTTGGATGTCAATTAGGATTTTCTTTGCTTTAGAAGTGAGGCAGTTAAAGCATGTGAAAGGAGTGGTGCATTTGTGTTCCTGCACAATTATGACTCTGTCAGTCACTCCGGAAATCCCCATTATCTATCTATTCTTATTTCTACAATTTGTGAAAAAAACATTAGTATGTTCTTTTTTTTTTAATGAGCAGCTAATCCTGGTGGGATAACCAATCCTGGGCCTGAAGCAAACGGAAACAATGCAGTGTCTCTTAATCCTTTAATACACCGGAATGCTGGTATTTTTTTTAATACATACATGAATAAAAAATGCTTTATTAATTTGTGTGTTTTAGTTGTATGTATATATTTATTTATCAAGTCTGAACATAAGTTTTACTATCATTCATAGCAACTCCGAAGACATATGAGGATAAGCTAATATTCGCCATTGCTAGCTTTTTGGCTAGCTTGTAATTATTCGGCCCTAAGGAGGAGATTTAAGTAATTGCAAATCGCAAATATGTGTAATTCAGATATCATTGCATTGTCACTGGTTTGGTCAGGCTAGTCGTTCAACTGAGCCCTTGAGGTATAGGATGTTTACTGCTGATTTAAAGCTTGTTACTGGTTCAGAGTACCGTAGTACACAGAGATTATTTTAACCGGAAAGGCTGGCACACCATCATCCTTCAAGGTGTTGACGGAACTACTAGGGAGCCTTCATGTCGTCCGGGTTCTCAGACTCTCCTCGCTGTAGAAGTTAGCCAGCTGGGAAAACCACTTCCCAGCACGAACAAGGAACATTGGCTGGGTTACGGCTGGCTACTATATCTGTGGCCTGAACATGCTGGCCCAGCACACCCAGAAAGGCCTGGTTGACTGCTGCAGTCTGGGCACACCAGCCTCGCCTCTCAGGGCAACTTTGTAAATAAAGCATATATATTATTGTTTAGCTGTTGCAACTCGCCTTGTCCTGCATGAGCTTGTGATGGTGTGTGAGCTAATGTCGGTGTTGATAAGAATTGGCTTTTAAAAAAACATATACCCAGGCTCAGACCTACACTCTCAGACCTCCACGCTTAGACCTGCTTTAAGACAAAATGTTACAATTTAATTTATCCTTCAAAAAAAGGGTCAGTTAATTATGATCAATAAATAATTGATCTTATCTATCAATCATTTATCTATTTTTCGTCTAAATTAATGTATGTGGCAGATCCATAGATTAATGTTAACCAACGAGGCAGAATATGGTTTATTTTGTACAAATAATATTGAAAATATACAGATTAAAAATTATTATACAATTCACTAGACCTACAGTAAGAATGTACACTTCAAGGTGTGACTGACTAGTGTTTAGAACTGGACAACTCAAGCACAAAGAGAAATACACGAATATACAGTAAAGTTTAAGGTTAAATAGTTATAAAATTAAATGAGCAATTAAGTTATCACAATTAATTAATTAATTTTCTACAAAGACAACTTCAAACATTTGTCCGTTTGTGAAAAAATAAAGATTTAAACGGCTCCAGTATTTGTTCTCGCTCATCGTCGTCGATGAGAACGCCTTCCTCAGATGAGAGCATTTTACTGCCTCTTCCAGGTACTCTCCCTTCATCTGAAGAATGTCAGGCAGCTCAACTCTTGCTAAAAAACAAAGTTTGTTTTCCTCAACCCATTGGCCAGCCCGTCTACAGTCTCAGAGAATTTTCTGCTCGTCCTTCGGAAACACAAGAGAACATGGTTTTCATCCACGGTATTCTATGAATAGAAAAAATCCTAATAATGCAAAGAAAACCTTTTGAAAAAACTAACCTCAGCAACAATTACGTCACTTTTCTCCTGAAGTAAGACTGGTGGATGTTCACCCCTTACCCGGGAAGAGAGGCAGGTACCAACGAAAGCGACCGTACCTTCACATGCTGCCGTCCTTTCTCCAACCTGCTACACCAGAAACATCAGGGTCTCCATCTCCAGATAACCCCTAGCGGGAGTCACCCATGGGTTACGTAGATCCCAGTGCACACGCAAAACTTCCGATAGACTGGACCTTAGATTTTGATGGATGATAATGGCTACCTGTTTTGTTTCAGATAAAGGGTAGATTATAAGTTTCCAGTATGCAATTTTAAGTTTTGGGAGCAGCAAGGTGGCAATGTCCTATTTTATGTTGGGGCCTGAACGCCCCTCGTGTCTTTTTCCCTACCTGTTGATGTGCTGAGCACTGCCGCTCCAAAGATAATGTGAGTTAAACGGCTGGAAGTTTCTGTGTGATTTCTTCACGAGTGCAAGTTACCACAAAAAGTAACTGCAAAAGATGTGAGCAGAATCAAGCGAGAGGCTACTGGGAATCCATTATCCTCTATTGCAGTCATATTACAGAACAGCAACCTACCTGGAGTGTCCGGAAGTACAAGGTGCTCTGTACTCATAGAGACATGGTGAATGTAAGAAAGGCTGAAACTAGACCCACACTGAATAAGACACATAAGATGAAACTTCAAGCATGGGCCAAGAAATATCTGAAGACAGATTTTTCAAAGGTTTTGTGCACTGATGAGATGAGAGTCACTCTTGATGGACCAGATGGATGGTCCCGTGGTTGGATCAGTAATTGGCGGAGAGCTCCACTCTGGCACCAGCAAGGTGGAGTTGGAGTACTGGTGTGGACTGGTATTATTAAAGATGAGCTGGTTGGACCCTTTAGGGTTGAAGATGGACTTAAACTTTATCGTCAACAGATCAAGAAACCGACAGATTCCATGGATGGACGGCTTTTGATACAGAACTCTGCAGCGAGACATTTCTCCGATCCTTAAAACTCTTCACTGGCTACCAGTTTTTCAGGATCAACTTTAAAATTCTGATTCTTACTTTCAGAACTATTCATGGTCAGACTCCTCCTTACATCACTGATCCGATCCAGCCTTACACCCCAGCTCGGGCTCTTAGGTCTGTGGATCAGAATCTACAGATGGTTCCTGAACATGCTTCTGGACTAGAGGAGAGAAATCCTTCCAGGCTGTTGCTCCTAAGCTTTGGAACGATCTTCTTCTCCCTCTGAGCTTGATGGAGTCTACTGACTCCTTCAAGAAACATCTCAAGACATTTTTATTTGTGCAGGCTTTTCCTTGATTCTCTGAGCCTTCTGTGTTGTTCTCGGTGTTATCTTGACCTTTTAAGTATATATTTTATTGAGTATTGTTTGATTGTCTAAGCACTTTGTGACCCTGGTCTGGAAAAGCGCTGTATAAATACTAATTACTTACTTACTTACTTACTTTTGAGTGTTATTGAAGGAAGGGTGGCTATATTGGTTGTTAACATTTCAGAAATGTATTTGTACATTTTTAATTGTTTTATTATTATCATCACTTTAACAGATGCAAATGAACAGGTGAGTTGGGATAAGTTTGATTTTTCTTGAGCGGCATAATAATTCTGCACATTAATAATTGTGCAAACACATATATATTTTTAACATTTTTATGATAGCCGACACCTCACTTTTACTTCTTTAAATATCCAAGTTTGAGATGTATTAACATTTTGGATTGATCAGCAGCACTGTTGCCTAATGTTAACTTGCCTAATAATTGAGCATGCAGTGTATGGTATATGACAGAATGATTAATGAACTTACAATGGTGAAGTCAAAGGGAGCATCCAAAACAGTATACAGGGCATACTATAAAAAGAAAATAATTACACGTTACTCATCCACAAATATAGAAGCACATAAGACAAAC
Organism: Callionymus lyra; assembly: GCF_982586985.1. NCBI lineage: Eukaryota > Metazoa > Chordata > Actinopteri > Syngnathiformes > Callionymidae > Callionymus > Callionymus lyra. Next base: position 17,372,351 of record NC_141827.1, read on the forward strand.
GGGCACAATCCGGTCTACCATCAACATGAAGATGCCACCCTCATTCCCATGTGGCCGGCCAGGACAACCCTAAAGTGGGAATGAAATACTTAATAATGGGAGTAAGAGGATCTGAAATCATAAAAAACAAACGTAGAGTCTGAGAAAGGTTTCTAGAATTAAAAAGGCAGATAAATTAGAACCAAAAAGGTCAATAAAATGCATATTTCATGTGCACACAACACACGTTAGTCAGGAACAAAATGTCCATGCAAATGCACACACAAACAGTTAAACATGCTTTTGTTATAGGAAACTCTTTTTCAAGTAAACACCACAAAAAAAAAAAAAACAAGCACACGTCAGAACTTCTTGGGAACAGGAAATTTAATTTTGTTATGGACTTCAGTACTGTTCTCATCTCCTCATCACCAAATCCCAATTTTGCATAAGCAAACTTGGAGTCAAGAAAGATGGATTCTCTCTAATGGATTAAAATCCTATACTTCATGTTTATGTGAGAGGACAAGACACCACAAAACACATTCAGATCATGAAAATAAAAACAAACAGTATCTAAAAGAGCAAAAATGTAATGCTCTAAACTGTTTAAACCACATTTAACAGACACAGTGCAGATTGTTATGAATACAACATAAATTAGAGAGCAGCGAGATAGTGATTGTTCTTTTAAAATAGTAAAAATAGTGATGTGTAGTTTTTGGTAGCCCATCATTACTCACAGACAAGAGGTAGTGTCCGGGTTTCCAAATGGGAATTGACGTTGGAATCTCTTGTGGAAACATAATTTCAAAGAAAACAGACATGGGTCCTTTATTGTTTTTGCTGTACTTGATTCCCCTCGGTAAAATCATTCAGAGATTTCCAGATGTTTCTTATCACATTTTTGCTGATGACATCCAGCTCTACTGCTCTTTTGACCCAACTGAGCCCCAGAGGCTGAACAGCTTAGTCAATTGTTTGCTAGAAATCAAACAATGGCTGAGTGAAAACACTACAGATAAATGTGGACAAAACTGAAACACTAGTGATTGCTCCTGATGATAAGATTCCAGGATTGAGTCAGTACTTGGGTGACTTAGGTCAGTCTGTCAAACTGAGCCTGAGAAACCTGGGTGTTGTATTTGATAAAGACATGTCTCTTGTTCGACATTGCAGAACACTGACCAGAAACTGTTTCCTTCAAATGAGAAAAATCTCTAAACTTAGGAAAATGTTGTCGGAACATGATCTGGAGCTTGTAATCCATGCGTTTGTTTCTTCTCGTCTGGACTATTGCAACAGTTTGTTTTCATGTCTTAACAAGAAGGAGCTGTCTCGCCTGCAGTTGATTCAGAACTCTGCAGCGAGAATTCTGACCTGCTCAAGTAGAAGAACTCACATCTCTCCGGTCCTTAAAACTCTTCACTGGCTTCCAGTTTCTTTCAGGATCAACTTTAAAATTCTGGTTCTTACTTTCAGAACTATTCATGGTCAGGCTCCTCCTTACATCACTGATCTGATCCAGCCTTACACCCCAGCTCGGGCTCTGAGGTCTGTGGATCAAAATCTACTTATGGTTCCACGCACACGGCTCAGGACCAGAGGAGAGAAATCTTTTCAGGCTGTTACTCCTAAGCTTTGGAACGATCTTCCTCTCTCTTTGCGCTTGATGGAGTCTACTGACTCCTTTAAGAAACATCTTAAGACGTTTCTATTTGTTCAGGCTTTTCCTTGAATTTCTCGAACTCCTGTGTTGTTCTCAGTATTATCTTGATCTTTAAAGTATGTACTTTTTTTGAGTATTGTTTTGATTGTTTAAGCGCTTTGTGACCCTGGTCTCGGAAAGCGCTATATAAATAAATATTACTTACTTACTTACTTACTTACTTACTTACATCAATTACGTACCAAAATAAATAAACACTTTTTTGATAACACGTCAAGTGCAGGATCTGAAAGCAAGACTTACATGTAAACTTAATACAAGCTGTAGGATGATGTGAACACCACATATAGATCTGCTGCAAATATGCTTCTTACCTAAGAAATACATGTGTGAATAAATATACACATACTTGGTATACTTGTATACACTCACACACACGCACACAAGTGTCATCTGGGACCTAAAAAAGGAAATGAATAAAATTGTTAATAATGTTGTATGGAAGCACAACACATGCACACTTACCTTCAAATGAAATGCCATTTTTGATATGAACCTTTAGATGGCTCAGGGTTTTATGCTGCTTTGCAGGTTTAAAACCTGGGCACAGGGGACACTGAAATAGTTTGCAGCATGTTGTACAGCGGGAAACTATTTCTGTTCCATTTAGAATGATTGATTGGTGCATCTATGTGAGAAAACGAAAAAACAACATCCATATGTACTTCGGACTGGACATTAAACTAAAAAAGAACTCCATGTTGTTTAGTATTAGAACAACTATTTTATAGTGATCTCTCAAGATACACTTCGTTACCAGGGTAGTATCTACAGCTGTACATGGATTAAAAAGTTAACTATCCAGACCACAAACTCAGTATGCCTACAAAAAACACACATGCCAAACCTCGGCCCTTTGTAAATTTTGCTTTAAAACGAAGATGAAGAAAAAAACAAACAACACATCTATGAGGCTAGCTAACACGTCTAACGTCATACCAAGGTACTTATAGTTGTCAACTATCTCCACCTCGTCACCTCTGATGGACACTGGATGTAGGTTTGTCCTAGACCTCCCAAAGTCCAAGAACTGCAGATGGTTCTTCTAACTCTATTACACAAAGTCACATATCAGACTCCTGTACTCATGTCATCAGCATACTTCTGGAGGAGACTCAGCTTGGAGTTGTAGCAGAAGTAGGAAGTGTAGATGGTAAAGAGGAGAGGGGCCAATAGTGTCCCCTTATGGGCTCCTGTGTGCAGTACAGTTGCACCTAACTGTGGCAACATTGAAAATGAACTAATTTAAAGGGTGACCTGAACCCTAATTAAGTCCATCGCTCACTGAAATTCTACTAGTTCACACTCAGTCTTGGTATACTTCGGAAAAATAAAACTTTAACATTGGCTTCTTAGTCTAGATCTGAAAATTGAGATGGTTTCAATATGTTTGGGGTTTTATTAGTTGAAGGAGAAATATGGCTTGTCATCTGAGTGACTACTAAAGCTTTACGGTAGCTCATACCAAGACACCAAGATGCCAGTTGTAATGAGCAAGAATTGAATCATGTACAGTTTATTTCATTATTATCCAGGCATAATGATTCATAAAGATAACAATGATAGGTTTTTAGGAAAATTGCCATCATTAAAATCGTGATAAAACACCAACTGTCATGTTATGAAATAGACGATCATAAAACCCTTCTGTCACACAGCAAATCAAAAAAATTAGAGGCAAGTCCTGAGCTATCAGCATGGAGGGAAATGTTTTTATTGGCACTGTGATTTAATTGGAAGTAACACACACAGTCTAAAATATATTTTTTAATGATTAAATTCCATCTTGTCAGATGACATCAGTTAACAAAACTCTGTCATTTGCATACAGTCCTAAACAATTTCATATAAAATGATTGTGATTGAAAAAGTGCACAGCTGCAACTTTTATTATCAATTATTCCCTTTTTTCTAGTTATTTAATTGCTATTTATGTGGTTGACATTACTCTGAGGTCGATGTTTCTAGTTATATTGAACTCAGGGCTGATCACTTTGTGGTAAAAAAGTATCTTTAAAACCGTTCGACTGAAGTCACTAGTCATAAGTGTTCAAATTGAAATAAACAATCATGGAAAATTTGAATAAAAGGTATAATTTTACTTGACTTTAAACTGGGCCTTTTCCATATAATGTGTTCATCTAGAATGAAGCCCAAACTCTTTACCTAAAAAAATTACACCCTCAAGTTCTTTATTTATTGGTAGTTTTCTAAGACAGGTTTATAATATTGCTCCAAAGTTTGGTGCTCATCCGTTGGGGTTCACCTTTTTTTTACAAGACGCTAGCATCTCTTTACCTTCAGATGGGGTGGGCGGATCCTAACTGTTGTTTGTGCGTATGCTCCAAACAGCAGGTCACCGCATATCCCACCTTGTTGGATACCCTGTAAACTGTTGGCAGAGTCTTCAACCACTGCCTCTATGAAAGCTTCAATCATGTCACAGGGGAGGCAGGTGATATCTAGACCAAATGGGCCATGCTTCGTGTCTCAATTATCGAGGCAGCTGATTGGAGCAGGGGCTATAAGGTGGGAGATGCCTGTAGAGACAATCAACCCAGAACTAGTGTTGGGCTGATTAAGCTTCATGAAGCAGTGTCATTTTATTAAAAGGTCAGTAGGTGGTGCCATTAGTTTTAAAGTTAAGTGATGTTTCATTAGAACAGTTGTTTAAAACAAGGTCTTTTAAGGGGTCCTGGTAAGGAAGGTCCACCAATGTAAACCTCAGATTTAGAATTAGCATGACTTTTGATACAAACAAAGACTTATTGATGTCATGCAGAAAGATTTGGAGGCACAAGCAGATGGACTCCTAAAGACACTGCAGGAACTCAACCTTGAACTAAAAACAGCTAGGTCTACCAAGCGACTGCAGTGAAAAGAGGTGGCAGAAAAATCAGTGGTCATTACAGTTCTTTGATGAAATGGACCATTTGTTGAGTGGACAGGATGATGTTGTCTTCCTTGTTTGGCAGTTGGCTAATCAGCAACAACTGTGTCTTCTTACAAACAGCCAGCACCACTACGCGACACAACCCAGTGGAACAAGTGTTGGAGGGGAGATGACAACTTTCTGTACCTGAGGGAGGCTACGAAAATTTCAATTCAATTCAATTCAATTTTATTTAAAGTGTCTTATCATAACAAAGTTATCTCAAGACACTATACAGTTGAAGTAAGACTATAATTTGAGACATTAAATAACTTGATGTGTCCCTATATTGAGAAAACATAAATAACTCTTATTATTATTTTTATTATTATTATTATTATTATTATTATTATTATTATTATTATTATTATTATTATTATTATTATTGTGTGAATGGCACTTTTCTCTTCAGACCTAAACTTTGTAATTTTTTCAATTCTGCTCGTTCCCGAAATGCGGTCTATGTTCTATCTTTCTTTTATCTCTTCTACTCTTTCTTCTATTCCTCTCTTTCTACCATTTTATTCCCCATTCACATAACCCTATGACCTTTCGGTAAATTAATCTACTCACGCCTAAAAAATGAATTCCACTTTTGCTGATAGTACTACTAATACTACTACTTTTCTACTTCTACTACTACTTCTTCTATTACTACTTCTACCAATACTACTAAAACTACTACTAATTATACTGCTTTTACTAATTATAATTGTACTACTAATTCTACTTCTAGTTTTACTTCTAATTCTCCTAGTACTTCTACTTCTACTTTTACTACTAATTTGTCTATTAATTATACTAATACTTATACTTTTGCTACTAATTCTACTACTGATTCTACTACTACTAATTCGACGACTGCTTATACTTGTTTTTTACTATTAATTCTACTACTTCTACTACCAATTCTACTACTTCTACCACATCTTCTACTAATTCTACTTCTGTTTTTACTAATTGTACTTATACTCCAAATTATACTTGTACTTTTACTACTAATTCTTCTACTACTACTCAGGGCCGGGTCTAGACAGGCATGTATGAGGGGGCAGCCACAAATCTTGAGGGGGCATTGTGCTGTTACTTACTTACTTACATGTAAGTTTGAGGGGGCACAACATTTATTTGAGGGGGCCAGGCCCCCTCTTGCCCCTGCCTAGACCCGGCCCTGCTACTACTTATACTTTTACTACTAAATCTACTTGTACTTTTACTACTAAATCTACTAATAAGACAAAAGAGTCCATCCATCCATCCATCCAGTTAAATTGTTGGTGTTTGGATACAATATTACAAGAGAAACAAAGAGCAATAACAATCTCATGACTACAGCAGTGTCCCTTCCTTTTGTCATCTTGCTCCACCGATGACATCACTGACGCTACATTGGCCGTGAAAAGCAGCAGCAGTTGCAGATTTTGGTCAGGATACGAAAGATGATTCAATTTTCGACAGTAACATCTCTGTGTCAACTCAGAACAACGGAATGAAAAACATTGGTGATGTTTGCTTCAGGGTGGTTAATTTGCTTATTCACTGTCAATCAAAAAAGTATTAAGCCATAGACAGATCATCCAAATCAAGACAAGAGACACTTAGTATCCAATGGGTGGGACACAGCTCGGCATTTATCAATCATCTACTTTGCTGAGGCAAAAACACCTACTAGATTCCTCATTGAGGTTAATGGACGCCCTGCTTCTGCACCATGACGCTGCAGGGATGAGAGTGAAGTCGTGTCGGTTACCTATCATAAGAAGATCATACTGAACAAAAGGATCACATAATAATCCAGGAGTTGTTTGTAAAACAAAGCAAGCGAAAAGTGTCACTTTCACTGTCTCTCTCACCATTTTCTCGACTGAATTCTATAAATGGAATGCGCTTAAGTTGGTTGTGGCGTCATTTGCTGATCGAGTTCTGAATTAGTGTAAGGTGCCATTACATACCTCTACATACTTTTTTAGGACCGGGTTTATGGTCTTCTAATCATGGGACAAAGTTTCTGTTGAATCCAACAAGGTTATCTCTTCTTCTTGTGTTGCCTCTGGTGGTGGAGACTGTTCGTCTTGATTCAGACACAACACAAGGGATACCACAAACATGTTTTTTTTAGGCCACCAGGTCACCTTGACCCAGATCTCTGAGCAACTTGCAAAAATTGTTTTCTAGAAAATGATCTAGAATTTGTTTAAAGAGTAGAAATCTTTTCTCACATTAATATTAGTGTGTGGTCAGAATCCCAGTAGCAGTAAAACGGTCACCTTCTCTATTTTGCAAACATTTCCTTAAAGCACGAAGGTAAAAATACTTTAAGAACTCACAAACAGAGTCTGTTTTTGTTTTTAACAATACCCTTGTTAGTTTTTGTCTTATAGACTTATGTCTAATTTAATCTTGACACCAAATCTACATTTACACAATCTTATAAAAGCATTTAATCAGCTTGATAGATGATAACAACAATAAATTACCAACTTTTTCTTTGACATTTCATAATCGTCCAGATTCTATTGTGTAGAATCCTTTCTCCCTGTGTCCTCCATGTTTCTTACATAGGTATAACTTAAATTTGAGTCTTTATCTGTTTTACGTAATCTCAATTTACTGAGGTTTACATACAGTAGGTGCTCCATATGAGTAGTGAGCTTCCTTTTTTCCACAAATAATTGTCTTGTCTCCTCAAAGGACAGATTTCTCCCTCACTGATTGAAAAGCAGGACTCAGGACTTTTAGTAGCTGACAAGTCATTTTTCAATTTCTGTCTAATGTCGATTTGGCCCCGCCTCTTCAGCACCACTTTAACTGTTATCACAGTTTTCAGAGTAGAGTTTCAAAACAACTGCCTCAGCCTTCTATGGATTTCACAGTACTTAAAGGTTATGATCATCCATTTCTACCTTGTGCTGGGCTGGGATGACAACGTTTCTTTCGAGGGGTTTCGCAACTTGATCTATAAGGTTGTTTTTTTTCTCTTTTTCTTTGCAAACTGCATTCACTATAGAATCCAACGTTTTAAAGTTTTTGCATCTAAGATCAGATTTGTTTTCACCTGGTTAAGCTTCTTTTCTCAGCTCAGATTCCAGAATGTCAATCCTATAATTGTATCCCTCTGTAATCCTTCTTATATCGCTCACTCTCTTGTTTTGAGTCTTTTTTAATTATTATTTTGACCAATTCTCTCAATATAAATTCTTTGCTAGGTCTTTCTACTCATTCCTTTATGCCCTCATTTATTTATTTAAGCTTTTTTCTGTCCATAATGTCTTCATTTGTTTCCTCCTCAATTCTTACAAAATGAACCCCAGCTGCAACTTCTTAAGCTTACTGGTTCCAGTCCGTAGTGTCAGGTCGAACCAACTCCGATGCAATGTTAAACTCCGTAACAACTCTCTTACGCTTGTGTTTACATTTTTTTTTTTCCACATTTGGTGGTCTGTTTAATTTCACGATGTATTAATGTTTTTTGTTTGATGTTTCACTATCCTTCCTTGGTTCGTCTTTTTCCCCCCTCCATTTTTGGGGGGGTCATTTTGTCAAGTCTTTTGTGTTTGGGTAATACGTTGTTAACTGGCACCTTGTTGTGGCTCCCTGTTCTCCCGTCACGACATACACTGGTATTAATATCACAAACATTAACTTCATTAACCACGCTGGAAATAAAATTGTTGTTCTTGCTAGTTTCGAGATGGTGAAACCTGTCACCATCTCGAGACCTCCTCCAGCATATGTGGCTCTTAATTGATACTCTCTTACATTAATTTCTCACACCTATCATAAAATCTCCACTCGAGTAGTGACGGCAGAATACATTGACAATATGTAATTTTACAGTGTAGGCTCAGGAGCTGCCGTTGTTTGCGAACTTCCTGTTAATTAAGCAATACATATCTCTAGCAGGGAATAACTGATATGAAAATGTCAGCTTTGGGAAAGTTAACTAAACAGGCCATAAATACTATGAAAATGAAAACAATGCAACTAATTTGTGTTTAGCTTCTTTTTTTTTAAAACTTTTACAAACAATAAAATGAAAAACATCTACCAAGTAATCACAGCGTTCTCCATCCACTTCAACTATTTATAACAGGCCTTACATGCCGACACAATATATTGGCTGACACTTGATACTTAAGGATACTTTCAGCAAAAATAAAATTAACTAATTCAAATTTCAATCAAACAATTATTCTTGCTATGGACAGTATAAATATAAATACATAGAGCAATCACTTCAAAACAGAGCACCCTCATGCTTCAAACTTACTACATGATGTAAAATTAGAGTTCAACATTTAATCATGAATCACTTGACCAAGTTACTAGAAGTTGGCGAAACAAAACACAAATAAGTGTAAAAATATGCATTAAAGACTGTTTCTTTGAGGTGCCAAGGTTATGAAACGCTCCAGGCTGCGATGCTTTTTGTTCCATGCGTAAGTATAACCTTTGATGAGGCTCATGAACAAGGCTGCAGGCTTGAAGAGATATTTTACAGTTTAAGTGTGATTCACCCTCTGTTTTCTGAGGCTGTTGAGGAAAATTTTGACTTCGGCTCCCATCCCTCACAGGCATCTTTTATACGAAGACAAAACATTTCCTGGTGTTTCATTTAAATGTAATTACACACAACCGCTAACAGTGCATTATACTTAAAATCATACAATGTTGGATTTTTAAACACCAATGAGTTAATATTATAAGCAACAATATTTCACGTTAGTATTGTTGTTTGATTTAATTCTGCAATGCTTGGTTTTATTTTAGAAATGCTTTTTACTCTCTAAGTTTGTCTGGACAACCCACCTGGAGAGTCTTTGAGTTTTATGTGACGACCAAACTGCTTCACAACAGTAGGTCAGACACTGTGTTTTCATATGAAACACCAAGATTCTTTTTGTCAAATTTTTAGAGCCAGAAACACACTTTAAAACACATGAGCGTTAAATGAAAAATACGTTTAAAGAGGAATATAGATATGATAACGCAGTAAAAATACGCACTCTAGCCAGAAAACTTTTCTTTTTTTAATGTATAGGCCTGTCAAGAGACTTTCATTTCAGTTGAGCTCTCTTCCGGGTGTAACAGGAGAAACTTTACACTAAGGAAAATGATAATAGATGGAATAAAATTGAATTTATTCACAGACAGGATGGTCCAGATTAGAAGCCCAAACCGGGCAGAATTAGCTGAGCAGATTGAATTTGAGTCACATTCTCCTGAAAACGAAAAACTTATTATTCCAACATTTGAACATCGGGACTAAAAAGATTAAAAAAAAGATAGAGTTTGAAGAGCACACTTTCTTGGTCTTGTTCTGAAACACTCTTATTTTTTAGAAACTTGGCAAGAAAATGTTTCTTACTTCAATAGCAAAACCTTCACGTAATCAGGTAAAATTTGTGTCCTCATTTCTTAAAACATTTTCAGATAAATGTACCTCATCATTATGTCCAATAAGACTATGTTTACTTCAAATAAGACCAACACTTGCTTTGATTTACGTTCTTGCTGTGAAATATCAATAAGCTCATCGTAAGGAAATCACATAAGTTCATCATGTTGTTTGCTTAGATGTCACCATCTCTTGCTACGTACTTACAAAGTCTGATTCACATGTGACATGCGACAGAAACGCCACATTAACACACGATGAGAACACAGCTGCCGCAGTTGTGCCAACACCAGCTACATATTTATTCATCCCAGTGATTGATTTTCCCTCTTTTTTTTCTTTTTTTCAAATCTCCTCCCTGCCTCCGAATTGGAGTGTTGACAGATGAGCGCAGCATGCAGCAAGGTGCCACTGGCAATATATAAAAGCTGATTTTCATCTCAAATGTCTTTCTCTTCCTTTTTTTTCGCTGGCAAGTTGTAGAACCAATTACATAGCTAAGATATTTTTGTGTATTGCCAGCATATTCTCTGAGGTTTGAATGATTATTTTCTAAGCGGTTGGAACAAGGCGAGAAAAGTTTTTCAAGGAAACCTACAAAAGATCACAGAGACGAGGTGGATCATCCCTGGGCTCCACTTTGTTCCTCTCAGGTGTGATTCATTACTTGTCTGCTTAACAGTGTGGGCAGTATTTGGCCAGCGATACTCTCCTACAGCCAATGAGTCTATTCAGAGATGCGACCAGATCAATAGAGTTTACTTTTCTCCGTGCCAGAAACACTTTGTCAGAGCCCCTCAGCAGTTTATGCGAGTTCCTGACCTGTGACCCAGTGACACACATTTATAATGCCAGGAATCCAAAACAAACTCGCATTAGATATTTATATCTGTATCTCACCGGGTGTTTCGTTTGACCATTACCGTTCACACTTGAGTGAAGCACACCTCTGTCATCTCAGCTCTGGTATGAGGGATTTCAGTTCGGTTTAAACACATTAATCCTTGATAGGCACCAGATGCTCCATGAACAGCACCACAATGTAACCAATAACAGCTAGATTCACATATCCAACTAGTATGATTTGGTTTAAGAATTCTAGGAATAATAATGGAATCCGCATTATTACTGTATTAAATACTTCATTAATGGAACAGAAAATACCTGACGGATAAAAAAAGCTTTGTTCCCAAATCTCAGCGTGCAGTCACATTTCACACTGAGGCATTTTGGCAAGACAGACCTCAGCGTCTAACAAAGTGCTCCTGAATACCATTAACCGGCTACACACAACCATCATCATCATCAGACCACAGAGCTTTTGCTCGTGTGTACGTTGGTGCCTACATGTGTGGAACCCTTTGACAGTGATGGATGGAACCTGGCTTCTGCCGGCACCCTTCTTGCCACTCACTTGCTGACTGACTCCCATACCTTATTCATGAGGGTGTGCGGCAGGAACAGGGAAGAAAAGATTGGAAAAAGGTTAAAGTATGTATTAAGGGAACTCTGTGATGTCAGCTGAGATGCCTGCAGGATTTGAAGGAAGGGAGGTTTTTACTTACTCAGATTTGGTCTGTGACTGTGCTGAGCTGTTTCTAGCCTCCAAACCATCCATCAGTGACCACATCTACATGCTCGCCTAGACATTTGACCAACGTTAAGTAAGATTATGTCAAAGTTCTAGTCTAGATTAGTGATTTAGCATCATTCACAATGTTCCCACTTTAGCATCAGCGTCACCCTTGAGCAACGTGATGTGTTGTGCACTAGTTACGGGTTGATGAGGCCTTATGAGTGCTGTGTAGTGAAGACACTGTAGCTGTGTGCCAAATTGCGTACTTCTCCGAGTGCACTGGTTTATAGTACAAATTAAGATAGTGCACGTACTTGTCCAGTGGGCAAATTTGAACAGGGTAGTACTGTCTCACATCGAACACACCGCTTGAAACAAGTTAATAAGTTGTGTTTCATTGTGTCATTATTTTTGTTGTGTTGTTTTGTGGTATAATTAGTGTTTTCTTAGTTAGTGACGTAGCTTCTTTTAAGCGTTATCTACGTCACTAAGATGGCGGGGATGAGGGTGGAAAGCGTCCATCAATCCACACTCAATTTTCTGGCCATTTAAGTGCGCCATTTTAGTGCTCATTACGCACTACATTTTCGCACAAGTGCAAAAGTGCGCGATTTGGGACACAGCATGTGTGATCAGTGTTGGGAGTCACTTGTTGTTAATTAAAATATTTTTGGGAAGTTTGTTTTAGTGATGTTACTAATTATTTTGTCAAAAATTGTAACACGGTAATGATTACTGGATTTTAACAGGTTTATTATTTGAGGGATTGTCCTTCAGATTAATCAGCTCACTGCTCAGAGCAACAGAGTCACAACGTTTTAAGACCTGCGTCTCCTATTTTTTTTTACAGGAGGCTATTTTTCTACACGATGATGAATAGACAGCCTTTTATGTTATTGGTCTTTTAAAAATAAATCCACAATGAATGCTGGTAATGTGACTAAGCAACTATTTTAAAGTAACTTACCCCATACTGATCATGGTACTGTGTCATCTTTTTGAAAGGCCACTAGATGGACTGTTTGATGCATTATAAGTCGCCAACAAACTAATAATATATAACTGATAGCACATGAATTGAAAAAAATATTCACAACGCCTCACTAGACAGCCTATGAAGTCAATTGAGCACATGATGGGTCAATGAAACTTCATGATACACTGTCCTGATTTTCAGGGCTCACTAGACAACATCCTCCACTCCATGATCTGTTGTTGTGCAGTGATGTTCTATTGAAACCTCACATCATTTTTAAACTGAAGACACGACCAACTGAGTTTCAAATAACATTGCTTCATGAAGCTTCATCAGCCCAACGTTGTTTGTTGCTCTTTCTCATCTTAAGCTTGTGATCCGGCCTGACTCGCCATTCTCCACACAGACTTAAAACGATTCCTACACGTATACATTGATAAATGACCTCGAACCAGCATGTGATTGTTATGGTTCAGGATTGACGATGTTGAGAAGGCTGATGAGGTTTGAAGATTTGTGGTTATCTCAAAGATCATGGATCTTATCCACGTAGTCATATATAGTGAAAAGCGATGTGATTGAGTTTAAGAGTCAAGACTTGAGATACTGAAAGGATCATCGTAAGTTTGGAAATAATAAAGTTGTCAGAGTAAATATGTTAAAGGCTCTCTGATCATGATTTAGATGACAGTTCCCTTGGTGAAAAATAGGTAAGAGTTTATAATATGTTTGTAATATATCAACTGTATGACACATTCTACTTAAACAATAGGCAAAGTCTCTTTTTTTATTATTATTTAACAGCTGAAGGCAAAACAACAGTTTATTGGTGCTAAATCATGACTTCAAATGAGTCTTTTCCTTGTGAACCACTGGTGGCAGTTTTAATATCGAGCCATATATTGCTTTTCAGTATTTATTGTGCTTAATGAAAGAGTGAGGAAAGTAGGATGAGTGCTTCCAAGATGTGACTATGATTTATACCACCTTGCAGCTATGTTAAAAATTGGTGACAACGAAAGTTGCATAATGGATTCCCTTTTTTTTTTTACAAGCTTATGCATAATCACCTAGAAAATTGAATGTAAATTGAATCCTCCTCACTCTCATGTTTTCTTGGGCAAGTTCTAAAGTATTGTCACTTATATATTTCCCCAGAATGTTTTACATTCTCATGTGTTGTTGATTGTTCATGTTGTGTTACTTTGTCTGGACAACCCGCCCGGAGAGTCTGTGAGTGTCAACAAGATTAAACTACTTTATGGCAGTTGGTCACGGTCAATGTTTTTATATGACTGTAGTTCTTAGAGGCTGTATTAAGGTTACCAGGAAGATGAAACGAGAAACAGACACAAGGGCCTTTTTTAAACAAATGCAGAACACTTGAAATGGTGGAAGTAAATTGTGGAGTGTGGTGCTGATGGGTTTATGAGGGCTCAAGAAACAGCTGATAAGGTATCATAATACAGTGTCTTACTCCTCTTCCAGTCAGCTGTAATCACACCTTTGTTTATACAACGAGTCCCTTGGAGGTGGAGACTTCCGTGATAAATGACATGCAGTGACAAACATATATGCTTGACCAATCACAGCAGAGTGGGTGTGGTTATGGTAAACAAATCTAATATCCAGAAAGTTTTCAGTGGGCCGGGCTTAAGAACATTTAAATACATGTAAATATTTCCGAACTATGCAAAAGGTGTTGTGTTCTCAAAATAATGGCTTCAACACATGGTTTAACAGGAGACCAATTACTTTTGTCACAGATTTATTTTTTCCATTTTATATTTTCTCCTTAAACTGAAATACAGACCTACAGCTGTACGTAAGTTGTCTCTGCGACACTAAAGTCTTTGATCCAACGATGACGTTTTATTGTGTTTGGTTTGAAACTCAAAAAACTATTAATTGTGTGATAAAGTACTTTGACAAATGTCAAGAAAACAGCAGAGTTGGTAAGGAGAGGGTTTTTTTAAACTGTGTTTTACTGTTGTAGAAGTGGATACCAAAGCTCATTCTTGCATTACTGGCAGAAAAAACATGAAATAAAAATATACTTCAGGCTGTTGCACAAGGTGTTCCAGTTGTTCCCACTAGATGTCACTCGATGCAGGAATTACAAGATGGTTGCTCATAGTGTAAACAGTGAGTTGAGCTTCTGTAATATTGTGTATATTCTTTTTCTATTTTTCGCGCTACTTCTGTCTAATGCTTGGTATTTTTTCAATACATATACTGTATAAATAAATGTTTCTTTAGTATAATTTTTAATGTTCATGCTGTATACGCAAACTACAATGTAGATCGTGCTAACAAAGGCTATTGCTAGTCCATGCCGTAACACTGTTAGTGTTAGAAATAACCTTGTTGTTAGCTCAGCATCACTAGTACTGCTGTCTGTCTAGTTTGTTTGATCCTTCAACAAGATCCCACCTGTACCTTTATAATTCGGTATACCAGCTAATGGTATTTTGTCAGCAACGTATTTTGATCGGAAAATATTTTTTATTTAGTACACATTTTAATTAGACTACAGTCGAAGTCTTGTTCTTCTTCCCGACCTCTGATATCAACGAAGATTATTTCTTAAGAGATCAGCAACACAACATATTTAACAGTCTTTTGACAATCTGTAAAATAGATGTGGGTGTAAATATCATGATTTATCAAGTTATAACTTGCCAGTCCAGCTGTCACTAAAACCATGATTGATTCAGTTGATCCATACCTCAATGGACCAGGCTCTTGTTGACCTGGGTTTGATGGACCAGATCAGCACATAGTGGACTGATGAGAAATGAAGCACCCATTTTAAAAAAGGGCTCAGTCTCCATTTATGATAAATGTAGGTTTGAGTACCAGATGCTATCAAAGCGTATCCTTTAAGCATCATGTTTGTCTTCAGAGCCAAAAGCCATTAGGTTCTGCATCATCCGCCAACTGCGTTACTGTGTTGTTTACAAAACCCATCAAGTCCTGCCAAGTAATGTTTTCTAGAGCCGCCGTGTCCAGCAGCCAATGGTCTGTTGGACATGACATGTTGTTTATTTGTTGTTTTACATTGTTGGAAACAATGTTCAAGGCCATTGATTGAAGTAGAGTAAAGCGTACCCTTGTGTCGAAACTGGCTGAGTTAAAGTCTCATTACCAGCCTGTCTGACATGTTACCTTGAACGACCCACTCTGCCAATATGGTGGTGAAAATATTTACCACCATAATTATTAGGGAATTTATTCAGATTTGAAGGAATACATGACACTTTGATTCATTTCGATATTTGAAGGGGTTCTATTTACTTATTTTCATTGGGTTTTTTTTTTTATGAAGTAAGATTCTCCTTAATGATTCGCAAACCTTAACATAAATATTTGATGTATTTTCAGTAGACGAGTCTTGCTGCTGACTGCTACTCTACAGGGTCTATCTCACAGGCCTGGAGACGTCCACTCGACACAATTCGAGTCGATATGTAGTTGCAGGGTATTCAAACATCTAGACTTTTCTGAGACTAGTTGGAGACGTTTTCTCTATTGGGTCTCGGAGACATGTTCATTTAGACACACAGTAGTCGTTACGGAAACTACAAAGACGTCTCTTGGACGTATCCATGGCGTCACAGTGAAGTAGCAGCGACTACTGCGCAAATTGGTTGTCTCGTTGCCAATAAATGTCACCCCTTGTGAGACACGCGTAATTTTTAGTCTTTGAGACATATCCGCAGGTGAGATACGACCCAAAGGCCTCTCCACCCACTCTCTCAAGCCCATGTGCTAGAGACTGCATACTCGTCTCTCGAGCCCCTTGGCATCCGACCAGAACGGAATTCTTTCATGCAATTTAAAAAAGGATATTATTTCAAAACTAATGGAAAAAAAAGGGTAAATGACTTATGCATGGTAAAGTTTAAAACGTCAATGCGAGTGTGCCATTGTTAATATTCACATTTTTAAAATATTGTTATCCTTCTGGTCAAAGTGACCAGATGTACTTGACTTGTTGCTATGTCGTGCTGAAAATATATGACCGTATACACTAGTATATCATAAAACCTATGCCCAATGTGTATTTTTTAAGCATTCTCGGAATACATATAAACATATGCTGAGTTGCTGGGGGGTCTGCTTTTCCACAGGTATTGCTGTCCTGTGTGTAACATTGTGACGGACGTCACATGCACATACAGTGAACTTGAAGTGCAGAAACACAAACAGCGAGCATAAAAAAAAAAGAACGTGGGGCGTAAAACATGATGTTTTGGCAACTAAACTTGATCAACGAGTGCACACGTAGTGATTACTCGCTCGCCCCTGAGTCAGTACTTTGACATCTCTCTCTTTTCTGGCATCCGAACACCCTCTCGCCTCTTTTTCCTGTTTGCTCTCGACTCAAGTTCTACAACTGAGTGATGCCACAAAGTCAAACTTGAATAACAGGTTACACCTGCTAATCACAATGACACCATCCCATTAGCCGGGGTGCTAGTAAGTTATATTATTGTAAGTAATAATAATAATAATGTCTATTTGTATAGTGCCTTTCTAGACCAGGGTCACAAAGTGCTTTGACAGTCACGCATTCCCCCATTCACACACACAATCACATACTGATGGGAGTAGGCTGCAACCCATGGCGCCAGCTTTGCCATCAGGAGAAATAAGGTGTTTTGCTCAGGGACACAACGCCACAAAAGGCTTGAACCCGCAACCTCCCAGACCGCAAGCAACCACTCTACCATCCGAGCTATGACTACCCCATCAAAGTAATACATTGGTTATGAAGTACTAGACGGACGGATGGATGGATGGACGGACAGACGGACGGACGGATGGATGGATCAGAACTCTGGCCCCGGGCCACCACCACCAGAGCACCGGCCCTGTCTCCCTCCACCAGCACTGCAGCACTTTCTACGTCCTCCGGACCTCACCCCCCTCAAGCAAGACACTGACCCTTGATTAAAGAGTTTATTTTGATCACAAGTCTGCATTTGAGTCCTTTGCTTTTCGGCCTACGTCACAAATATAGATAGATAGATATCAATTGAGATCGTTGTGGGTAAAGCACTCGCATGGTTCAAATACTGGCTAAAATTATCATTTTACTTTTGACTTCACCTTGGAAATGAATTTTGGTTTATTTTGACTAATCTGTAATTATCCCCTCAAATAAAGACATACTGAAGATAAATATATAGTACACTGACAGGGTGGGCGACACCCTGTTTTGTTTACACAAGTCATTTTGTATCCTTTTAATTCCAGTAACAAGTGAAAAGGGCATGTCTTCAGCGACTCCTGAACAAACTTACTGAGTATTTGCATCGGCTCCCCCTAGAGATCAGCTATTTGCAATAAGTCTTTCATTTCTTTCTGCCTGGGCTGCAGAGAGATATTGCTCATAAGCATTATGCTGTTCTTGTGCTGCCGTCTGAACCAACTTTTTAGTTAATTACAGCTCACAATAATCATTTTTTCTATTAGCTGGATGCAAACTACATTATAGACCCATGCCGACCGGACTGTAGCTTGAAAGGAACCACACACTATAGTCTTGAGCAAGACGTCCGGAATTCCAGGATTTTTTCAAGAACCGGAAGATGATGGTTAGGGGCCTTTTCAGTTGTTTATGTTTGAATAGTTATGTCTTCATTTCTAAGAGAAGGGACTGACCCAGATTGTGACGAAAGTGTGGCCGCTGTAGAGTCTGAGAGTTCAAAAATGAAGCATTTAATGGTGAGAATGGTCTTGCAGTGGCTCACGGGACAGGCACACAAGCCAGTTGGCAAGTTAACGTGACATTTTTTAACATTTTGTTGAATCAAAATAGCCAACAGGTTTTCCAGTAAAGGATTGCCCTCGTCTGCATCAGTAAGGACTGGATCATTTCTTGAACAAGCTGTTAATTCCCAAGATCTTAATTGTTCTGCTTTTTTAGAGAGCTTTTAGAGAGAAATTCCTCCATAATGTATGTTCAGAGGCTGTAAACAGACTTAAGTCAGAATATGCCATAATCATTTTATCCATAACAGCTTCAGTGAGTTAGAAAAATGATGTAGAGAAAAAAAAGTTTGTAAGTTTTTTGTTTTTTTTCATAAAAAAGTAATCACAGAAATGAATAAATGAAAAAATATTTAAACAATTCCCTGTCCCTGGAATACATATATAGTATACATTTAGTTGTAAGTGTCAGTACATGCAACAGCCTTAACAATATTGCAGATGTTGGTGATGAATAATAGTGACAGTATCAGTAGAGTTGGGTAAATGTACCAGCACAGTCCCTGAGGTTTCACTAGATTTCACTATGATTTCACTAGGTTTCAGTATCCCGAGTATGTCCAGACGTTATCACAAGATGAGTAGAAAAGACAAGGATAGCAATAAAAATGGGTCCGGCAACACCGATGCGTTGGCGAATGCATCAAGCTCATACAGCAAAACCTGTGTTTTGGTTTGAGAAAGTCATGTGACTGATACCAGGACTGTTTCGAACTGACGCGCTAAACTGTGTTTTGGGGAAGCGCATCTGTCAGGTTGCCTGTAAGGATTTTTAGTTCCACCAGGTGTTCACGACGCCCCATCGACTCATTACTAGGTAGCACCAAAGCCAGCCCTTTTGTTTGTCTATTGACCTTTTGTTACCATTTATTTTGTCAAGAAATGTTCTGCTTCTCCTTGTTTTTCCCTTGTTCACAGCAGTTGAACAGTGTTGCTGGGTCAGCTAATGACGCACAGCTGCTGGCGATCAGTTCGTGGATCTTCTACTAAATACGGTCGGACACTCAAATCCAGAAAATGGGGCACATACAAAAATATTTAGATGTATGAATCTGCATGTACACACAAATAAAATATGTTTTTCTTTGTACCAATCAACGTGGAATTCCTCTCAGACTTGTTCCTCCCTTTCCACGCCGTCATTTACATATTTAAATCACATTTAAATTTACCAGATTAATCTCTCTGTGATCAGAAAAAATCAAATGAAAACATGAATTTAAACTGGATTAACAGATTTAATTCATTCATTTTAAACATTTCTGACATGGATCACACGCTTACATAAAATTCGTGCAGACAGCTCAATGTAAATGTTTATATTTTACATACAGTTATTAAAGCGAATACTTTATTTACAGAGACGATCAGGGGCTTATTTGAAACATCTTAAAATAGAGTTTAACAAGAATAAAACTGTAAATCAGTGACTTAGAGAGTATTGATGATGTTGTGTGTTAACTTTTGATCAATATTGATCGTTGATGTAACCGATGTGAACATCTTAACATGACTAGTAGCCTCACTAGCATGAGTCTGAGCAGTAAGGGCGTAATACCCAGATATACTGGGACAAATGGAGGGGAAAACACAACTGTTTCCAAGTGTATTTTAACAAAAACTGACTGAAAAACGTACCTAACTGAGAAGTCGGGAAACTTAACTTGTAATGTATTTTAATCGTATTCACTGTATTTAATAAATACTCTTGTTTTTACCTTTAATTTGTTTTGAGGCCTTAAAAGCATTTCCAGACTGGGCCCTGCTTAGAATAGATAAACAACACATTTCACTGAACCTTTGCTTTGTAGGTGACTTATAAAGGACAGACAAGAGGACATTCTGTTTTGTAAAGTTACCACTTTCTATCTGTCATAGTTTACATGCAACAATGTCGATGTTGACTCAGACAAAAATGAGCCCATATTTGTCTTAATCCCCTGTGATGGCCACTATCATAAGCAGGCTGGTGGCAGAACTCTACGAAGCATTGTTATGAAGGAATAAGGCTGCAGCGTGACACCATGTAAAATCTAGATTGATGACAGGGATCAAGCAGCACTTTCATCAGTGGTGGGCTGCATCAATCTCCTGATGTAAGCCAAGTCTAATGGCAGTCTAGGAAAACATCTTGATAATGAACTTTATAATGATGGATGATATCAGAGACCTGTATTGGGAACACTCAACTACGTAAAGAGCCACAACAGCTCTAGTTTTAGGTAGAAATAAAGTCCAAGTGAGGTAATATGAAATAAAGTCCAATTGAGGTAATATCTGATGATTTTGTTTTGTTCAAGCATGTGTAAATACAATTATGCTGTGTCTCCTTATAAGCTAGGGCTGTGGTGCATGAAGTGAAGTGGCACTTTGTAATGACAACACAAAGATAGAAGGATGGAGTGTTTGTTACAAAACTAATACATCATGTCAGTGTGCTCACTCCAGATCAGGAGTCCTCAATTAATCCAGAAACAGTCACAATGGTTGCAGGTTTTTGCTCTCACCAAACAAGAGTACACAGTTTAACAAATCAGGGGCCTTATGTTCTAAGAGGTTTTACACACAAAAAACACTCTTCCCGACAAGTTTGAAGGTACGTCCTTATTTACTACTCAGATGTATGTCATCGTCACATTTACATTTACACTTTTATTCTTGTTAAACTACAATTTAAGTCTGGGATTAATTCTACATGATTGGGATGTACGAAGGAAAAGTATTTGTATTTGTGTGCACGTTCAGATTCATACATCTGAATATTGTGAGTGTAAGTAAGTAAGTAAGTACGACTGTTTTTAGTAGTAAATCCACAAACTTCTTGTACATTAGGACCCTCTGGATAGCTGGAACAAGAACTATCACGTTTAAAGTCGTTTTAAAAAAAGTCACTGTACCCTGACTTGACTTAAAGTAATAGTTTGTGATAGACCACATTTTTAAAACACTCATTTTTTAATCACCCTTTTTTCGATTAAGGGTTGGGATTATTTTCCGTAATCCATTCCCTTAGAGTTATAGACAAAAATGCATATCCATTTTAATGTAGTGACTGGAGCACAGTTGTCTGTCTTTATCTTCTAGAGCACATACAGTCTACTGCTACAAACAAGCCTAAAATATAGACTTATATAAGTTTTTCCGGAGTAATTCTTCTTGTTGATCTTGTTGATGCTTCAATACAAGATGGACATTACAGACGAGCACAACAGAGGTATTTGGAGGATAAGTGTGTCTTTTGGACGAAGACAACTGAGTTCCAGGTACCACATTAAAAAGGATGCATATCTTTGTTTATAACTCTAAAAAAGAAGCAGATTACTCTGAAAATAATATGAGTATGAAAGTTTGAATTTTGGGTAAGCTATCAATTTTAAAAGAGTGTGTGTAGTGACTGTAGGCAGAAAGACTTGACACAAAACACCTCTGTTGTTCCCCTCAGCAGAGATTTAATTCTACCAAACAAAGATTCAATATCCCCTCGCCAGAAGCAGCAAAGCAGCCTCAGAACATAACAGATTACATGTTTCATTGTGTTCTTTTCTTGTTATGCTTCATTTTTGTGTCTGTGAACACACACTCCGTCTAATAGTCCATAGGACATTTTCCCAACAACTGAGTGCCTCAACATCCAATTTGGCAAATTCCAATTTGGGTTTTTTCTGAATTTTATTTTTCAACAGTTGTACAATGAAGTCCACATTGGCTCAGACAATGACAAACAGTGGAATCTGACCTTGATGCACCTTGACCTTGGAGTTCAGCTTTAGACTATCTATAGAGGTTTTTCTGGGCTCTTGTTACCATTTGTATTTTCAATCTTTTTGATTTGTCCTCAATTTTCGTCCTGCAGTTACATCTATGGACGTTCTACACTCTCAAGGCTCTTACATTTAAATAATGTGTGCAACTGTATTCACATGAATATCAAGCTGCTCAGTGCTTTATCATTGCTTCATAGGTCCATGTTTAGTTTGGTAAACACCATGTCACTTAACATCTTCTTGTAACCATATGAGATTATGTCAAATTTTAATCTTTGGTTTAGTATTTCTGTGACACTTGTGGATTTTTCTTTCATTAAACGAGGAATACCGACAATTTTTTTTCACGTGTGTATATGCAAAACTGGGCTAAAAAAAGGCCATGGTTATACAGTATGTCCAAGACAATGGCAAAATATAAATTACTTATTCTTTGTTTCTTTAATGGACTTTATTGCCATTGTGGCATTAATAGCAGTCAATGTATTTATTTTTTTATTATTTGACTTGTGTCTTCAGTTAAATGGTGTCTAATGTAAGGGTCTAGTGCAGACCTGGGCAAAGTGTGGCCCCCGCTCATGCGGCCCTTTGATTGTATTTATGCAGCCCTCATAATGTCAAAGTATGATCATGTATAAATGGTTCTAATGCATTAACAAATGTATTTTATTATTCATTTACATTTTCACGTAACACTTCCTTCCTTCTTGTGTGTAATATTTTATGTTGATATGAATCCCTCAAAACATCTTTTTTAAGTTAAATGAAGAAATGTTTTGAAAACTCATCTATACAAGAATAAAATTGCAGCTTATTTATCTTAAAAAATGTCATGGCCTAATGACGCATGTCCTTTTTTTAGGGATTTTTTCATCTTTCTTTTTGCTTGACGGCCCCTAACAACATTCACAGAATTGAATGTGGCCCTTGAAGAATTGTAATTGCCCACCCCCGGTCTAGTGTGTACAGAAATAAAACGTGTATTTAACTGACTTCAAATCTCACTACCTTAAAAAAGTGTTGTGATTTTCTTGTTCTTGTTACACAGATTATTCTTCAGACACATGATTGGTTCAACTTTATGTGCTTGACTGGTTGGAACCAAAACCTGCAACGTCTCGGCCCTTTTCTGGACCAGTTTTACACCTGTGCTTTACAACGACTATAAACACAATAAATTGAATCACTGAAGGGTAGAAAAGTCACCAGGTGATACAGCATTAAGATTTGATACACAGTTGTTTTTTTTAAATGAACTTGATACTTTCGCAAATGTTTCCATATTTATATTTTCAGAATTCATTAGTATGTTTTTTTTTTTCTTACTGAAAAGCTCCATTAAATAAGCGTCCCAGTGTGTGCTCTGATATTCCAGAAGCTCAGCATTCCCCATGACCACATACGAAAACTCTTCAAAATCTTCGGATTCATTATCGGGATTGAACATTAAGACTGATGGCCCAGTTTGGCTCCCAGCAGAATCACGTTCATGCTGCTTTAGAATCTTTAGGGAACTCTTCAGTCATTCTTTTGGGCTAGTGTATTAAAACCGACATGAAGCCATCAAAAGACATTACCATTCCCACCAGCCTTTGTCTGCAGCTTGTGAGCATGTGAGGGCATTAATGTAGACTCTTCTTGCTCTCCCCTGTGCAGTAGAGCCATTTCATGCTGTGTACAATGGCTGATGAATGATAATGGCTTACGATGTTTCTGTTATTCTTACAAGTCATTCGGAAAGGGTTAATGATCTGTAAATGTTAATGATTTTTCCCTTAGGTCTGGCTCGGTGGCTGCTTTTGGCGCCCAGGCAAAAAAAACATTAAATTAATGATACACAGTATAATAAGTGGAAATGTCATTCAGGCAGTGACACCAGATGTTTTCATTTAGATGTTGGTTTTTACATTAGTCCTGGATTTTGCAATTTAATGTGACTACAATAGTTTTGAATTATTGCATATCTATGTAGCCTTACTCTGGATCTACAGGGAATCTAACTCCAGGAAGAATTCTGCAGGTTCTCTGAAACTTTTACATTCCAATAAATAAATGGTTATTTACCGACTCCTATTTTATGAACCATGGTCAAAGTATTGTGCTGAATGTCTCAGTGGCTCTTCATACTAGAGTAACTGTGTCTGAAGGCACCAGCCTTCAAGGTCTGGTCCTTATGACGTTATTGTCTGCTAGTTGTAATTAACTTTTGTTCTTGTATTTGTAGTTATACAATTAAATAATAACCAAAATTCTACAAATACTTGTAAAAGAAAGATGCAGACAAAAAAAACAACATTTCATATTGAGTCTGTAGACTGAAATTTAGTCTTCAACGCAGTCCAAACACACAATACTGACCAGTTTTTTCCATCAATATTCCAAATGATCTTTGCAGGCCTGAATTGGGTGCGGTGAGACCGATGGATGAGCTGGTTCCCAGGAGAGTCAGTTGCTGGTCAGGTTAGGCAGCTGACCGGATTCTTCGGGTGGATGCCCCCTGTAGCGGTGGCAGTGTCTTTCCACGTGTGCCCTGTCCTGCATGTGTCTATGCAGGATTGTTTGTCTAAGAGATGGGGCCGCACAGTGGCTGTTGATTTGCTGCTAGTCCCCTGATGCCCACCGTGCTGGGGAAGGCTGTCGGCTGAGACGGGCAAATCCACAGCCAATACACTGGAGGTTGATTTGGAAGTGGCGTATCCTCCCCACCTCCCTCTGACCGTGCAGTGGACAAACCACAACTGCACATTTGTGATGGCCCGTTCTGGAATAGTATATTTCTGACCATGTGGCCCCCCAGTGACCTTTGCTGCACTCACCATGAGACCTGACCTGGTACTAGGTTGCATTGTTCCCCTGCTCCTGTGGGGGTTTTTGACCAAGTGCTGACCATATTAGGTGTTCATGTTCATCACCCCTGCTCCTGTGGGGGCTTTCCATCCCTCTGACCTGTCTTCTTATGGTCCTCTGTGGTTGATGAGGTGGGGGCTTGGCGGCCAGGGGGGTCTTCTGGGCTACACCCAGATGCTCTGTCGTCTGGTTGTTTTGCTGTCTTCCCTGGACCGGTTGGCTTCTTGGGCTCACTCCTGATGCTCAATCCTGTTTGCCAAATCAGCCATCAACTTGCTGCTCCTCACCTCTGTGCTGCTTGGGGTTGCCCTCCTTTTGGGATTGCTGCTAGTGATTCTGCAAACCTGGCTACAAGCATGGACGCTAATGTACAGCTATCAGGCCACATTCAACACCGCCCAGACAGATACAACGACTACGATGTGTAGGGGGAGTTGACTCTGTATCTACATGTATGAAGTCTTGTGTAACAACAGCACCATGTTTGGCACCAGAGAGCTTACTTCATTGCAATAGATGCAAATAAATCCATATTATAACATTGGATGACAAGGCCAGTTCCACAGGCTCCTTGGACACGGCCTTCGCATCAGGCAAACAGAGCTCTTAACAATAATTTAATGCTTAAAAAAATACAACATTTCAACAAAACATGTCAATGTTTTAAATGTTAAATTCAACTATTCAATATTCTGGTGGCAATGATATATTCCATGGGTAACAAACACAAGTCAACATTAAGTATTTATTTTAAATAAATTGTATTTCCTGTAGAAATCCCAAAGACATTTACAGTATAAAAATTACCTAGTAGCAAGGTGTGCAATGCTTTTATAACTACACTTGTGGGTTGAAAGTAGCACAAAATCCGGTCGTTTAGAGTTTTATCATCTCAATGTGCCTCTCAGCTAAGAAGTAAGTCTCCTAGTGCCACAGAAACCATGAGCCCATAAAGCAAGACACAACCCACAGTCCCTGCAGCAGCAGATATTTTGGCAATGACATTGTGAGAACTTCATGAGAGCGTGACACCCCCAGTCTCCATTTTAATTGATAAATCACTATTGGAAAAACCGTACAATTTATGTGGCAAGCACTTTTAATAGCTTAGCCAGCCATGCCTGAAAGGAGTTTTCATTATGTTTGTAAGCGACTCACTATTCACTGTCATTACAAACGCACTTGCTGCTGATCTTTGAGTAAAAACTGTGTAAGGCCTCTTTAAGTGTCTGCATTCCTGCCAGAGATGGTAAACCTGAATAACCATAGTGTGTAAAGGATTTTGAATCATTACTCGGACCCCTAAACTTGTTGTACAATCTGTGATGTTTTTAGAAATTTATGACTCAGGCGCTGTTGATGGTGTTTTTTGTGGTTCAGTAAGCCCAACAGCTCAACAGGATGAAGCCGCTGATTAGGCCTTCATAGTGACAGATGGTTAGTGAGTTAACATTCTGGTTGACAGTGTGTAACTGTGGAAAAGCGTATGTCTCCACGCATGTGATGAGTGGAGTGCGACCGAGAGTGGAGTGAGATTCACAATTCCACTGAATGTGTCACATAGGGGGCAATTTACTTAAAGTATGAGAAAATGATTTATTTTATCGCCAGGCTATTCTGGTTGTAAATGATTTGAAAGTATATATCTATGTTAGCACCGGCACAATGGCAGGAGTGGGGCTTGTATGACGCAAACCAGCTCCATAATACTTCCAGTATAAACACAAGTGTGGCTTCAGTCAACATAAAACAAAAACTTATACTTGAGTTTTTTTTTTTAACTATGTTGGAGTCCCTAAAAACGCTAATTTGTTCTTGTAAATCTTTGTTTATTTGGTGCTTTGCAATCCATTAAATTGTAAGCTTTAATATCTTACTTTCATAAAATCTATCTCAAAGACAGAAAATACCTGATAGTTTGAAGAGTTAAAAATTCACTAATTTTCCACTAACCCTTATGTTATCTAAGGGTTGTGATTATTCTCAGAGTAATCTGTTTTTTTTTTTTTTTAATTATAGACACAAATGTCAGTAGTCTTTGTCTTCATCTTCATCCAAAAAGCCAAACGTAAAAACATCCAAATAACTTCTTTCAGCCTATATTTTGAGCTTCCAGTATGGACGGTAGATTGGACGCACTTGCCATAGTTACCCGGAGTACTTCCTGTCTGTCTAGTCTTGTATATTGGCCTTTTAGCTTCTGTTACAAACAAGCTTAAAATATAAACTTCTGTTCGGAAAATTGCATCTTGCCGAGTTATGAGAACAAGAGAAACATTACAGACGAGCAGCACAGCGGTGTTTTTTGGTATTCAATTGTTCTTTTTGGATGAAGAAAACTGAGCCACTAAATGAAAATGGACATATTTATTTGCCTAAAAAGGAACAAATTGATGAGAAATTTTGGGTGAACTATCACTTTAAGAATATCCTGTCCGTTGTGTCAAGCCCTTTTATGCTGAAGCAAAGTTACCAGGATAAGCAGGTCAGTTTAGTAATTTCTTGTTGTATTTGGTCCATGGACACACAACCCTGCAATGGGAAATCATGGGAATCGGCCTTGTAACCTCGTGTTGTGACATGTTCTTCAAACCTTTGACAGGTTTTCAGGGGGACACTGATCTAAAAGTGAGCAATTGCTTATAATGTCAACCCCAACTGAGATACCACATCATTCATTAGTAATGTTAACTGGCAATATCAGGGGGTCTGCAAGCTGCTCGCCATACAAGAATAGGAATTTGTCCGCCAGTGGTCACTGTACACGCCAACACAGTCTGCATGTCCAGCTCGAGGAAGGCGATGCAAGTGCCCTCAACCTTGTCGGCTATGTCATAACTCTGTTCCAGGAGTGTCAAGGGTAATGGAGTTGGTTGAAAGCTATATTTGAAGAAAGGTCTTGTTTTGTCAAAACATTATATAGTCATTAGGTATGAGGAAGTATATGCTGAATAGCGGGACGTAGGACCAGCATTTCACCAGAGAGGTAATCATTTGGCTTATTTGGATGTTTAAAACACCACTGTTGAGTAATACTGGTCAAAATAGGAGAAGCGATCACTTAAGCCTATGTACATATGGGTAATTAAGAGAATTTTGAATCATCCCTTGTGATGGTATCTGGTAAATTTGGTCGTACTTCAAATGTGTGCCTTACAATGTACGTACATACATAGTAATAGTTTTGTATTGATTTATGTCATCATGAAATTTTCAATTAAATATTTAAGTGTTTTCGGGTCTTCGGTTTCTTTCCATTCAAAATCTGCTTCTCTTTCAACAGTAGTGCTTTTGCTAGAGTGACTTTAAATGGAAGCCTTTTCCTCATACATACTTTTCCTGTCTCCACCACCTGTGAGGGCGCTTTCTGCCCAACACCCAGGTGGAGGAGTTTATACGCTCGGACAGACTTTTTCTGTTTTCTATGTGGCCAGTTGATGTGGGGAGGCCGTTACTCCTCAGCAGCAGGGGTCAGGGTCAGCCATTTGTTCGGCTTATTTGTCAGTTGGTCGGTCTTGAAGGACCACCGGTGGGCCTTCAAGCTCATTTAACACAGGGTACACTACTATGGTGGCCACTTAAATGGAGACACAGTGGAGGCGATCTGCCCTGATGCATCCTGGTAAATCAAAAAAATTCATCCTCGCCTTGGTAAATAAACCAACACCAAAGTTGTGCTAGAGGAGCGAGCACTTTTTCTTCTACAACGTTTTCTATATACACAAATTTCCTACAGGTCTTAAAAAGTGACTACAAATGTGTCTAAATCTGTGTTAGTGAGCACTTTTGCACTTTGCCGAGAGAATAAATCCACAGGTGTACAAGATGCAGATTAGATGGCATGATTATTGCAACTCTAAAGTGTTCGGGTTGATTAAACAGCACATTGCCACAGTCTCAAGTTATACAGGAGCGTGTTATTGGCATGTTAACTGCAGCTTTGTCAACCGGAGGTAATGCCTTTGAATTGAACGTTAATTTCGATACCACTTTCAGTGATTTTTGCAGTTAATCCAACAGGCCTCGCAACTACAGACCAAGTTTTCTTGACTTGAGTGAGGAAATTCTTACATTTGATAGCACTGGGCACATTGGAGAGACATTTTTCTCATTTGCAAATACCTTAATCTTATGTTATTTTGTTCAGGTTGTTAGGGTTCAATCTAGTATTCCATATTAATAAATATTTTTTACACTTTTCAAGTTATAGTTAAACGAGCAGCAAGCTAAACTAGTCAATTACAAAGTAATCTCACTACCATCTGCCTAACAGAC
Organism: Callionymus lyra; assembly: GCF_982586985.1. Lineage (NCBI taxonomy): Eukaryota > Metazoa > Chordata > Actinopteri > Syngnathiformes > Callionymidae > Callionymus > Callionymus lyra. The sequence goes on from NC_141827.1 coordinate 17,401,605, forward strand.
AAGTTTGGAGCAATCCTAAAATATTACAACAAAATACACACAAACGTAACAGCTGTTTTACTGCATGGTATAATGACAAAACAAAAAGTCCATTATTTATTTAGTATTTAGACAAATAATTCTAAATTACCATATTAACACATTGTAACATACTAATGTTTTCAAATTTCTGGAACATAAAATCATTTTTGAATAACTTATGTAACTTGAAAAATGTGCCCTCTTAGCTCTTTTCCTTCCTTGGACTTGCAACTTGGCCTTTTCTATCAGGTGCATAGCGGAGCCACTTCTGTGTCCTTGGATTGCAACGCTGTCAGTTTCTGGTCAAATTGGCGAGCAGACGCTGAAAAACAAAACATGTCAAAGGGCTGTTCCATTATTTACATAAGACAGTTCCATTCTAAATTGATGTACTTGTTTATTTTTATAATTTTCAGCTGAATAATTGTTTATAAATGATGCTTGCCTTGTATAATGCGGCTCTTTACTACAGAACATTCCCTGTTCTGTTTCAGGAGGTGAATCTTAAAAACACATAATGAAATTACACGTACAGTCTTGGAATACATTATTACAAATTTAATCTTAAATCATTTATTCAAAAATAACAAAATATAATGAACCTATATAATTACAACAACTCTAGACAACACATATTCAAATGTTACTCAAATTTGTCTACCTACATCATTATTCAGTTGGACTGACCAAGCAGCTTCAACTTAAGATGAAAATGCAAGAACGAAATGTGTTTACTTGGACAACACACCTAGAAAGTGAAGTGGTTCACTTCCCATTATAATGCTGGCCAAAGTGCTGAGCAGTTTTTTGAGGCTAAAAAAAGACGTAAAAACTGTAATTGCTTTTAAATTATAGTAATTGTATACTTGTACTTGAATCAGGGCTGGAATGGAGGTAGGTAGGTCGGAGAAAGTAGGTAGAAATAGATGCATTAATACCTGAAAGTAAGAGTAGCAGTTAAGGTGACTACTGACAGTGTCACCACTGCACCACCAATTGTTTCTTTGCAGTACTGGATTCTGACCACATCCGACTCCAAGTACACAGGATTTGGCCTTGTGGATAAAAAAATATATTATTACATTTTTAAGTATTTATTTATTTATAAAATTGTTTCGCTTTTGGTCCTCTATATTACTCATGTCAATTAATCAACATTGTTTTTTGGTACGCTTCATCCTTCTGTTTCTGATTTTGATGCTGAACTGTGATCATCCAGAGGAACTTTTATAGTCAAAACGTGCCACAACTCATCCCCGTTCAGTGGAACCAAAGAATAAAGTCAAGTTGCTATAATAATGAGCTGTTTTCGCTATGAATAGTGATGCTATCAAGCTTAACCTAAGAAAATATGAATTCACGGTACATTAATATGCAAGTTAGGAGTAGAACAACAATGAAAAGGTAGTACTTGAGGATAAAAATAAATATTATATAAAAATATAACAATAAATAATATGTTAAAAGGATTTACCAGTTTCTTCCCCTCTTGGATAAAATGTTCGCCGATTGCAATTAGCCACAGATGTCCAAATTCCCGCCACAAATGCCCCTCTCCCAACACCCACCATCTATGTCTAATGTTGAATCAATGTTGATTCAACGACAGATTTTCAATTTTAAAATGGTGACAGTAATTAAACATTGAAACAATAAAGTTTGCTATCTGGGGTTCTACATATTTCTCAATATATTCATATTTTTACTATACATAATTCCTCTGGATATACATACCCATGTAAAATTTAAATATAGAAAAAAGCAAAATAATTCAGGGAGTTTTCCGCGGCAGCAGTTTTTCAGCCAATGTTTCTTCTGTCTGTAGGAAGTGGTTCCCGCTGCCTAACTCCAACAGTGAGGATATATAAGCTCCCTGCTAGTTTCATCAACAACACCTTGAAGGATGATTGAGTACCAGAATTTGTGATTTATATAATCTGTGTTTTGATCCTGTGGTGCTAAGATGGGTGTATGATATCCATCTATGGAATTAAGCCAGTTACCTTAGTGACTTCTCGTCCGGAAAACAAATCAAAATGAGGTTCCAACAACATTTTTGCTGCCGCACAAAGGTCCTTCACACACTGGCTTATTGTTTTTACACTGACCCCGAAAAGATTTCCGGTACCCGGAAACCGTAGCAAGCTTCCCATAGCCACCCTCTTCATCAAGGGTAAGGATTGGCATCTTGCCGCTCACTAATTGGACGAATCCAGTTGCAAAGAAAATCCAACGGTTCTTTGAGTATCCTGACGTTTTAAACCAACTGAGTATGTGTGTATAATTTGATACTAATCGTTATCCTTTCACGATAATACTAATAATAATTGTATTTATTTAGCACTTTTTTAACAGTAGTTACCAAGTTGCTTTACATAAAAGCAAACAACTAAGTTAAAAGTTAGTGTTTGAGTTAAAATAACACAATACATTAAAAAAGAAAAGTAGTAAAACAAGATAAAACAACACGCATTCCATTCAAGGAAAATAGTATTAAATAAAATGATAAAACACTGCAAATAAAGGAGAGTAAAAGCTCATTGATGAAGTGGCCATAGAATATTCCTCAAGTCCTGACAGCTCCTGACTGTCCTGAATAAAGAGGGGTTGTCACAAGTGTCTGTTAACTGTCAAACCATCAGTGGTCCTTCCATTGACTTCTTCAGCCTGGCTCTAGCCATTTGTGACATCACATCAATGAGCCTCCCCCTGTTCCTCCATTACACAACTCACACTGGCACATGTTCTTGACTGCCATCTTAGCTCCTCTCCTGTCCGTATGTTTTTGCTTTTCTAATTCTCACATGCACAACGAACTGAAAGTTCGACATATACTTGACACTTGACATTTCTTGAAAGCAGCGATCCATTTAAACAAGATGCAATCAGTAGTAAATAATTGTCTGGAATATGCCCGCTTTGTCTTTAAGATGTATTGAGTTCATTTTCAAGTTGCACCACAGAGTTGTACATTAAACAAATGTATAAACTGTATATTTGAATTTGAGACACTGGTTGTGGATAATTTAGTTGATGTTGCACAGGAAAGTTGGTGTGTGAAAGACAGAGGTTCACCCAGAATGCAGTGGCAGTTATAATAAGGATAAATGCATGATTTTGTGCATACGTGCATGTTTCTGTTGTGTGTGTGTGTGTGTGTGAGTTGTGTATGAGTGTAAGGTAATCCTTTATCTGGAAGTCTTTGCATTAGAGAAAATGTATTTGTGCTTCACACTACATAAACACATTTAATATGATGTACACAGTGGAAAAGAGACAGGCGCATTCTGTTTTTCTTTCTGTAAGGATGACTTTAGCAATGTGACTAAGTCGCCCTCTAGTTAACCTACATAGCTCATATCAAATCTAAACACAATTTTAGTGGAGTCACAGCTAAGATTAAAGGCGTCAGGAACCAGAATAAATGTATGGAACTATTCGCTAAAATCCAGCAGTTATCTTAACTAATTACATTTTCTAATTAGATTAATAATACAAAAACGTATAAGAAATGGCTCATTTATTTCCAACAATCAGTTAACTTGTAAGTCATTTCTATTTTTTAAAGTGCTTTTCACAGACTAGGGTCATATAAACTACAGAAAAATACATGCTTTACAAGCCAAGACAACAAACAGCAGCCCCGTGAAAATCTCTACTATTTAAATCAGGGGAGTTTTACACCATGGTAGGGATTTTTTGGAAGTAATTGAATGTTATTGATGACATTTTGCAAAAAAAAAAGAGAAAAAACACTTTTGCAGTAAGACCTCATCAGCAGAGATGGAGGTAATTGACTCAATTTCATTCAGTCCATAATGTGGTTATCTCAATACACTTTACAACTAAAACTACACTTCGTAAGAGAACAGAAAAAGGGGGTCCCAAAGAATCACAAGGACCAAGCTTTTAGCGACAGTGGCAATAAATAACTTCCCTAACAGGCAGAAACCTGTACCTCATACAAATCAATGTATCAATTGTCTATATAATATATACATTTTGTTTTAGGTTCTTCTCCCTCCCTTGATCCCACTTTCCCATGACTTGATCAAGTTCACTAAGACGTCATTAGTTTACGTGGTTATTTCTAAAGCAATTTGGTCCATGAGCCATTTTGGGAGACATTAAGATCAGGTGGAGACACACACCAACTCAGAAATACCGTTTTTACATATTGATTCTTTCAAACTCTGTCAGGAAATATCAAATCATTTTTTCCCCCTTCGAAAAAAGGTAAACACATCTCTAGAGTGTGTTAACTTCTCAACACCTGAATTGGACATGCATCCAGCAATACACATACACACTCCCCACTCACATCCAGAAACCAGCAGTCCGTCTGAAAGTCAAGCACCATGTAAGAGCTGATGAGAAAAGTTTGGTCTCAACTGGCCAGCCATGACAAAAATAGATTAGTCTGAAGTGTGTGGGAGTGTGTGCGCATGTGTGTGTATGCATTTTGTGATTCTAAACTTTTTGGGTAAAAGGAGATTTAATATAAAAAAGGAGGGTCAAGTTAGTGACAAAATAATGTTTTTTACCGAGTATCTAATGGCAGAAAGCTTACATGAATTTTGGGTTGATTATCAGAATATGGTGCTAAATGTGTGTGTATTTATGGGTTGAGAGATAGCATCTCCTGTGGTAAATTTGTGTCAATGCAAGTGTGTTTAAAATGTCGTAAGACACGCTCTCTGGCATGGAATTTAATTACAAATTACAAATTGAGTTATCAAATCCCAACATAAAAATATAATAGTTTAATAATAATAATGCCGAAATCTTACACAAATGTATGGAACATAATTATAATAATATGACACACAAAGATAAGCGTACATACAGATAAAAATACATTTAACAATTGTCAATGAGGACAACAGTTAAAATTTTAGTGAAATGTAAGTTATTAAACCTTCTTATCCAAGTCAAATGTTTTGAGATAACACTATTGTGATTTGACACTTTGAATACAATTGAATTCAATTAACCTCAAGCTTACGGACGGGTAGAGTGTATTGTCAAGACCACTCAGGTAAAATGAATGTTCCTCTTCTATTATAGATGTGCAAAGAACACTGGAATACAACACTGCTAAAACTTTTGACATCAGTACCATTTTTAATACGGACATGAAAATAAGATGCGTTGGGATGGATGCAAGTCTTTGCTAAAAAACAAAACAAAAAAACAGAATGTGAGTCAACCCTAAATCTATTGAAACCAGAATAAAAGAAACATCCATAGATTATCAGTAGCCAACAGTAGTTGTGATGAGTCAAGCAGCAGAAAGTATAAAACAAACAAACCTTACTCTAGAATAAGAAAATCTACAGCCCAATCTCCAGCCAAGTACGGCGACCTGAATGTAAAAGTAGATGGTGCCAAGATATACCATCAAAAGAATAACTACTGCATTTACTGCTACGCAAAGTGATGAAAGTGCGCCGGAATCGTAAACCCCTGGATAAAGTGGAAGTGGCAACTGCGATGAGCTGTCTAAAGTGACTGAAAGAAAGGAGAATTTGCATAGATTTCCCCCACATATGTACTGTATATATATTTTTTATATATTTAATATATTTGCAGGAAGGTACCTGGCAAAAGAAGATTACTAGATACGCTAGTCAAAAAGTTATATATAAATAAACAGTCTGACCTGGAACAAGGTGATATCTTCTCCTGCGTACTTAACAATTGAGGAGAAAGAAACAACAAACCAAAGCTCATTCCACAAGCAAAAGATGTAAAGAAAGAAACAAAAACAATATCATGGGCAGTTTGATGGAAAGATCTCAAGTAAACTAAAAGCTATGCCACTATTTTGAACATGCTGAAATTCGGATAAAGCAAGAAAGTGCCTTTGGTCCTTGTACCAGCAATTTTCGAGGCTTTGGAGCTACTCTTGAAGAAGAGATACAGGTGTGAAGTTGGTGGAAATCCCTACTTATTTTCAAGGTGATGAGACAAGATTTAGAGGTCTTGGTTGTAAGTTGTTTAACAGCTGTGTTGCCCTAAAACCTGGTGATCAGTAGTCCACTAGACTTGGAAGACAAGGAACAATGTCAAGGTGCCATTATAAGACGGAAATTACAGATGAGCAATATTGAGGTATTTGGATGCTTTTAGGTGTATTTTTTTGGATGAAGAAATGGGAGCCCCATTCACGACCAACAAATGAACATACATGTTTGCCTATAACTTCAAAAAGAGAGATTACTCTTAAAATAATCCCAACCTTTAGTTGTCATGAGGATGAGGAGAAAATGAGTACAATTTGAATTTTGGGTGAACTAGTACTTTAACAAAATCCATTTTTGTTATTTGACCTATTCGGCGTGCAGTGGCTTGACCCTCCTAGACAACTGTACTAGTTTCCACTGCCCAGGTAGCCCTAAGTCACATTTGGTTTTGCAAAATTTATTTTCACTTACCACAGCTAAATCCTTTTCTCTATCTTGACCGTATCAAATACCACATTTTGTACCACTGCTGTGTTGTGGTTTTGAAAAAAAACAACATTAGGGCCAAACCATTGAAAATTTGTCAATATTCTTGGAAGTCACTGTTTTTTATTTGCAAGCTACCACTTCATTACTGCTAGTATAAAGATCATCATTGCCATGTAATGGAAAGTAATAAAAATGAAAGTTTTTAATTATGCTTTCGAGAAACATTTCCAACTCTATGACGAATCACCAGGGTCTGGTTGCAATCTCATTTATTTCATGAGCCAAAGGTGCATCAGTCATTATTAGAGACAGCATTCACTTGCATGGTTGGATTAAAGAAATATTATAACTCTTGTTTTTTGTCGGACAAACTTAATAGGATATTGAATTGCATTCTCTGTATTTAATTTAAATTACTGTTTTTATCAGGAGAGATAAACAATGTGCTGGAATCATGTATCCAGAACTCTTGCGGTGTGACTCTCCTTTCTGCGTCTGTTTTATCACCCTCATATTTCATGGCTTGTGATCTCTTATTCTGTTTGTTTCTGTTGCCTCCTGATTACTGTCCCATGTCTGCAATAAACATCTGAACCTCTGTATGCAAGCTGTCTTCTCTCTGTCCTATCGGTTTGTTGACATACTTGACATTTCATATACATGTATGTACTGCCTCTTATGCACGTACAGTAGGCGTCAACATTCAGTATTAAATGTGAGAGGTAGTCTGTATGTGTGAAAGAGTATAGTATTGGATGATTCGAAAGGCAAATTCCTTGATTGGCAAACAGGCCAACTAAATTGATCTTCGACATCTATTGTACAAAACACTCTTTTAATTGAAATATTTACATTAGAAAATGCAAGCCCACTAAAAAGGCTTTGTTTTTTGGAGATAAAATCTTGTTTACCCACTCTGCTGTGATTGGTTAAGCATCAAAGTTTGTCACCACGCGTCATAAATCCCAGAAGTATTCATTTCCAAGGGACTGACGCATAAACACACAACTGACATTCCAGCTATCTTCATTCTCAAAGGACCACATTGTAAACCAAACGTACACTATTTTCAAAATATTAGAACACACGAAAATAGTGTGAACCTATTCTCTACCATCAGGAAACTAGTGCATGTAGAAGACCTTCAGTAAATGCATTGTTTCTTTATAGTTTTTTTGGAAAAAAATCTTTTTGTAGAAAACGTTGCAATTTCCTCACTTCAATTATCCATCCCTGACAGTCTTCAGGTGAGATCTAGCAAGCTATATTTAAGGCCTCCAGGAGGGCTACTTGGTTATGTTCCTCAATGTGGTTAAGGATAAGAAGTAAGGGGAAAGAGGCAAATTACACACTGGACTTCAACGTCTGAATAACCTACCTTGCAATCTGAAACACTGTGGAGTTATTTTATCCACTCATTAGTTGTTTTAAATCAGAGGTCCTCAACCTTTTTTCCACCACGGACCAGTTTAATACCAGACAAGATTTCGTGGACCGGTGCAAGTACCATTTCAGCCCGAGCACTTCCTACATGATGACAACACAGGTCACAAACGCTAACGTCACTTACGTTAACGTCACATACCTTAAAGTAAAATGATACAGGTAAAAAAGGTAAATACTCACCATAACACCGCTATGAAGGGAATCCGGTAACTTTTCAAAATAAAACTTTGCTAATGAAAAAACTTGGATAATTAAATAAAGCAGAGATTATGTAAGTGTGCTATCCGTTATCTGCGGCCGGGTCCCTAATGACCCACGGACCGGTACCGGGCCGTGGCCCGGTGGTTGGGGACCCCTGTTTTAAATGGAACCTTACACAGCGGTTTCATGTGGATTTGATGTAACGACAGAGTTTGAGACATTGATGTCACACTGATTGCGTTGATTCTTCTGAAGAGTTTGTCTTCTTCAAGAACTCTCGGCTGAATTTCCCAGATTTTGATTCCATTGTTGGCCATCACCATGGCAACTATGGCCAGCTCCTGCTGTTCAGTTAGGAGCCTTCAGTGAGGCAGACATTGTATGTTTACATAAAAGAGGAAAGAATTAGGGGAAGGTAGGGAGTCACACAGTAACATCGTACATTACATACTGAAAAATTGTATTAGTGTAAATGGAGTTATAAGAGACACTTTTGTCATATATCCACTGTTGGGTTTCCAGAAAAATATGGATAATATACACACAGTTTTCTGACTGAGATGAGACCAGACTCTTTTCCAGCCTCTCTGTGTGATAATCCATGAATGATGCCATGGTTAATAATGGTTGCCCTTATTTTCACAAAAAGACCTGAGTCCTGGCCCTTCGTTGAACACCATCACGTATTCTTGCTCTGCCCTCTGTCCAACTTGACTCCTCTACCTTCAACGCCTCTTACAACACTCTTTTTTCGTCTGTATTTTCATACGTATTGTCTTGTTTCTTTAGACCAAAAACCAAAGCACCAAACCAAACCTTTTATGTCCACATGTTTTCACTTTACAATCACAAACCTAAATGTATTTTATAGAGATTTTATGTAAAAACGGTATAGTGCGTAATTGTGTGGTGGACATTTCTTTTTCTTTTTGCCAATAAAAATAGAATATTGTGATGATTTGTATTTAGCCAAGCTAACTTTACAACAAGTCTTATGTTTCTACAGTTCATCACCAGATCCTGCTGAGAATACTGAGGGATGAAGTGTTTTTAATTAATGCTAAAGGATAATCAAAATATAAAGTATAAATTACTCGCTTGATCTAAGAGCGGGAACGTTTGACTACGCAATTCACAATCAACATTTCACTCGGACTGATTCACACTGGTTCGAAGCAAGCTTGGATCAGAATTAGAGTTATGACACCGGTAGTTTCAAACATTTGTTTATCTGCAAATCACACCTTAAATTGTAGATCAAAGAACGAAGCAAGAAGGGAGAGCGAAAGACGGAAGAGAAAGTGACCCCCGCCCAAAGACATTTGAATAATTAGATTACAGGAAGACAAATTAGGATGTCTCTCAATGGGGGTCGGTGACACATGGGAACTGGAAAGAACAATTTGGCCGGAAAGGACGACCCCCTGTACGGGAAATTTGCCTTAAATATAGCGATGTTTCTATAAATCGGGACCAGTCTGCCCGGGGCTATTGATCTGAACAGTCGCCGGGACATCGTGGGTCCGGTCGATCGTAATTGAAAGCTTGTATTTTCTTTGACTTGAAGCGGTGAATAAACGACCCGTTACACACTGGATTGTTCATCTTTCTCCACGACGCGAAGAATAAGACCCGGGACGTAAGTGACGTCGTGTTTGAGCGACGGAAGCGACTCCGTGTTTCGATCCTTTTAAGTGGGACTGTCAGGGTTTGTGTAACAGTGGTTCTTGTTATACCTTTCTGGGCGAAGTTTCAGTGTAGCTGCCAATCAATGTCTTAATCAGAGGATCTGTTGTGTGGAGTCCCTCAAGGTTCTGTTTTGGGTCCTTTATTATTGTTGCTGTACTTGATTCCCCTGGGGAAAATCATTGTGAGATTTCCTTATGTTTCTTAGCACATTTTTCCTGATGACATCCAGCTCTACAGCTCATTTGATCCGACTGAGGGCTCAGTGATAAGAGTCGGAAAATGAAAATTAAACCCCAAGTATGAGTAGAGCTTTGACAGTGAGTCCAGGTGGGAATTATTGAATGAAAACCTAACAGCGGTGAAATAATTATTTAACAAAAGCCTGTCGGTGATGAAATAAGAACTGAAAAACAAACTGAAAGATATAAACCAAAAAAAAAGAAACCTCTTCAAAAGGCGATGGCTAAAATCAAACAGCTCAGGGAACACAACACGAAGTAAGACCAGCTGATTAAGGAGCTGGGGAGCAGGGTTGAGGAGTTGGACCAGCTTGGAAAACGCAACGTAACTGGAATCAGAATTAAACCTCAGGTTTAAGATGCAGATGTCTATGTTCCTGAATGGCAGAGGCATCAATCTGGATTTAAACAACATTGAAGTATGTCTCCTCTTACCCAGAAAGAGAGAGTCTGGAACCCGAGCTGTTGTGCTGAGATTCACCAACAGAAAATACAAGTCTGCACTGCTTAAGCAAAGCAGAAAACTCAAAGGATCGGACATCAACATCAACAAGAACCTCTCCAGAAAGAACACAGACATCGCCCAGAAAAGTTCGCCAACTGAAGAAGGGGGGCAAGATACAACACACCAGGACGGCAAACTGCAGGCGAAAAGCACTACAGATGTTGTGTTACACACATACAAATGCTCCACAAATCCCTTGTTAGTACTCCAAAAAAGAGCTCTGATAATCTTACATCATGCCAACTCCACTGACATGCCCGAAATCAACAAATAAATAAATACATAAATAAAAGAGGCTGAACAGCTTGGTCAATTGTTTGCTAGAAATGAAACAATGGCTGAGTGAAAACACTTGTGCAGCTGAATTTGGACAAAACTGAAACTCTGGTTATTGCGCCTGATGATAAGGTTCAGGGGTTGAGTCAATACTTTGGTGACTTAGGTCAGTCTGTCAAACTGAGCCTGAGAAACATGGGTGTTGTGTGACAAAGACATGTCTCTGGTTCAACAAAAGAAACTGTTTCTTTCAACTGAGAAAAATCTCTAAACTGATGTCACAACACGATCTGGCAGTTTCTTTCAGGTTCATTTTTTAAATTCTGGTTCTTACTTTCAGAGCTATTCATGGTCAGACTCCTCCTTACATCAGTGATCTGATCCAGCCTTACACCCCAGCTCGAGCTCTGAGGTCTGTGGATCAGAATCTACTGATGGTTCCTGAACACGCTTCAGGACCAGAGAAAATAAATCCTTCCAGGCTGTTGCTCCTTAGCTTTGGAACTCTCTTTCCTCTCTCTCTGTGTTTGATGGATCTACTGACTCCTTCAAGAAACATCGACATTCTTATTTGTGCAGGCTTTTCCCTTATTTTCTGGGACTCCTGTGTTTGTCTTATGTGTCTTGGCCTTTTAAATCATGCATTTTAGCTGTAAATTGTTTTGGATTGTTAAAGCGCTTTGTGACCCTGGTCTAAAGCTAGGCGTTTTACAAATAATCTTTACTTTACTTTACTTACTTTGCGCATCTAGAGAAAGTTTTGTCCATTCTTCTTTGCACAAAGCTGAAGTCCAGCCAGATTTCATGGAGGGTGTCTGTGATCTGAATTTTTCAAGTCTTGCCACAAATGCTCACTGGGATTAAAGTCTGGACTTCAACTGGGACATTCTAAAATTAGACATTTTCTGATCCAACCGATTCAATTGTTACCAGTACACTATCTGCTAGAATCACTGTCTTGCTGGAATGTGAGTCCACTGATCATGTTTCACAGTAGTGATGGTGTGTTCAGGGTGATTAGCAATTGTTTGTTATTTTCCTGCCACACAAATTTACGATGATGGATTGAACTGTACTCATTGAGATGTTCAAAGTTTATGATAATTTATTTGATCATAATACTGCTTTTAAACTTCCAAGAATCATTACTGTAACCTGTCATGTGAGTCCCTTGGTCTTCATTCTGCTCTTCGTCTGACAGAAATAAGGCACTGAGGCCTTCACAGAACCAAAGTATTCTTTATCCAGAGTTCCTTTTTTGCCCCCAAAAAAAGAAAAAGTATATAATTTGCATTCTACTTCACAATTATGTGCTACTGAGTGTTGATCTATTAAAAATGTCAATAAAATACAATTGGGTTTGTCTTTATAAAGTGACATATTGTGAAGGCGCATACATACATTTTCAAGGCACTGTAGCTTCATGAGACAGTGTCCTTCTATCCATACCCCAGTTCATTGCTGTATATGCTATATAATCAGTAGTCTTTTCTACAGCTGTTCTTTTGAAACCTCACATCCTCCTTAAACTAAGGGTGCCACCTACTGAGCATAAAAAATATAACACTGCTTCATGAAGCTTCATGAACCATTTACTATTACAAAGCATTCTTATTTTTAGAAGCTCGTAAATGCTGGCTGAATAAAGATTTTTCATGTATCATATGGTGACAAAATGATGCAGTTGTAACCCAGGTGGAATTCCATGAATTTCCCGCTATGTCCTGTGCGAAGACGTCGCTCATTGTTTACGTTTGCGGCGGGCGGTCACGTGACAGAGCACATCAAATCTTTTCGCATAGATAAAGCCAGTAGTGTGGACCTGTCACTTTTAAATGGAAGGACAAAAAAAGCCACAGGTATCATATGTCGCATTTCTTTTTAAAATAAATTACTACTAAAGATATTAATTGTAGGAGCCATATCATTACGCATGCAAGGCCAACTTAAATACATGCCTTTAATGACAACTTTCTCTCAATATGACCATCTGAATGATGCTGATTATGTTTTTGGGGAATGATTTTAACAACTTTAGAAGCTCGATTTGTTTCAATCAATGTGACTGTGACTGTGAATATTTATATATTAATAATATATTATCATTTTTTAATGTATTGCGTTTTTGTATATTGTATTCGATTCATAATGTTAATGCAGCCTGTGTTGTTGACAAGGAATATTTTCTAGAATGCGAAATTGACTGGAACCTGCTTTTTATACAGGCAAGGTAGGTGATGGCGAGCTAGTTTCAGCCACATGAAAACTGGTGGAAGGCTCCTGTGTCCAGAGAACTAAGAACACTTGTTTTTGATCAGTTCACTGCTCAACATTTAATTTAAAGTTCACTCTGGAACACAGTTTGGACCCTCATACTTGAGCTGCTGAATTAGAGGAACTTGATGAAGGGACTTGAACTTTTTCTTTTCCTTTTTGTGACAAACTGAATGTCTATTTGTTTATTTTTATTATGAAGGCCATCCTAATGTATGAATGTTACTTGTTTAGTATTGTCTTTGTTAATGTATGTTTTGCTCTCTTAATATATGTGGTACCACTCAATTGGGTTCATCTCCTTACTTAAAGCTGAACTATTTTAATATTCTGGGTCCAGCCCAAATCATCGTTGTTAGTAAGTAAGTAATATTTATAGAGCACTTTTCTAGACCAGGGTCACAAAGCGCTTAAACAATTAAAACAACACTGTTTATGTCTATTTAATATAGAGGGAGTCGCATACTTCACAATACCATAAGGCCCAGTTTAAGTACTGGTTCTGTAAGAGTTACCACAGAAGTTTGATGTCAGTCTTCCTATCAAAGTCTCAACCACTTCAACCAAAAGCCCCTAAATAAAGTTGCATCAGTAGAACTGCAATATGCACGGTTTGATTTATATAGATACAGCTTGTTTAAAAAACAGAAAAATGGAATTACATTCAACATTATTTACTTTTTAGTGCGAGAGAAAAATCATTGTGTGCAGCTCGGACGAGAAAGTGACACATGGGCAGAAAGAATCACCCTAGGTTAATTTGTCTTTCTATTCATGCAGGTGTCCACCCTGGCAGCTCCCATAGCACTCCAGCTGCCAATCACATGTCCACATCACCCTCCACATTAATTATAACTGACTAGGACAGACTCCCTGCTGGCTGAGCCAGGGTTTAATTGAGAGTAGATTTTTCCTTCAGTAAAGATGTAGATCTCAGCCCTTCAGGCAAAAAAAGATCAAATCAAAGAGGGAATGATTTCCTTTAATAATACCCTACTTTTTTTTCTTTTGGCCAGCCAGGGAAGATGGATTCATGCACTGAATGTGGTCTCCAGCTATGATATCTGACTTTATGCCTGAATACCCTTGTCACTCAAAGAACTTTCTCATCATTCCATAAATGATTGGATTCGATGGGGGCTTTGTCTGTATCTGCTGTTCTGTACATTTTGAAGTGAATGTATTAACAGTAAGTGAATCTAGCTGTTGGCGTCCTCTGCATGATGATGCTGTGTACCATCTGCGTCTCAACTTTTATTCATCATCATTGTTTCTTTAATAACTTCATAGCATTACAACAGAACAATCATGAATAAATCAACTTTACATTGTTCAACCAGGCTATTATTTTCATAATCCCACTCATTTCGAATTAATTGGAAATTATTTATCATCTGTTTTACCTGTGTTTACGTTTCCACCTCGCACCTGTTCTTGACGAGGGATTTAATTATGGTATCCATCCTGCTATTATAGTTAGGACATTGACAGTTGTTTTCCAAGATTCGCGCCACAATTGGTTGTGGTTTGTGGAAGATACGTTGTGCAGTTTCACCAGTTTATTCAATTACATTATTCTTGTGACACTTTCTTCCGTTGCGTTTAAACTGTGATATTTTATCAGATTAATATAAGTCAATTATCAAACAGGCACAGCTTTGAGAAGGGTATTATCACTGTATCGCCATGAACATGCTGGTGAAGTCTACAGAGGCCCAGTGCAGAGGTCCCCTCACCAAGTCCGGTGTCTGTCAGCCGCCCCTTAGGACAAGTTTCAGGCCTACCTGGCAAGTTTAAGCCCATTGCGTACAATTCCTGATTCAGGCTGTCTATGATGTACTACCGAGCCCATCCAACCTGTTCAGGGGATTGGTGGAGTCACCAGCCTGCAACCTCTGCCTTAAGAGGGGGACCCTGGAGCGTATCCTAAGCTGCTGTCCAAAGGCCCTGGGCAAGGGGCGCTACCGCTAGCGCAATGACCAAGTCCCTAGAGCCATATTGATGCTTGAAAGACCCTAAATTGTCCAGATTGGATTGGTTGATAAATGTTTCTCGTCACAGAAAAACAACAGATTTGCCCAACAGATATGAAATGACATTAAAAAAAAAAAAGATTATTAAAATGTTTTTTTTTAAATATGGTTCAGATCTAGATTTTACCTGGATATTTACCATAATTGATTCGTCAAAAATAGAAAAACTACTACACTAAATAATGAACTCTGGTTTTATATATGTGTTTTTTACTCATAAATATTCTAATGGTTAAATAATTGGAAACAGTATGCATGAACTGCATAATAAGAAAACACATTTATTAATAACTTAAAATATTTAATGTATTCATTTTCTGTTTAAAAACATTACATCTTTGCTTCTAACTCCAGAATTTTTGCAGAGTATTTGGTACAAAAACACTCATGTGCTTATGAACTCTTGTTTGTCTGTGCTTAACAATTAGAGTAGAGATCACTGTGGGTTCGGATTCCCTTAAATTACTCTTGAGCAGACCAATTTAAACCATTACCGCACAATGCCAGGAAATTGTCGATGCAGCAATAAACATGCCACTTTCTATTCACTGCCCCGACAGACATTTATTTTCCATCAATCTTCAGAGTAATCAATATAAATTACCGCCTTGATTTTCCGTGTAGCCCCTCGGTCACCCCCCACTGCACACAGATTATTCCATACTTTTCTAAATTGTGAGTAACACCTGCACGGAAGGAGCTCAGTAAAAATCAATGAGTATCCTACTGACTGGAGGGATTTGTTGCTCCCCTGCTGTTAAAGCTGTTACATATATTTCTGTAAAAACCTGTTCAAACAACAGGTTCAAGTGTTGTGATACCTCACCTGACATTCTGTCCGTAGAACCTCCAGCTCTTATGTACAGACTTCACCTTGCAAGCCACAAACAGGAATTATACTATAATTTAACTGGGGATAGTTGAGTTGTAGAGACAGGATGCCTCTTAAAAGCCTCAGTTGTGAGATTTTGTCTAACCAAAAGGCGCTTTTACAGATCCAAGAGTTTATTTCCTAGGGGCAGCAGAAGGAGGTTCCAGAAGAAGGTAGTTCAGCAGTCATTTTTTCAGCTCCTGCCATAAAACCCATCTATATAATTTGCGGGAAAAAAAAAAGTTTGGTTAAGTATGTTGTCTCACATCCTACATTTTTTTATGTGACCTCAGTGTGTGATGCAACAAAAAAAAAATTATATATGTTTTGATATATAATAGGGTTGCAAACTCTCAGTCTTTGAGTGTGACAGTCACGCAATTTGAACCACACCACACGATTTTCACACTTAAATTTACCCATTGAATACTTTACAGTATTTATATATATTAACTTTAGTCAATCTTTTGCGTAAATCTAGCCAATCACAGGAGCCCCCATGCAATATTAACCAATCAGAAGCACGTTAAGGCGGGTTTATCTGTCAGTTCAGCATCTGTACTCACGCAGATTGGAATAACAAGTGGTTGAGTCATCGTAACTTGACAACAACATCACAACAACATGAGCTGTGTCTCAAATCGCATAGTTGCGTACTTAAACTATTTTTAGTGCATAAGTGCGTCTCAATTCTCAGTATGCGAATTTCACCATGCACACTAAATTGTTGTACTAAAACGCCCAAAAAACTGAGTATGGATCGATGGACACTTTCTACCCTAAATGGCCGCCATCTTAGTGATTTATTTATATGCATATACTTACAGGTGCATTTTCAGCCAGCAGTATGACATTTCTTCGGTGCTGATACTGGCGTAAATATCTCGCGAATATTTTGTTTCTCATATTTCTTGATCCAAAATTGCAAACCGTGCTGCCAGCAGGTGTCTGCGATAGTTTTCCTACAGCTGGTTGCAATCATCATTAAATAGAAGTAGAAGAAGAAGCTGTCGCGTCATTTCCGGTTAGTGCATAGCGGCAGTGTTTGATTTGAGACATACTATATGTGGAGAATTTGCGTACTAGTTAGTACGTACACTATCCTGATGCATACTAACCGCCAGTGCACTAAGAGCAGTATGCGATTTGAGACACAGCACGTGTCAATCTATCAGTTGTTCGGGTTTCTCCTGTCATGAGCCACACTTTAATTTAGAAAGTTCTCGCTAAACTGTGCGGTAAATTCCCAAATCGCTGTTCAGAAGGAGGAAATAAACCTCCTGTTCAAATAAGAATATCAGCACAATTGTCTGCCTTCATTATTACAGTGGTGATTCTCTGATATTTTTAAGGCACTTTGTTAATCTTTTTTAAATCATTCAGTAGTTCATTGATTTTTGAATGTAGAACTTTTAATATAATTCAAACATAATGTTTTAGCTGTGACTTCTACGTCTCATTGTCAAAGAGGATGCAAAAAATAATACAATAATTATCGATGAATGAATGAATATCTTCCAGAAAATGAAGACTTTTAAACCAAAAATATATAGTTAACCCCCCCGACCCCCATATAAACATAAAAAATGCTTATGCGAAGAAGAAAAACAAGTCTGGTTTCCTCTGACTGAACATTAGGTTTCATGCTACATTTCTCTTTGACAGCCTTGTCTCCGGCAGATGGAAAGGTTATTAAATTATCTGATCAACAAATCAGATATTGTACTGATGTCATCCATCATTTCGCATCTTGTAAAGAAGCAAACCATCTCAAAGATGCTTTACTGGTCAGAAAAGGGTCGGAACTCAAGAATGCAACACATAAGCTAGGAGGAAGATTGATTCTCTTGCTATTACCTGATAAAATAACCCATTTATTTTAGCTTGATCATTTTTTATTTTTCAAACACATTATTTGTACATACAACAGGGAAAAGGACTCATAGCTATCTGTGACATTTATCTTGTCTTGTATTACACAATCTAACATGATATACATACAGTATATACTAAGCACATTTAAATACATAATATACAAGCAACTGTACCATATTATTATTATTATTGTTATCATATATATATATATATATATATATATATATATACCAAATATACATTTAATTGAGATATATATTGTAAGTAAAGAGTAATCTGTTCCTTTTTAGAGTTATAGACAAAAACTATATACAGTATGTTCATTTCAACGTAGCAACTGACACGCCTTAATCTTTTATTTAAACCCTCAACAAGAGGAATTGTTTCGGAAAAAAATAAACCTATATTTTAAGCTTCATTTGTTAGAGAAGTTAAAAGCGATACAGTTTCCCCAGACCTAAGCGGATATGGAAAAAAATATTGAGTAACATAAAGCATTCAATGATTTGTAGACGTAGAAGAATATGTTCAGTTTTCTACAGAATTGCAGAGAACTTTTGCCTGTATGTCCTTAACAAGGAGCTTACAGCAGTTTTCAGTATGCAAATTAACCTTTTGATTAATCTCATGTACTCTTTAAATGATACTATTGACCATCAATTTCACATGACGATCCCGTTTTTGTCTACCAAACAGCATGCTTAGATTTAATGGTCATTTTTGTCAAAATATAGTTTTCGTTTTTTTATTTCTTTTGTGATTGTCTCCGATGTCTGCTGCAAATTATCCCCAGAACAGAAAATAAGTTCTTGCTCTTCACTTTGATGGTGACTCTGGTGACCAAAACGATTCATCGTGGATGTAGCAATCCCAGCAGGCACAAACTGCAGAGGACAGTCTTTTGTTCCAAATCAGGGGGGACTCGCACTTTTTTAGCACGCAAGCTACTTATAAATTGACAAAGTCAAAAATATTAACCTACTACATCCATGCTTATCGCACCTTCTTGGCTCATTTAAAGTTTTTGTAATTTCTCAGTCTGACTGATTTTAATTTCTTAAATTTAAATATAAGAGGTTTTCAGTGTTCAATCTGCTTCAAAAGGCAACCAGTTTTGGTGCAAGTCTGAGGGCAGTCTTTTTGTACTGTTTTACTTGCGTATCTGTTTAAGATCTGCTTCTTTTTTTTTTTTTACAAAATTTGGAGGCTGAATTTCTCTTGTTGACTGTTAAGGTTCCAAATGGTCTTGAATCATTGAACAGCACTACAAAGCTAGCACATACAGGAGGTGAGCTGATAAAGTTTTTTAGCTTGCACTGGTCCACCAACCAGTTGAAGCAAAATAAAAGTGTTCAGAAAGACTATTGCTCTCCTGCCAATGTCAATATTAAACATGCAGTATGCATGCACTCACGATGGTTAAGAATATGCAATGTATATCCTGTTCTAGATGCACAACAGCTATAATTTTCAGGCATCAGAATTGAAAAACCTCTAGAGAGCGAGACAGCTGGTAGTCTACCGAGGATTAAAAAACCAGTAAATCAATAAATAGCAATAGGGTATTTAACAGTGTCTAATTGGTTAAGTATTTTGGCAGAGAATTTCAAGCCAGATCAGCTATTATGTTCAGTGAAGCATAAACTGAGTTTAATTAGCTTAGGCTCACCATTAATTAGACAGAGACCAGTAAAACAAACGTTTATACAGAAGATTTTCCCTCCTCAACTATTCTGTGCATTTAAAATGAACCAGTGTTACTTCAAATAACAATGACAAAATGATTTGAAAACCTTTGCAGATGAAAATGGTACACCCTTCTTAGTATGTGCTTGGTCACAGAAAGGTAAACTAAGGCATGCTATAGTCGTGACTTAGATTTGTCTTACTTTATAGAGTCATGCCTAAAGCTCTGGCTTCACAGATCATAGTAAGGGTTATGCCCAGTATACACCAAGTTATAAAAGCATCTACAGTATGTGGGGGGTCCACATTGAGTGAGATCAAAAGTTAAAGAAACACTTTTCTACCCTCTAGGAAATCCCACCATCATCTTTTTAATCCTAAAGGGAACTTACGTTTTGTTTTGTTTTTAAAGACAGTGGTCAATTCTTCACAGGAGTTGGTGCCTGGGTGTAATATAACACTGGACATCGGTTGCAGAATGGCAAAACCATTGAGGACTATTATTTTGACGGGGTCATTAAATATTTCTTTATATTCAACAAAGATGTATTCTTGGAATGCTATACAGGAAGCCTAAGGGTAGTCTGCTACCCACACAACACAGCTCAAGTATCAAAGTCACACCAACCCTGCTAAAAGGAAAGATGAGAAAAGTTGGCTTAATTATTTGGTTTTGTGTTTGTCTCTTCTCATAATGAGAGGACTATTTTAACGAAAAAGCCTGAGAGGACCGTTTTGAGAAGTAAATAACCAGAGGCTAGAATGTTATGCAAAGAAAATAAAACAGCTTTAAATAAACCTGGACAGGATGCTTGTCTGTCATGTCAGTCTGGGCACACAAAGACATACATCCATATCTACGGACAATTAATCCAAGTTTTCAATCAAGCTCTGTATGTTTATAGACTGTGGGAGGTAACCTTTTATTCCCTGAGTTTGTCCTCAACACTTTTACGTGGATCTTCTTTTCTTTTTTTAACATTGTGTAAATTAACTATTATAAGCTTGGTTTTGTTGTCTGGTAATTCCACAAGACTCTTATCAGAATGTCACATGCAAATTACACAGCAGAGTGTACAGTTTTTCCTGTAAAAATATACTACTGTACAGTCAACTAAAACAGATAAGCAGTTCTATCTCTTCCACTTTGGGACCACAACATCTCATCCCAAATTATGGCTGACGATGGGGTGATGTTGGTTCCCTCAGGCTGGGACCTTTTACTGGATGGATCTCTCACAAATTGGGTAGCACCCAGGATGAAAAGAGCTCCTCAGTATCTATTACATAAGACTATTGCCAAAAAGGGGCATAGATGTTGGACGAAAAAAGCATTCTCCCCCAGGTAAAGTTGTTGAAGTGACTAGGAGACTTGTTCAAGAGTGAGGGGGAAACGGAGGGTAAGAGCAACTATAGGAAAGGTGCTTAGTGACTAATTAAAAAAAAAGGTCATGGTCATGTCCTGTTGAGGGATATAACAGTACCTTTAGGTGGTTAGAGACAAGGGGGCACTAGAGGTTAAGGCTTTCCCTTTAATAAAGATTTTCAAAAAGCCAGCGGCCAGTGTGATTACCAGAGGTTAACAGGCTGTGTTCAACTGCATGGCAAGCTTTTGCCTGGGGTGTGCCTGCTATATCTGCTACAGGTTTGAAGAGACACATGTAGGAGTTTCAGGTGGAAACCATTGTATAAGGGTCTATCCTGAAAAGAACATGGAAAAACAACCAACAATATGTGATAATAATAATATGTATACCCGCAAAATTACTCACCTTCAATATTGCTCCTTTGAGAATTGTAAACAATGTGTTTTCTCTTGATAAAATGCTTAAAATATTCCTTAGCTGGAGCATTTTTGTATGCACATTAAAATATGCAGAAACTTTAATTTAAATCAACATTTACATTTTTGTATTGAAATATTGATACAATAATCTTGAAAATCTCTAAAATACACAGGAATTGCAGACTTAACATCAGGAGTTTGCTACGTTTGTTCACACTTCAGTGAAACTGCTTCTGGCTGTTTATGGTCAGCCCAGCCTCATATAAAAAAGGAGAGTGGATTTAAAGGTCATGAAAGTGGCTGCAAGCTTTTGTCCACTTGTTTGAGTATAATAATCATACCTATCTTGCTTGAAGCGTTACTTTACTTTTATTCTGTGTAATTGGTTTAAAGCGGATAAGACTATTTCTCTGCACCAGCTCTGTTTGCAAATATTTCCATAGAACTAATGTATCCACACAACCTTTTTGAATTTCTTTGTATAGGCATGAAGCCTGTGATTAAAGATTAACAGATCTACTTCAGAGTGGAAATGTGTAATATTACTGATGACCAATCTTTTAGCAGCTGTTAATGTCTAATGAGAGGCATTGTACTTTTTAAGGTGTTGATAAAAGTTGGTGTTAAAGTGTTTTCAAAATTGTGTTTTAAGAAAAAAAGTTACAATAATTACTCCTTCAAAACAGTTTTGGCTGGGAGTAGCTGGTGCAAAGTTGGCAATACCACATCAACTGCAAGGATCTATCTATGTGATGGAGAATCATTTGCACTTTTGTCTCCTGAATGATCTAGCTCCTTACCCTATCTCTGAAGGACAGTCTGCCAGATCTCATTATTTGCCTGCAGCGATGGCCCAAGAGTGCCAAGAGAATCATATTTGTTGGACACAGAGTGACTGTTGTGCTTCCTACCAATGATAGCTATTTTGTATCTGCTAATGAGGAGCAGTATTTATTGTAGCGGTACACTACCCACAATGCCTTGCGCTGGGGTCAGAGTAACAGTACTTCCTATGTGCTGAATAAAGGCTGCTTGGCTCTGAGTCTACCGAGTCCTGACGAGTCATTATACATGGTGTCAGAAGTGGTGAGCAGCAAGTCTCTGCGGTGTTTCCAGGTGCTGTACAGTATAATAAACTTGCGGAAGAAGTTTTCATGCACTTTAAGACCGAAAATTACCATCATGTAGACGAAGGCAGTCACCGGTGCTAACAGCTGATTGCTAGCCAATGGGCTACATGCATGTCGGCGGAGGGAAACGCGAGTGAAAGCTCATCTGAAAGTTTTAATCTAAATGCAGAGAAGCCAGGATTCCACAGAGACAAATGTCAACCACCATACTAATAACACCCTCTGAGACATTTAATTTTTCAAATCCTTCAGAATGGCCAAGGTGGATCAGAAGATTTGAAAGGTTTTGTATTGCAACAGCTCTTGACAATAAAACTGATGAATATCAAGTGTATTCACTGCTGTATGCAATGGGTGATGCAGCAGATGACGTTTTGGCAGTTTTACCACTGTACTATCTGTTCACAAACTTTCAGAAAATTGTGGATTTGGAGTGCTCAAAGATAAACTTATAAGGGACAGAATAGTAGTTGGAATAAAAGACATAAGATTGTCAGAGAAACTACAAATGGACTTGGAATTAACACTTACTAAAGCAATACAAAGAGTCAGACAGTTGTGTGACAGAGTGAAACTGTAACGAACTAACAAGCAATTCTACAGAGCAGCTCATCAGAGGAAAAACTAATATGGATTCAATGTGGACAAGTAAAATAAGAGGAAAATTAAGAACATGGCAAAGGAAAGAACAAAACCAAGCAAAGCAAAATGAAAAAGAGCAGTCGGTGTGGTCGGAAGAATAAGCACTCATGGAAAGACTGTCCAGCAAGAGAGGTACAGTGCCGGAAATGTCAAAACAAAGGACATTTTGCAATAGTTTGTCGCAGTAGTGAAGCTGCAAGGTTTCGTGAAGTGACAGAAAACCACAACAATGAAGCCTTTTCGGATTGTGTGTTCCTGGGAGAAATTAGGATAGAGAGGTCAGAGCCCTGGATTCAAAATATCACCTTAAATGAGGAAAATATAGAAATTAAACTTGACACAGGGGCAGATGTCACATATATTCCAGAGAAAATGTATAGACCAGGCAGGGATGGCAAGCTTAAAAAGTCAAGAAATCAACTAATAGGGAAAAGCACTTACCCACTGTAAGTAAAGGGCTGCTTTGGGTTAAAGCTAGTAGCAAAGGGAAGCAGCACAGTACAAGATGTCTTACTTGTATCAGGTCTAGTGCAGCCACTATTGAGCAGACCAGCATGTGAGGCTTTAGGACTAGTGTACAGAGTAGACACAATCACTGAAACAGAGGCAGATTTCAGAGCAGCTTACCCAGCTGTTTTGAGGGTTTAGGGAAGCTGAAGGAGCCTTATCACATAGAGCTGGAACAGGGTTCTTTACCGTCTGCCCGACGACGTGT
This sequence comes from Callionymus lyra, assembly GCF_982586985.1. Classification (NCBI taxonomy): domain Eukaryota; kingdom Metazoa; phylum Chordata; class Actinopteri; order Syngnathiformes; family Callionymidae; genus Callionymus; species Callionymus lyra. The sequence goes on from NC_141827.1 coordinate 17,425,449, forward strand.
TCCCCTTCCACTCAGAGAAGCAGTGAGAACCGAACTGAAGAGAATGGAAGACATACTTTCCATATTGACTGAACCAACAGAGTGGTGTTTATGTATTGTTGTGATTCCCAGACCAGATAATAAGCCCCTCAGAATATGTATAGACCTCAGAGCCTTGAATACAGATGTAAAAAGGAACGTCATATTCTCCCGTCAGTGGACCAAACATTAGCAATGATGAAAGATGCTTAAGTTTTCACAAAGCTTAATTACCGCTCTGGATTTTGGCAAATCCCCCTCACTCCAGGGTCAAGGTCCCTCACAACATCCATCACGCCTTTTGGAAGGTTCCAGTATAAAAGACTTGCATTTGGCATTGCATCTGCACCTGAACATTTCCAGTGGAGGATGTCACAGATGCTGGAGGACTTTGAAGGTGTGATCTGTGTAGTATCTCATCTGCCAGCTACAGATAGAAGGCTGGAGGAAATAAGATTTGCTCAAGAAAAAGATGAAATGTGAGTTAAGATCAGGAAACTTTGTAAGTCAGGCTGCCCAGAAAAATGTAGGCTAGACCCAGACATTAAAGGATATTGGCAACACAGAATGGACTTGCATGCAGCACAGGGTCTCCTCATGAAAGGAGAGAGACTTGTGATACCGTATCAGCTAAGAGCAGATATTGTACAATGTCTGCATGAAGGGCACCAGGGCATTTCAAAGTGCAGGGCCAGAGCAAAACAAGCAGTATTGTGGCCAGGAATTTCATCGCAGATAGGCCAGATGGTGGACAGCTGCAAAACATGTCAAAAACATAGGTACTCTTGTTCCTGACCGTCCTTGGCAGAATTTTGGCATCGATGTGTTTAAGTGGTCAAAGAAACAGAACTTTCTGATTGTTGATTACTTCTCCAGATATAACAACAACAACCGGACCATCAAGGTTCTGTGAAAAAAGGACAGTGACTATGGCAAAGGACTTCTGGAGCAAGGGTTCTCACCAGTACAACTGCTCATGGGAAGAAACCTGAGCACCTCTCTACCCCAAAACACAGTCAAATTTTATCCTAAGTGGCCAGACTTGGATGCGTTTCTGAAAAAAGGATGACGAGGGGAAACGTGAGCAGGCAAAACACTACAATCTGAGACATCGTGCCAGACAACTCCCAGAACTGATGACAGGCGGGAAAGTGTGGATTACATCATAAGGAACCATTGGAGTAGTTGTTAGACCTACTGATGCTTCCAGATCATATGTGGTATCGGGAGGAAAAAGAGGTCACCTGAGACCAACCAGGACTGTTAGAAATGCTCCTGTTATTCAATGCAGTACATTTATGTTCATTTGTGTTGTTTAGGTAATTTAAGAATGAACATGACTTTGGCTAAAAGTAGGAGGTGTCGCGGTAGACTAGGTAGCAGTAGCTTGGAACTGAGTCCAAGCTATCTAAGTAAATCTCAAATGGACCATAAATGACATGACATCAATGCAATCAACAGAGTGCATGAAAGGTCATACATGGTTGAACTGCACCCTTAACCTTTCAGTTTGCACATGTTCTTTAATCATTATATATATATTCACTGTCCGACTGTCAAGTCATGGCTTGATGAACCTTAATGACACAGTGTGTTTACATTTAGAGGCCACTTCTTAGAACTCTTTGTTCTATAATATTTTGCTTTGAACAGTTATTATATATAGACGTCACATCTTCGTTAAAGTACTTCATCAGTCTTTCATTACTCTAGATTCGATTTTTAATCTCTTATGATCACAGATGCCATGCATCTTCTCAGACTTCTGGTCCCCTGAACTGAGTGAAGATGCAGCTGTGGTCGGTCGCCAACTCAGTCAAGGAAGATCTCTGCCAGCCTGCAATTAAGGCACCAGACCTTTGCAATATTTTTTAATTTTATTATCATCCATTTTAGAGCCTCTTATCAGACAAAGAACATTTAATCACAACAAGTAGTAAATTAGTTAATGAGATTGATCCAAAACTACTCTTTTATTATTAATTAATAAGGTCAACTAATAAGTTATTAACCGCATACATTTATTAGTTTTCTTTGGAATAAGACTCAAAGGTGGTGCTCAATTATTTAAGCTATATTCTTAAATATCATGTTTTATATATTTATTTATTTAATAGTCATTATCATAAGAGCACTAGTTGTCCTGTGAAAGTTTTAACCCTACATTTACTACGCTGGTAATTTAAGAGATTCTCTCTTCACTCTTACCGTGGGATACTGTGGCATGCCAAATCAATGTCCCTCTTCTCCCTTTTTACAAATTTTATCCATAAAAATTGTGAAATGAACTGGCGATTCAGGGGAGTCCTGGTGGAGTCTAATACTCATTGGAAGGGAAACTGTCTTATTAGTGGGAATTCAGATCATCATAATCCGTAATACCCCTGAATGGTCCTTATTAGGCCGAGTGTGACTTCCCTGTAATTGGAACAGACTCTCGGGGACCACCCCTCTGGTCTGTCAGTCTGGTTCACAAAATATTGCACATGCGACTCAGCCAAGACTGCGCCATACAGAGCCTTGAGATTCATGGGGCCGATTTCACGCCCACTGTGGTTGTCTATGTATCCTTTCCAATTTCCACAGGCATCCCAGGTAAGATTTTCCAGTGCAATATCTCAACTTTACACATAGTCCTATATGCTGGTCAAAAATCATTTTCCGTGGTACTATCAAACTGTTTCCACATTTTTTTGCCCTGAGAGCCACAGTTGTACACTTGGCTCAATTGTGGCCACAGAAGTCCCACTTTTTGGATTAAAGTGATTAAAGAGAGACCTCTTCAACTTTGAGCACTAAGCAAGTTCAGCGAACTAGGTACAATCCTACAATGCAGACAATTTTGAGGAATTCCCTGCTATACAGGCATTTTTATGCTTGAAAGTTTCAAACAGGTTCTGAAACTAATATCCGGATATTTTTGGATATTTGTCCACGAGAAGGCACATGTGATCAGTCAAGCTCAGTACCTCACTGTAATGTTGCATTATTTACTGAATGTAGGTTTAGCCGCTGTTCGTACTCGTTCTGTGTTAGATTGCTCACTGCTTTAACTTACTGATTCACTGTTGCTGATTATGTTTAATGGTTTTATAGCACATTAAGGTCATGATTGTTTGTTTGGGATTACTGCAGTTTTTGCACAAGTCGATTTGAAGCGTTAGTTCACCCAAAACTCCAATTACACTCATTTCATCCTCATATTGATGTCGACAAAGGGTTGGGATAATTGTGAGTAATCTGTTGAGTGAAAGACAAATATGTATGTCCGTTTTAACGTAGCGACTGGAACTAACAGGTTAATCTTCCTCCAAAAACTACGCACTTAAAAACATCCAAATACCTCCGAGGTGCTCGTCTATAACGTCCATCTCATATTGAAGCCTTGACAAGTTAATTCAAAATTCAAACTTTACACATTTTCCACTAACCCTCATTTCAATTTAGGGCTGGGATTATTTTCAGAGTAATCTGTTGTAATATCGTGGGCGCTTCCAGTGTAGACAGTAGACAGCATGCATTCTGGAAACGGACGGATTACTCAGAAATAACCCCAACCCTTAGTTGACATGAGGGTAAGTAGAAAATTAGTGAAGTTTACATTTTTGTTGAACTAACCCTTTAAGTTTGTCTTTTTGGAAGAAGAAAAAGACGAAGCCAACTGAGCTCCAGACTCTACTTTAAAATGGACTTGCATATTTTACTATAACTCTAAAAATGAACAGAATATTTAGTTGACATGAGGGTGGATAGAAAAGGAGTTAATTTCAAATTTCGGATTGAATACCTTACTTTTCTTTAATGAAATTACAAGATGGAAAAACACTTTCTTTGTCATTAGTTTCTATTTCTTGCCTTGGAAGAAACACTCACGTGACAGTGATTAGTGGCAATGGCATAATCTTGGTAAATAAAATGGTCTGAAGGACATAATATTTCATGCTCTGTCTCTTTCACATGTACTTAATAACCAACCTCCTGTTTACTCCCATGCTGAGTCCGCCCCTAATCGACTTTGATATTTCGACTGCATCTGTCAAAGCACATGATGTCAAATCTTTCTAGTTAAAAATCCCCTTGAAAGTCATGTACTGGGTACAGCATACAGAGCCCTCTGTCTTTTTCCACCGTGATCAAACATTTGACAGGATAATTGCAGGCAAAGCTGGTCGGCTCTTCTCCTAGCATCTCTGCTCAAAAACACCCTCTCTTTTGCTAGTGCTTTTGACCTTGTAGTATTCCCAGAGGTAGGTTGTAAGCTTTAGAAGAGCATGGGTCAGTTCTGATTGGTGGCTTTATATCTTTAACAGAGCAGTCCAGACATTCGGTAACCTTTCTAGAGGAATGATAAAAGGCCAACGTCTCATGATAATATGCCACAGAGTCTTATTTTTTATTATTGAAGGCATCAAGACCATGATTGAATACATGTGGAATTATGTACTCAACAGACAAACGTGTAATAACTGAAAACATGTCTCATAGTCCAGTTTTTTCAAAGTAGCCGATTATCATTATCATTACTGCTTTGCAGACTTTTTAGCAGAGATGGGTCCATCATTTGTGTTGTGCAGAAGTCAGGTTTAAACAGCTTTATGGACGACTGTTAGAATTCATAAGTAAGTAATTTGTATTTATATAGAGCTTTTCCAGACCCATGAAAGGAACCAATCAGCTAAATGAGGAGAAATGAGTGACCATCATTACCCTAAGAAACGAAGGTCAGCCAGACTGGAGAATTGCAAAAACTTTGAATGAACCCATTTGGTGTGTCCAAACCTTTGGCCTATGACCCCATTCAGACTAAGCCTATAGTAACCGGTTGAATAGACCAGAGGTCCTTAACCAGTCAAATAAGCCTTATTTGAACGCAAATCAACTGTTTTTTAAGGGTTTTAACCGGTTGAGCAAAAACCACCTCGGGAGAAGGTTTGGAAAGGGTTTTCTGGTTTGAACGCTAAAGACTAGTCGCTTCCGATCCACGCCATACTTCCGTAGTCACGAGTCAGCACCCGAGTCGTGTGCAAAACTTCTGCACGCGTGCAATTCCCGCCAACTTCAGTCTTGGTCTTGAGTTATTAAATAAAATATTCTCGCGGTCTCCACTTGATTTGTATCAATGTCATTTGGTTCTGCCTGCTCTCTCTGTCTCTTGACAGTCAGCGAGGGCGAGGCTCTGCAAGAACCACAGCTGCCGGCGATAAGCGATCTACTGCCAGGTATAAAGGCGGGAATCCTTTCAGACTCGGGGTCAGAACGTTGCCCTAGTTACCCTGGTAATTCTTGCTGCTGCCCGACCTTTTGGACTCTGCCTTGATCTCTTGTTGATTGGTTTCCTGACCAGTTTTTCATCCCTTATTATTCTCTTTAGTGAATTGGATTTAATTTTTGATTTTCCTCTTCCCCAGTGTATCTTGTCACTTGCAGCCTCGCCCGCCTGAATTGTCTCTTTTACTTAATATTTTAATTTTTGGACTGAGAGAAAGGACTCTAGTTACACTGCCACCATCTGCTGGACGTTCGTTGTACTTGCACTGTGTCTTTGTATTAAATTGTATTTTTTTGTCACCTTAGTCGTTGTAATTTTTTGTCTTCAGAAGTCAAAACTTCCTTCATTATTTCAGGTGCATGGAAACCTGGAGGCTTTTCATACAGTGATCTCTCCCTTTGACAATCAGGCTCATTACCAGACCTCACCTGCCTACATGGACCTGCCAAAACAAATTATAGACAGCAGCTTCAGTGCCAGAAAATCCAGCCGAGGAAGGTTTGGTCGTGTTCTTGGAGTGAAACACGACGGAATGGAGGCTCATAATGTGGAATTGGAACATGTAATGATTAGTCGAAGTCATTTCACTTTCTTTAAGTAGGACACTGTTTCAATCAAATCGAATACTGTGTTGACGAAATGAATCATTTTATCACGTAGTGGTGATTTGGCCAGAAATATGAAATGAAACAGTGGAAGACTCTGAAAATGGGTCCTTCATGTTCCAACTCATGATTTTCAAAAAAACACAGGCAAAACTTCAGCCAAAACAGATTAATAGAAAAGGATGCTCAGAGCAAAAGATTCAGAAAGGCAAACCAACACCTGTGCTAAATTACCACACTGTCCATAAAATTCACATCTGGTCATGTCTGATGACAGTTGCAACCGTGTGAATATAGCAGTTGGTTGATTGTGAAAAACAACTTTTTCCTTTTCTTACGAAAACTTCAAATTAATTTATCTAATGCTATTACTGTAAACGCTCATAATTTGACCACTGGTGCTAATATTCTTGGCTCTTTTGTTTAATATAAGTATATGGAATGTTTATAGCTATTTTTGCTAGTAGCCTTCACTGAAAAATGACAAAAGACAAGGTTGATTAACTAAAAGTGTGTGTGTAAAAAACACATGCTAAGGAAACGCACATGGACATGTATCAAGAGAGAACTGTTTGCCCCTCCTGAAAGCAAAATAGCTTGTGTTAGTACTTCAGCTAGTACGTTTGCTGTTTTGCATTTACAATTTGTCGATTTAAGAATAACATGTTTCTGTAGGAATTCTATTTTATTTTAATGTTGAAATGATGAATCGATAATAGAGAGAAAACCATAATTTAAGTTGAAATATACTGCTTATATTTATGGGTTACCGGGAGTACCATAATTAAAAAACAAGTACTGAAAATAGATGGTTTAAAAAATGGAACTAAACAAAAAGGTTGCTGAGAAGACCAAAGTCTATGTTTATACTTGTACTTGTACTTGTTCCTTGTACTTTGTTTTCTACTTTGTTTTTGCATTTCCTAAGGGATTACTAAAGCTATATCCCATCTAATCTAAAATGGTATATTATTTATGTATTTTGGTATATATTTATTTACACAGCTTTTGTCTGCTCAGATGAACCTAGCCGCAGTGAGAAGGATTGTTTTGTGAAGTGTAGTAACAGAATGTAGGTTCAACCAAGGCAAAAAATGAGCTGAAAAAAGATTGAAGGACTGCAGATATGGATATGGCTTTGCTCTAAAACAAATGTTTATTTTTATATAAGTGTAATCAATATCTCTTAACAAGTTTAACTTTAGGTAAAGTGAAGAAGTACTGGTAATGTGTGAGAGATTAAAAATTGAGTCTAGACTGATGAAAGACTGATGAAATAGTTTAACAAAGATGTGAAACTAAGGGTTGGATCACGTGAAGCTTGCTTTCGTCTCGGGAAGGGAGTGCAGCAGGGAGACGGGCCACACTAAGTTACAGGGTGAAAATAAGAGTTAAGAGCGAAGACAGCATTTTCTTTTGCATTTAAAGGCATTATGTCGTGCTCCTGGATTGGTGGGTGACCTCTGATTTCTCATCACCAATTTGCTAGAATTTGTTGCCTCCTTCTGTATCTCTCCTCCTTCCGATCAAATTCCAAAATTTCTTTTATTTGACATTATTGAAAGATCTGAGGTTCACACATAATGATAAATGATCATTACTTTCCCGGCTCTGATTATGGATCAGAATGATATCAAACATTACATTATTATGAAAACATCAGATTGAAGTGCACGTTTAAACAGTATATAGACATCAAAACACTGTATTATTTGGTTATATATTTCATATGAATTTCTTCTTTGGCTTTGAAAATACCCGAAAATGTTATTTAAATTTAACGCTCTGAAAAGTCTTTTTCTTGCTCTTTTTCCTTGTTCTCCATGCCATGTTTTCAGAGGTTGCCAAACTTTGGACCCAGGAAGTTGGGCGGGTCCTGAGTCATAGAACCAGGAGATTCAGTGTTTCAGTAGAAGGAGAAATGAAACATGGACTTCCCTAAATAAGTCTATTGGGAATTAGGCATTGCAGATTGCATCAAGTTCTGTGCTGACAATACAACAATACGGCACATTTCGTCAATTTATTTAATCACATTTCCTTTTCGCTTTCCAATCTGTCACTCTCAGTATTTTTTTTACTTTAATGTAGGTAAACGAAAAAACTGTATTGACACTAAAAGGAATTGATGGGTTGATGAAGCTTCATAAGCAGTAGCCTTGTTTTCAGAGCCCTCTAGGTGCCACTCTCTACACTCATATATTGCTTTGAACAGCTTTTCTTTTTAAACTGCATATGCATTTTAAACCTAAAAAGATATACTATACTAACTCCAGATTTAGAGTTAAAGGAAAAAGTGGAAAAGGCATATCAAAAGAGAAAATATCAGTGCTATCTGTTGATGACTGTCTATAAAGAAACTAACAGTCTACTCTTCCAGTTATTTGCTTTTGTTATGACTAGACCTATGACTAGACATCCACCCAAGACAGCAGTGGATTTGTTAGCCTTACTAATCTGACAAAGTCAGCTCACAAGAATCTAGATTAAATGGGACATCTGTGTGCAATGGTCATTTATGTGTTTTAAGATTGTTGCTGTAAGATTGTTCATTCATATGTAATAATGTTGCTAAATGATCGCTATTTCTGAATATAATGTTGATCTTACGGATTAATAACCATCGATTCTATATCTGACACTACAAAAAGAACAACTAAACTGTACCGCAACCTGATTTCGTGTGAGTCCAGGTTTAGGTATAAGCTTTTTTAATTATTGTATTTAACTTTTTGCAGTGTTTTGTGTGTGATGATTAGTTAGTATAAAGTATATCTTGTGTCCTAGTGCATAGAAAGGTTTGAAATAATTTTCCTATAGCACTGGATGGACAGCGGCAGCTCTGCGTGCTTGGTTTGGAATACCATGTGTTATTATTATTTTTCTGTTGAGGAAGGTGAAGTCTACATACCAGCCACCACTTATCCCTGCTGGCACCAAACTGTTACTATAGATTTGCTTATAATTATGGCAGTTCTGATTCATGAAACGGCTTTGACATATATTTTGAATGTGAAGCTGAAATAATTGTTTCAAATTATACATTGGAGGTTGACTTCTAAATGCATGTGCGTGCTTGTACTGTACGTGTTCACATTTCTTCAGAGCGTCTCTGTGAATGTGAAACAATTATAGAACACAATCCCTCTGAAAATGCCTCGGTACCTTTTCGTTATTCCTTACCAGGCTCGCTGAATCCGCCAGCCCTTTGTGTTTGACATCAGAAAAAGACATTGTGTACAATCTAAAACTCAATGAGTACCCCTTCGGACGTAAGCAGCCGATATAATCCTTGTAATCACAGATTGTACCAGGAAAACCTTTCTTTTCTGTTTTATTTCTTTCCTCCACTAGCTTGAGGGGGGAGAGAGTGGAACACTCAATTGTGCGAGGATGCGGTGACCCATGCGGCATTCAATAAACCGCTTTATTTCGCTGCCTTTTTAAGAGATATGTGTTGGGATAGTAAAAGCGACAGTTAACGTTTCCAGGTTGGTGGGTGATATGCATGCTACCAATATGGAATGACAGGTGCATTTCCCAAAAAGAGCGACCATAATGTTTTTCTATTTAGCACTTGACAGTTTGCCTTCATCATAACACAAGCTTAAGGGCTTCGGAGACGGCATGATTATTGCCTGCCCTGACCGGCTCGCCTGCCTGGGAATTCAATTCCTTCATGGCGAGATGAAAGCTGATAGCGGAACTTCACCAGGACGGATGCAAACAAATCAGCATACTAAGTGAATTTTCTGTGTGCTATTCGCCTGACCTCTGTCGCTGCGTCGAGAGTTCAGATTCTCTATGATGTGTTGGCCTCACATGACTCCATTGATCAGAGGGTTATGAATTTGTGCAAAGGCAACACACACACACATGTACTGATCCTCGCTCTCCCCTCCATCTTTAAATATTCAGCTGCCCTACAGGATGTTGTTATCTATATATTGTTTGATCGTTCTCTGACCTTTATCATGATTTAATGAGTTTCACAAACTCATTCTACTGAGCAATAGGTTATTGTTTTGTTTTGTTTCGGGGTGTTTCATTCATGATATCAAATACATTTTTTAGATGATTCTGGTTTGTAAAGGATCCATCCATTTTTTTTTTACCTTTAATCTTCAGTTGGGTCTCGAAAGCAGCAGCTGAAGTAATAAAGCCAGAGGCCTCTCCCCAGATCCCTCTTCCAGTTCTTCGTGGGAAGCTGAGAAGCAGTTCCAGGCCAACTGTGAGATATTTGGCTAAAACATGTCCTGGGTTTGCTGCTGCAAGTTGACATGCCCGGAGCAACTCTGCACTGCTCTAGAGGCAGCAGTGGTCCAGCCTCCCTTCTGAGAAGTCTCATTATTTGTGGGTTCACATTTTTCAGTTTTTAAATTGAAACCTTTAATTGTATCATTTATCTTCACCAAAACTGAACTTCCTTATCCAACGGAGAATCCCAGTAGTTCTTACATCAAAGCCCCGGCAGGGGATTTGCAGTTGCGATGCATTTTCTATTCAAAAGGGTAAGATTTGAGCTCACATATTCTGTTCATCAAACTCTCATCTGTCTCCATGTGGAAGGTCCATACTGACAGGTGAGTGTCTCGTAATCAACCTCCTCCTCAAACACCAATTTCCCCTTCACGTGTCTTTGCCATTTCCTCTGGTGTGAAGTCATCATTCTCAATCCTTAAGCCAATCTTTTCTCGCCGATCTATCGCCAGCAGAGTCATTAGAAGAATAACAAATTGTGAGTTAAGTCATAACCCTCAAGGTGATGCACAGTGTCCCAAAACTAATTTGCTCTCGCTCTTCGTGTTAACTGCCCCGTCATCAATCTGCCTCCCAACATGATATGTCATGTCTTCCTGAAAGTTTGAAACAGCTTTATTTCCTTCAGAACCCCTGCTCGGTCTTATTACTCTCCTGTAAACATCCCTGCTTGTTTAAATACAAGCCTTAAAATAATATTGTAGCACTCATAAGAGAAATGTAAATGAAGATGAATCTTCTCTGAGGTCATGGACTATTTAACAAGATTAACTCTATAATAGTAAATAGTTTAATCAACCTCAAACTTTAAAAAATGGCCAAAAATCAACGTCTCCGAAAATGGAAAAAAAACGTTTAAATACTTAAGTATGATATCAGACGGACCATGTGAGTGCAAAGAATTTAAGTTAAAACTGCATTGATCATGTTGGGATGAATACTATGGGATCATTATTCAAAATTACATCAAATTGTGCTTTATTACAGGTTTCATATCAAACAAATTTTCACAGATCGTCACAAATGTCACGAGTAACCATCAGAGTCAATCTGCACGACGTTGATGGTCTCGTCCTCAGCGAAGACTTGCGTGTAATAGTTTCTGGTCCGAGTCATGGTTCGAGTGATGTCACACTGACTTGCTCCTGCTCCTAAAATGCTCTGAAGATCCTTCAAAGTCACACCAGTCAAGCCCATGGTGCATCTTAAATGAATAAGACAATAAGAATGAGCAGCTGTACTTCTGTTCTTCACTTGCTAAATAAACTCTTACCTTGCTGTGACGCTGCCATGCGAGACAACTCTTTCAGGGAATCACAACGACTTGACAGGGACTTCCAGTGTTGGTTCATCTCTTTCTCAAGAATCTTTCTCTTCCAGCCGTCTCCTTACTGCCATAACAACGTCAAATCCTCTTTGTCCGAAAGTCAACAGAACCTGGAAAACGTTGTATTAATGAAGTCGTGTGATACTGATCATTTGAAGTGTGAAATCTATTGATAAAGACAATCTATTGAAAAAGTGGTAGTTAGACCAGACTGGTGTTCCTACCACCTTGACAGGCACGACCAAGTGTTTCCAACAACAGAAGCCAGAAAACTTTGGCCATATGCGTCAGCATGTTTGTGCGTCCTGCCACAGAAATGTATTTATCATTATTACCAAACATGACTATTTTAATGACCAAAGTGTCCCTTCCACCTCCGATGGTTAGTCCAGCACCTGATATGCAGCACTCCATCTCACCTAGCAAAGAACATAGAATTGCATTTTAGATTATTTCCATGATGGGATGTGCTGTACGTTTACAAGTTTGTGTTCACTATGCTTACAAATATTACTTACCCACTTACTTCACATTTGAAATCATTTGGCAGGAACCACAGAGAGAACGGTTTCATGTCAAGTAGGTCTGGAGTTCTGGGCAGTTCTTGCAGGTCACTTCCATGCAAAAACAAAACAAATACATACTAGTGCTCCCTTTTAAATATAATAAATAAATAAATACAAGCAAGTATACTTGATCATGCATTCAGAGATAAGCTCTCCATGTTTCCTTCATCCATTGTTTTATGGCGTTTCCCATCTGGTTTACCTCTTTATGCTGGAATTTAAAATACTTTTCATTATTATTTTATATATATTCTTTCATTTAAAGAAAACTACAGATCAAATCCCTCATCCAAAAGGGTTAAAATAAACTTATAGTAATATACTTTAATACGTTAAATATGTTATCTGTATTAATATGCGGAAGTGATAAATGAAATCAATTAATAAAATAAATCGCCTACCATGACCTACCAAATTCAGCAAACTTTTTATTGCATTATAATTAAAAAAGCTATTCAGTGTTTTAGCGAACTAGCTCTCGTGTTAACGCACCACAGAAAGTTACATTACACGCAATGAAACCTTATTTCTGAGTCTTAAAGCAATAATGATATCTTACCTCAATAGTCGAGTGACGCGCACCTTGTTCCGTCAAGTTACTGCACAAACGTGAGCAACAAAAACGCTTGTTCTGGGACGAGTAACAACAAGTGACGTCAACATCTGGAGGTTTTGAGGAAGTTACGTATGGAGTGCGGCAGTAGATCACGTCCGAGGATCGCTCATGATCGCAGCTAAATAAAAAGAAAACATATGTCCATAAACGCAATCTCAATGAAAGGTTTATTTTCAAAGAAAAGCGCACCAGATTATAAAGAGGATCAAGCGAAATAGCACATCCAGACTTTATTTTACTCATTCATAAAACAATCTCAACATTGTGGAGTTGTAACACCTAAAAATATACAATATAGTCACTTTTAAACAAGTATTACTCCGCGAGAGCCCCCTGACTTCCGCGATGCGTGAATAATCCAAGCTTCAAAAAATACAAATGAAGCATTTTTTAACGATTTATGGTCGCTGTGTACCACCTCAAAGTGGTTTGAGGTCGGTAAGCATAATCGAGGGTAGAATCGCAGTGTTGACATTAAACATTTCAAGTGCGCTTCATAGTTTTAGAATTACGGTAGCCAAATGACAACAGCGACACGTAACCATGGCAACGAAGAGTTGGGCGACGCGTCAAATGTTACCCGGGTCGTTTGAATCCAACGTCGGGGGGTACTCTGTATATTAATGGGTGACTCGGGTAGGCCAAAGAGGCAGAGGTTTGCAGGGAGGAGCCCCCTATCCAGCCCAACCAGAAAAGCACCAGAAGTCCCCGTCGGGTCCACACCCATCCCGTCCTTCCTGCCTCCTTCATCAGATCCTCCTCGGACAAACCAGTGAAAGACTCATCTTCAGGAACCTTCACTTTGACGCTGCCGTTCTTTTCACCAGAGGTCGCCTGACCATCGCCGGTCATTTGCTGCTTCTCTGGGTCCAGCTCGTCCAGCTCGTTCAGCTCCACCTCTTTCATGTCGACGCACCATGTGAGCGCAAAAAAAGTTTCCCAAATGTGTAAAATGTTGTTTTTTGAAGGCTCAAAAAAAGGTATAATTCGACCGATTTGAATCACTCAAACTTTAAAAAATAGCCCAAAATCGACGTGTCCGAAAAGGGAAAAAAATGTAGGAATACTTAAGTATGATATCAGACGCACCATGTGAGCGCAAAAAAATGTTTCCCAAATGTGTAAAATGTTGTTTTTTGGAGGCTCGAAAAAAGGTATATTTCGACCGATTTTTTTCACTCAAACTTTAAAAAATGGCCCAAAATCGACGTGTCCGAAAATGGAAAAAAAGGTCGGAATACATCAGCATGATATCAGACGCACCATGTGAGCGCAAAAAAATAGTTGCTTAAATGCTTAAATTGTTGATTTTTGAAGGCTCGAAAAAAGGTATATTTCGACCGATTTTTTTCACTCAAACTTTAAAAAATGGGCAAAAATCAACGTGTCCGAAAATGGAAAAAAATACTCGGAATACTTAAGTATGATATCAGATGGACCATGTGAGCGCAACAAAAATGTTGCCCAAATGTGTAAAATGTTGTTTTTTGAAGGTTTACAAAGGAAATTAAAGTTCAAATAATGAAAAAAAATAAATTGGGCAATTTTGTGAACGATTTCTAACTCTCATCCTTTCATTCGTTGAAACACACCCTTACCCTTCCCCTTCCTCAATTGTGTTTATCGTGTTTAAAAGTCGAGCCCATGTTGTGGGTTCAAAAATGAAGATAGTTGTATTTCTTTATTTCTTTATTTAATAACAGAATTTGTGTGGTCGTGGATGCTGTCATCTCAGTCCCCAGTGTCCGCCTATTCCTTGACGTGTTGGGGAGCATCTGTCACAGGGGTCTCTAGTCGTTAGCTCTTCTGTCAGCCTCAGACAGTGGCTCGCTTGTCACTTGTCATTTCCAGTGCCATATTCAATCTAACAGTTTTCTTTAGAGACCGTCCGTCTTTGTCATACATGCCAATATTGATCCTGACAACCGAGCAGAGATAGTCTGGAGCTTTTGTTTCAGACGGCATCTTTTTTCATCTTCTTTTTCCTATCCGTGATGCTGTTGTGAGCGTCTGTCAGAGGGACGTGACAGAACTGTAACCAGAGGAATTGATTTATAAAATATACGCCTGACTTATAAAGGCAAACGCTTCTCTCGCATTTGCAGGCATGTCCGATATGTTTTGCACTGTGCAGACGAGATGCTTGGATCACTGCCCGCTGAGTGATGGATGATCTCGGTCCGTCTTGGAGGAATGAGCAGTCAGGGACTAAACATGTCACAAAATGAGCTCATAGGTATGTGAATGTCTTGATCTATGCCCACCTCTGGATACACATTTTTAGGTTGTTGTTTTAGCAATGTCTCTGCATAATTGAGACATAATTATTCTCAAATATTTTTAGATGAAATGTGTTTAAACTGGTTTACTGTGTTGGTGTAATGTTAAATATAAAAGCATTTTTCATTTTAATACTGAAGTGATCGTGCTCAAATCGCTCCTCTTTAAAGCTTACAAACAACACAGTGTTTTGATTTTCTTGCTGTCTCATTCCAACGTATTATAGATATTGTTAAGTGTACAAAAAGTCATACCACAGCTCTCAGGTGCTTGTCTTGACGACACATCATACGTAGAGTTACAAATCCGACTAATTGCGTCAACACAGATAAAGCTTACTTACTTACTTAGGAGTATTGTGACACAATGTTGGGCTGTCGCCATCTGGTGGCTATTATTGTTCACTACAGCACACCTGGATTAAAAAGATAAAAAGATCCGGCATGTGGACATCTAACAAGTGAGGTATAGTCACCTTCAAAATAGCACTTAAATAACAAATAGGATCATTGTGCTCTTGCAAAGGGTTGTGATTATTTTTTTCCAATGTGTTAATAATAACATAATCATTGAAACTCACCATAACATTTATGGAAGCAAATGTGAATCTCAAGACTTAAGTGATGTGAAATTTTCTGCCATTAGTATGTCCCTGAATTATTCTTATGAAGGAATAGGGAGCAGACTAAGTGTCAATCCAGCAAATACGTTTTCTGGTCATGTGATGTTTGCAATTATTGTACATGTTGACAAACCATGTAAAGTAAAAAAATTTTTTTTTAAATACTCCAAACTATATCATGTACAGTATCTCTTTTTATGTTTGTTTTACTTTTCATCGATTCTTAGTGTAGTGTCTCTCTCGGTATGGACAAAAGTGGTTGGTTTTGGTAAGAAATAAATAAATAAATCAAATTTTGTTATCGAGTTTATCCAACTATCTTTAACCAGGGAAGCAACAGCCTGAGTTTTATCCTGGAGAAGCTGTTTTTTTTAGATGTTTCTCTTCATTATAAATGATAAAATACCTTCTTCCGACCCACTGTGAGCTGATAATACCTTTCACCAGCAATATGCAAAGAGGTTTTTTGTGGGTGGCTCCACAGGGGCCATTATGACAAGCCCTCATTGGTGATGATGTGCTGTTAATGTGGCACCCTAGGCGTTGTCAGGTGTAAAGTGAAGATCAGAATTGATAAAACGTGTGAATTGAATGATGAGGACGGGGTTTGATCCACAAGAAACTTTAATTTGCACTTGCCTAAATGCTTTTGAGACATAGGCCGTAATTCTGGAAAAGAAATAAAAAAAATGATTGAATGGTATATTTGTGTGGGTGTGTGCGTGTGTGTGACGCAAAATCTTATTATAATATCTGTACTTTGTTGTTAAGATATGAGACATACCTGTGCAGTCTTTTAGAAAAAAAAAAGTGTATTAGGTTTCAGTGTATTAAGAAAATATCTAATGTAAGGATTTTTCTACCAGACGATAGTGAGGCAGAAACTTTTGACTTTCTAAAAAAAATGAAAAACAGTCGCCTTACCTTTGATGTATAGTGGCAGGTGTGAAATGTTAAAAATAAACAGACATATGAGATTCAAATGAGTATCTACAAAGGCACCCCCTATGTGGGTTTTTTAATCATAGAAAACCTGTGTGAAATGTGTAGGAAAGAAAATCTGGATATGCAGTAATGCTAAAGCGTTACATGGCAGATGGGTGTTTTAATTGCTTTAATCAACACATAAGCCTGTTTTCTTTACTCAAGCATCTATATCTGCTTTAAAAATATACATGAAGCAGGTTCAGAAAAGAGGGGAAGACATAACAACCATCACCATCTTGTATATTCTGCGGTTATCAGTCCACTGAAGACAGGTTTGAGGAGTCGCCTGCTATACAGGAATCTGTCCACTTTAAAGTTCGCTCTTCAACAGCCATACCTAGAGTTTACACTATTTGTGGTGAAATCAACAGGTGTGTACAAGACATACACATGTACACAAAACAATTTGTGGTCAACACAAAATACAAACAAAGTCATTCTTTATGATGAAGTCTTGGTTGAGTTATTATTTATTGAGTGGATAGACAAGTAAGATCTGTTGTGTAGGACTAGGTGTTGATATCCCTCAATACAGTCACACTTAAGGCACTGAAGAGACTCTGTGGAAGTGAGTGATGGTATCCATCGGGTTGTCAAGTGGGCGCTCTTTTCAATGGTGTTTCGCAGATTAACCAACGACACCTCCGGGGCACATTGAGCTCTATAATGTAAACAAGCTTGAACGAGGGTGACCACAGAACAAGGTCTGGTCACAGGTTGGTGGAGGCGAGCTCAGGTGGGAAGCAGAGTTTCTTGTCAAGGTCTGCCAGAAGCTTCCAGTCTCTTGCTCTGCCCAGCTGTCCAGTGTCAGCTCTTATGGTGGCGAGGCTTGCCTGTCCCTCTCAGACAAATGGTGTTGGCTGCCAACGGGACCGCTGCAAGACACCTTAGCACCTAGTTGTGCCGCCAGGTGTAACGGCCCTGGATGAAGCTGCTCCTGCATCCCACCAAGATGTGCCGCAGTGTTGCCGGACCTGGACATAGGGAGCATGTGGGGTCTTCGCTATACCACTGGCTTAGGTTCACAGGAGAGGGCAATTCATCATAGGCAGCCCTGATGGTAAAGCTCACCCTGAATGTCTCCATCTCCCATCTGTGTAGGGCTAGGTGTTGATATCCCTTAATACAGTCACACACTTAAGGCACCGAAAAGACTCTGTGGAATTCAAGTGAGTGATGGTATCCTTCGGGTTGTCTCGTGGGCGCCCTCTTTCTAAACTCAAATTTCAAATCGTGTGTGCCATTAGTCACTTAATTTGTATTTATGCTATAGACCAAATTGTATTTTAATCCAAGTTTTTGAATACTGATTGGTTATTTAACCAGTTAACCAGTATTTGTTTTCTATTTATAACATCTCTAGGTATAATTGTAGAAGATTTTCGTTTCCAGCTTGTATATGTTCATATACTACACTGAACCGAAATATAAACGCAACACTTGTTTTTGCTCGCATTTTTTACGAGATAAACTCAAATTTTAAAACATTTTCTACATACACAAAATAACAATTTCACTCAAATAATGTTCAAAAATCTATAATCTAAATCTGTGATAGTCAGCACTTTTCCTTTGTCGAGATAATCCATCCCACCTCACAGGTGTGGTACACGTTAGACAGCGTAATGTAAGTTTTACCTTACCTTAATGATTGCACAGGTGTGTCTTGGACTGGCCACGATAAAAGTACGCTCTGAAGTTGCAGCTTTGTATTATTGGGAACAGAAAACCAGTCGGTATCTGGTGTGACCATTATATGCCTCACACAGTGCAACACATCTTCTTCACATAGAGTCGATTAGGTTATGGTTTATGGAATGTTGGTCCACTCCTCTTTAATGGCTAGGCGAAATTGCTGGATATTGGCATGAACTGGAACACCCTGTCATTTACGCCGATCCAGAGCATCCCAAACATGCTCAATGCGTCACATGTCTAATCAGTATGCTGACCGTGCAAGAACAAGGATGTCTTTAGGTTCCAAGAATTGTGTCCAGATCTTTGCCTCATGGGACCATGCATTATCATGCTGCAACATGAGGTGATGTTCTTGGATGTTTGGCACAACAATGGGCCACAGGATCACGTCATCGCTTTACAGTACACTGTAAAACAGTGAACTTACTTGCGCAGTGCACCAATGTCGACAGGGTAGTGCTGTCTCAAATCAAACACTACCCCTACACACTATCGACTAGACAGCTTCTTCTTCTACTACTTTTTAACACTGATTACAAGCAGCCATTGTAACCATATCGCCCACATTTGACTGCGCTTTTCACCAATTAAAAAACAAGTTATAAGTTGTTTTGTCGTAAAATGTATGTTTTCTTGAGAAGTGTATGCCGGTATCTGCTCCGAAAATGCGTCGCCAGTGGCATAGCTTCCGTTTAGCAAAGTAACTCTAGACGTAGCGTCATCTACGTCAGTAAGATGGCGGCCATTGAGGGTGGAAAGTGTCCATCGATCCACACTCAATTTTCTGGCCATTTGACTGCGCCAATTGAGTGCTCAATGCGCACTGAATTTTCGCACACTGCAAAACAGGACGCACTTGTGCACTCAAAATATTAAATGTAAGTGCAGACATAAGGCCTACGCCACCATGGGCCACTCGATCCACAACATCATAAAACCACTCATCGACACAAGGGCAGACACACTGTCATCCATCTGCCCTGAACATTGAAAACTGGGATTCATCCGTGAAGAGAACACCTCTCCGACGTGCCAGACACCATTGAATCTGAGCACTTGCCCACCCGAGTCAGTTTCAACGACGAACTGGAGTCAGGCCGAGACCCTGATGAGGACGACGAGCATGCTGATGAGCTTACCTGAGATGGTTTCTGACAAAAATTCTTTGGTTATACAAAGCGATTATTGCAGCAGCAGTCAGAGTGGCTGTTCTTGGAGGTGAAAAATGCTCGATCTGGAGGTTCTGGGCTGGTGTGGCTTATGGTAGAGAAATGAACATTCAAACCTCGAGCAACAGCGATGGTGGACATTCCTGCTGTCAGCATGCCAATTGCACACTCCCTCAAAACCTGCAACATCTGTGGCATTGTGTTGTGTGCTACAAGTGACAAATTTAGAATGGCCTTGAATTGTGGTCCGTCTAAGATACAGCTATGTGATAATCATTCTGTCTAATCAGCATCTAGATATGCCATACCTGTGAGGTGGGATGGATTACCTCAGCAAAGGACAAGTGCTCACTATCACACTAAGACAGATTTAGAGAGAAATGGTTATTGTGTATGTAGAAAATGTTGTAGATATTTGAGTTGATCTCATAAAAAATGAGAGCATAAACAAAAGGGTTGTGTTTATATTTTTTCCGTGGGTCATTCTGTCTCTGACTAGTGTGTCAATGAAGTTTACTTTTACATGATTAAGTAGTGGTAGTAGTTTGAAATACGGCTGATCCTGTTTGTTGACTGGGAAATATAATCTGTAATTACATTTATTGTAAATATTATGGAATGTAGTACTTTAACACAGTAGTTGGACATGTTATATTGCCAATGTTTAATGGCTGTGGCAAGACAATAAAAACGGATGAACAGCATACCTCAGCCAAAAATCTGATTTCATATGACATAAAACAGCATAAAATGTAATTCTATTCAAGTAACTACCTACTTCTATTATTAAAATTTAGTGACAAGAATTCCTCCCAAGCCTTGATGATAATAGATTTAAGACGCGTTGTCTTATCGATTGTTATAAACCAGATATTAATTAACGATTACCAAAATATAAATTAAAATGAATATTCTCCCTTTAAAGTTTGTTTTAGTCAACAACCTTGACTGAAAGAGTTTTGCATGAAGCTCACAAATGAAACACTTCTATTACTTTCATTTATATTTTTGGGGTTTTCTTATTTTTATTTTTGTAATTTTCAACATTTTTTTTTATTCACAGATTGACTCCACTTCAATAAAGTATAATTTACAAGAAACCTTTTAAGACGGAGGTAATTCCTACCTTATTGTATTTTAACAAAAATGTTTTGCCTTTGCGACCATAGTTTCAGAGGGAAATCAGAGGAACAATTTTGAATTCACTTGATGAAAGTAGTGAGGTGATGATGAATTATCAACAAGATGGGAAAATCTAACTTCCACACAATCGAAACAGTGCAGCCAAGAAAATGCAAGTAAAAGGACAAGAATAAGAGGGAAGATTTAAATGAATTCAAAGCAACAGAGTAACCATTTACATTAAAATGCAGAGGATGCCTCTGGAGTTTTTTGTGTAGCCACTTGGAACACAACAATTTGATTGTTTATGAAACTGCAAGAACCAGTTAATGTCCACCACAACTGGTGATTAACTTTTTCATTATAAATAATTTAAATTATATTATTTTGATTTGATACAAAATCGTTAACCTTCATGTTATCTTTCGGTTATGGTGATCCACAGGCCCAAAAACAAATGTGTATGTTGTATCCCTTGTGATGGTACTCTGTGACCTTGTTGTTTCAGTCCTCTAGGTCACCTTGACCCAGAGATAGCACAAGGGTTAAGATCAACACAATTGTATGTTATTAATTCACATGATTTATTCAATTAAAATCATTTCAGATGAAGCCACTGCTTGCAGTCCCTTCCTATCATTTCCTGATGTTTCTTACCACATTTTTGCTGATGACATCCAGCTCTGCTGCTCATTTGATCCAACTGATGAATGGCTGAGTAAAAACACTTTACAGCTAAATGTGGACAAAACTGAAACTCTGGTTATTGCGCCTGATGATAAGGTTCCAGGTTTCAGTCAATAATTGGGTGACTTAGGTCAGTCTGTAAAACTGAGCCTGAGAAACCTGGGTGTTGTATATGAGAGAGAAATGTCTCTAGTTCTACACTGCAGAAAACTGACCAGAAACTGTTTCCTGCAACTGAGAAAAATCTCTAAACTTCACACAAAATCATCTGGAGCTTATTATCCATGCGTTTGTGTCTTCTTGTTTAGACTCTCGTTTTGTGTCCAAACAAGAAGTAGCTGTCTCGCCTGTAGTTAATACAAAACTCTGCAGCGAGAGTTCTAACCTGCTCTAGTAGAATAAATCACATTTCCCCGATCCTTAAAACTCTTCTGTGGCTGCCAGTTTCTTTCAGGATCCATTTTAAAATTCTGGTTCTAACTTTCAGATCTATTCATGGTCAGACCCCTCCTTAGATCAGTGATCTGACCCAGCCTTACACCCCAGCTCGGGCTTTGAGGTCTGTGGATCAGAATCTACTGATGGTTCCTGAACACGCTTCCAGACGACAGAAGAAAAATCCTTTAAGGCTATTGCTCCTAAGCTTTGGAAAGATCTTCCTCTCCCTCTGTGTTTGATGGATCTACTGAGTCCTTCAAGAAACATCTTAAGACATTTTTATTTGCGCAGGCTTTTCCCTGATTTTCTGGGACTCCTGTGTTTATCTTATGTCCTAGACCCTGGTCTAGAAAGGCCCTTTACAAATAACCTTTACTTACTTACTTACTCACTAAGTGTAGCATGTCAGATAAGAATCTTCAGTTCCTCTTCCAAAACTGAAGAGGGATCAAACACTCTACTGACACCTGTAAATCATCTTGAGGCTGCACTTTCTCCACAATTTTAAATGAACACTTTACAGGGTTGGATTTTACCATCATGCTGCCTTTATTTTCTAATACAATTATGATTTTTGTTATGACACGCCGGTGCATCCATCAAAGCTGTCAGGTTAATGTTCCTGAGAATAACTTGCTCATGTACAAGAGACAGTTAGCGTCACTTTGTTTTCTTTTTTTTTTCTTTTTCTGTATTTATTCATCAGCTTTTTCCTCACTAAAGATAAAAACAAAACATTATTATTATCATAATCCAGTGAGAACCATCAACTGGTAATTTTTCTACATTGCATTTTTTCAAGGTGACCAGAGGCCTGAAAATAAATGTGTCTGCTGTATCCCTTGTGTTGTCTCTGGGTCAAGGGCTCTTAAATTTCAACTGATTGGTAGATCATGCTAATAAAGGACTAATAATTGTTTTTTTTGGTTTGTTTTTTTAATTTAACTGTAAATATGATGACATTTCTACAAAGGTCCAAAGTTAAAAATCGGTTATCAAGCATGCCAAACACATCTAAGAGTTCAGAGAGAAATCGAAAATTTTCTTTTGTTTCATTGACTTCCAGTCTTTGGCCAAATGGCAGCGAATCGACCGCTCTTCTCTTCCACCGTGCAAGATGAAAAAAACATTCTGTTTTCAAAAGCAGACATTCATGTCTTCAAGTGTTTCAGGGATACTTCATACATTTTTACCTCATTTCTATTCAGTGACCTTTCTGCTCACATGTTGGAGGGGGGTAGGAGGCGAGATGGTGTCCTGAATTGAAATGTGTGACAACAACAGAGGAGAAGTGTTTTTGTTTCTTAATTCTTTTGGGTTTGTTTAAAACTCATATCCTACTCATCACTCATATCATAGTCAAGTGTCAACTGTTAAAAAGTCTGAAATGTAGTGTATATTTCTACAAATAAATAATCTGTGAAGCAATACCAGGGATAAACATTCCTGGAGCATTGACCTTACCTCCGCCTTTACTGATTTATATCCCCAAGGACCCCTCAGTGATTTTGTTCCGTGTAATATACTGATTAAAGGACAGCAGCTTTTTGTCCTCTAGAACGGTACCCAACCTTCTTTGCACCACGGACTGGTTCAATGTCAGACAATGCGGACCAGACTATGGTGCATTAAGACAGGCGCTGAATACTAGTGATGGGCTGATGAAGCTTCATGAAACTGTGCCATGTTGTTTAGAGGTCAGAAGGTGGCGCCATCACTTTAAAAATAATGTTATGTTTCATTAGTACATTCGTTCAAAACAAAGGAAAATAGTGCAGAGACCGCCATCTAGTGGACTGGAAAATAATGATACTGCTTCATGAAGCTTCATGGGACCATCACTATTGAATACTCTACCATTAACATATTCCATTACATACATACAACATAGACCGATGACAGAACTTTCAATGTGTCACCTGTCTATGACAGCAAGGACAGAAAGCCTGATGACAACTCGCATACTTTACCACAGTCGTGTCAGCTGTGCGGCCCAGTACTGAATAGCCCACAGATTGGTACCGGGCCACAGCCCGGTAGTTGGGGACCACTGCTCTAGAAAGTAAAGCCATGGCTGAAGGCGATACTTGACTTTTACACAACTTTGCACTCACACTGTTTTATTTACTACTGCCAATTAATTTTTCAGAGGATGAACGCTTGTTTTGTCTGTGGAACAAGACCCTAAAGTAAGTGTTTGAATGTAAAATGTCAAAACCAAATATGAAACTTAAAGTAGTTTTGGATAACCGTATCACAAATCAGGCTATAATTTCTGATTTAAATACATGAAGTATGTTTTTGAAGCATTCCACTTAGAGTTCAGACATTGTTGTAAAGCGTAATATTGTGTGTCATTGTTTTTTGTTTCTTTGTTTCATTCTTTGTCGGGTTTATGCAACAAATAAAAAGGTCTACCTCTCGACAGCATCAAAGACTTGTCTCCTTTGGCGTCTTTTTAACAGAAACCTAGCTCTGTATGTGAAAGTTTCGCTTTATATTCAGTTCTATTATCACAATTTATTTAAACCTTTTTTTTAATGCATTTTTGATATTTTACAAAAGAGGTCACAATCCCAAGAAGAGAAAAGCCAGAGATGAAGCATTCTGGCTGAGAGGGAATGTGTTTGAGACTGACAGTTTACAGACAACAGAGGCTGCATTTTGGGGTATGAGTAGAGTTACCTGGGCGGGTAACTGGACTAACCAATTGTTAAAGGTGTTTAATTAGTTTACCCACCACGCTCCTCCCCCGATCTGGGTCCTTATTGCCTTCCAGACCTCTCTGGTGATATTCTGCTGCAGCTGACTCATCATGTTTTCCCAGTACATTTTCTTCCCCCCTGTGATCTTCCTCTTCAGTTCTGTCTGTATCTCCTTCACCTCATCCTTGTCGCCCAACATAAAAACCCTCTTCTTCTCCTTCAGGAAAGATTTGATGTCAGGAATAATCCATGGGTTGTTATTTGAGAACACACCACGGCTTTGGTGGATACAATGTCATCCACACAAACGTTAATATAGTTAATATATGAGACTTCCACAGTTTATCTTGGGTCCTGAAGCAGAGGTAGAGCAGATGGAAAGAGGCCCAAACTTCTCTCCCCGCTGAAACCAAGGAGCATAAGACAGCAGGAGACCTGTCTCGCCGATGTTTACTCAGGGTCTTGGAGATGCAAAACCTCCCAATCACGCCTTTACAGATCAAACTATTTGTCCCTCATGAGTGTTAATGTTTCTAAGTAGAACAATGGACTTATGATATTGTTAGGGTTCACCGTCAACCCAAGCCAGGTGACCCTGGTCTGCGTGTCCAGAATGTCTTCGGTAGCACCGTAGGACCAGAGAACCAGGATGCAGCCATTCAGGAGGAACTTCATTTTTTAACTTGGAGGATGCTAATTTTCACAGGTTTATATAAACGTTTTTTTTCATCATTGTTTTTTGTTTGCAGGGTCTTTGTGTTTGCGTGTGATGAGTGGGTTGAAAGTATCTTTGATGTTCTGGTGCAGAGGACAGGTTGTTAATAACTTTCCTTTCCATTTTTCTAATAAGTTTTATTCTGTGTTGTGTCTGTCATAATATAATTAAAATGTGTTTTCATGTGTATCTAAAAAAGGAGCATAATTAACATTATAATTCATCATTAGCTGTCAAAGTGTTGATTTCCACATGTAATTAACATTGTTTAATAAGTTTAATATAAGACTATTTTCCGTGGTATAGGCAGGAAAACATACTAGCTCTACCTACAATTTCTCTTCACCACACACCAATATGTACGCCAATGGTTCCAACCAGAATCAACACACAGTGACAGTTAACAGTTATCAGTGCCGTCATGTAGGTAATCATTTTATTAGCGTTTCAGCTGTGATTCGTGTTTTTGAAGTCTCATTTGGATTTTTAAAAGGTTTTGAAGTAATTGTCATCCACTTTCATTGGCTTACAATTGCTGCTCGTGCACCCTTCATTAGAAATAGTCACAAAATACACTATACAGAAAATAAATAACATGAATGAATCTATTTTCATATGCCTACTGTGACAAATTGTGTCATAATTCATGTGCAACACACAAGATTAAAGCTTTGTTTTTACATTACAGCAATAAACAGGATTATGATTCTGATCATGCCCTTATAAACCACACAGAACACACACACACACACACACCAGTTCTATCAGGCACACTTGCCTTGTGATTGATAAGAGGAAGAGATGTGAGTCTCTACGTCAATGTTTCTACAGTGTCTACATTTATATCACAAATATTAGGACTAATGTATTGAGGCTGTTTGTGTACCAGAGAGGAGTGGTTGTTAATGTACCCTTTTTCCAGCAGCGGTCATTAAATTCAGATGTGCTCCTTCATGTTTATTCAATTCCATTCCTGGGTACTTTCAGGGGAAGTTATTTTTATGATAGGTGTGTTTTTGGGATGATTTGTCTTCTGAGTGGGACAACTGTAGGTCCCCCGGGTTATAGGGGTGATGTCTCCGAGTATTGGTGAGTAGCTGCTTTATATGAATGTTGTGTTTTTTTGGTCCTACTCTGTGAAATTTTATTTCTATAAATAGAGAAAAGGTAAAGTTTGAGATAGAACCATGATGATGGATTGTTCACTGAAAAAATAAAGTACACTTGATGCTATTTAATGAGTTAATTACTTGTTGACTAATGAAATGTCAAAGATTATCAATAATGATACAACACTGAATAATTCGGTTTGAATAAGATGTATCTTTATCTGGTTCCGTCGCACAGGTCGAATCAACACAACGGGCTGCCAAGCGTCAACCAGCGGCATATTGAGTACATGAAGCAACACTGCCCTCCACAGGAGAGACCTTGCAAAACAATGACAGAAGTGCCGAGAACAATTACTCTCAGTTGACAAAAGATTACATAAAATCATCATCGGCAAATCCTAAAGATCATCTTCTTAAAGGTTTTTGGTTTAATTGTACAAATCTTATGTTCTATAAATTCGTTAATATGTCATCCATGACATATAATATTGTTAAAATATAGGATGAATTGAATTTCAATGGTTCTAAAATATGATATCCTTTTTTTTTAAGCCTATCTGTACTTCTAACTCAAATCTTAAGGCAGTTATCAACTGAAATGAATCACACTCAGCTTCATGTTGAACAATAGATAGTAATAAGCTTTAAAAAATATATTGTAATAATCTGGGTGAATACCTCTCATTCTTAAAGTAAATTGTAAGAGAAATGGCAAATAATCAATAACCAACGTCTTCACACCAAATACTTTTGACAATGGGTCTAATTGTCCCTAAAATTATTTTCCCGAAGCCTCTTGCAAACAATGATTATCGGGAGGTTATTTCCAACAAGCCATTACCATGTGAGGAAATTGAGACGAAATGCAATAACAAGTTGTGGTGGTGATGGCTATAAAGAGAATAGATTTGGTTAACAGAAAAGAGAATGTGCCACAATCTATGGCGTTTAAAACAAGACGAAACATTGTTCGATCGTGTTTAATAACACCATGAAAATCCCAGCTCCAGACAAGCTTGTGTCGTTGTGTCCCTGAGCAAGACACTTCACCCTGATTGCTCCTGATGGTGAACTTGGCGCAAGTGTGCATGCCTACTCCCATCAGTATGTGTGAATGGTTGAATTTCCCCTCGCGGGACTAATAAGGGATTCTAAAAAAAAAAATAAAAAAAAAAAAAATAAAAAGCTTTCTCTGCGTTGGATTGTCAGTGAGTGTGGTGCATTCAATGACACTCGAATGGTTAAAGTTCAGTCATTTAACAAACAAAAAACAAGCATTTTCTAAATGAAAATCTACTTTTTTTTGCATGAAAACACATGTATAGTAGGTTTACTCAAGGCTTGAAGATTAATGCACTCACCCCCCCACCCACCCAGCAGGGGACAGTACACTGCCCCAATATAAGGCATCTCCTCCCTCAAAATGGCCATTTTTCTTTATTTATGAAAGGTTGTGTCGCACTGCTCTTCAGGAAAATTGTCATCTTGGAAATCGATGGCCGTATGTGAACCTGGTCGTGGAGTGACTCTGTCTTCTTCGGATCAGTACACACTGTGTGAGCGCATCCTAGGAGTGTCAACCAGCAAAGCTGTCGGCAGTTGGAAACCCTGTTGATTGGAGCAAGACCAGTCTTTTAGATGGAATTGGTGGTAAAAAGAAAGTTCCTACTGTGCCAGCAGTCGACGAGCTGTGCCTGATATCTGGGTCCTCCCTGTGGTCTGATGGCTCTCACCAGTGGGGGGGGACCGAACGACTGTCATGTTGTACCCAGACAGTTTGCCATTACTTCCTCTAGTCAGTCCTCTGAGGCGTCTTTGAATCTGATATTGTTTGTGAGTGGCAGTCTCTCTCTATAATATTCAGGGGACACAAATACAGTGTATATGTTTTCATCGCTTGGTCATTTTGATACCGAAATGTTTCATTGATCTAGGCACATCTTGCTTCAGCCACTGAAATGGTTGAGTTCCAGTCATGAATCAACTCACAGTCGGTTCTCCAATGACTTCATGGCGCAGGAGCTGTATTTGACAGATTTAAAGGCAACAATTCCATGTTTATTTTTTTATTCTGAAATATCCATTAATTATTTATAATATGCGTAAAAGAACAGAGGAGTTGATAAATATGAAGGCGGAGGAGATACGGGAGACCAGCTGTGTGGACGCGCAGTGAAGGTTAGTGAAATCCTTCCAGGCTGTTGCGGCCTGGGCACACCGCAGGGATTGTCGGGCGTCTGACTCCGTCGGGCAGTGCTGTGTGGTCTGACGTAGTCTGCCCATTTCCCTCAAAAAATTGCCTCGGATCACACCAAAGAGATTGTCGGAAAAAGTGTACATTCTGCGCATGTGCGAGACATAATTCTGAACAAAAGATAAAAATAAAATGTGATGGATAACGACACGAATATGAAGCGACTGGCATTGTCAGCCCTCGGTCTTCTTGTTGTGGAAGAAAGACGTCGCATTAAAAAATGCATTAAGTGGGTGAAGTCCTGGATCTCACAGCAGCATCTAGGAGGGCTTTTCCGTATATGTGTTGAGCAAGATATAGGGAAATAATTTTGATTATCTAGAATGATCATTAAAGTCATGTCAACAATACTGTCCGTCTGTATCATTATTAGCACAAAATGACTATGAATCAGACACGGTGATAATGTACAAACGTTAAAATGAAGGTGACTCACACGTGAATAGGACAACAATTCAATACATTAACGTAACTTAATTAGTACATGGAGCAGGAGGTGATGAGATGTGTCCAATGTTATGATAATGTTCGCTGGATGCATGTGAAAGGACCAGATTACCATGTCTAGACTGCGCCGCAATGATCTTCTTCATTTACATGATAATATTGGTGTGAAGTTTTCGATAACAGTGTGGTTTCATCCATGCCATCGGTGCTTATCTAGTGTTTACAATAGTCACTTCTGTTTTATTGTCCAGCGCTGATTCGCTAGCTATAGCTAGCGCTAGACAAATCAGATTGACCATCGAGTCCAAGACTTAATGCGTGAACCCGCCTCTTTGGTCGGCCGACTAGGACCGACTAGGATGCCGACTCCAGACTGGGGGAGACACGCCACATAGGACTGCCCGACAGCGATAGACGCCCGATAGTCTCTGCAGTGTGTGTCAAGGTCTTAAGCTTTGAAACGATCTTCCTCTCCCTCTGTGTTTCATAGAGTCTACTGACTCCTTCAAGAAGCATCTTAAGACATTTGTATTTGTGCAGGGCTTTTCCTTGATTTTCTGGGACTCTTGTGCCTTTTAAAGCATGTATTTTAGCTGTATTTTGTTTTTGATTGTTAAAGCGCTTTGTGACCCTGGTCTAGAAAGGCACTTTACAAATAACCTTTACTTACTTACTTACAGTACCGCCTAGAACAGGGGTGGGCAATTCAAATTCTACAAGGGCCACATTAAATTCCGTGAATGTTGTAGGGGCCGTCAAGCAAAAAGAAAGACGAAAATTCCCTAAAAAAAAAAAGACATGCGTCATTAGGCCGTGACATTTATTAAGCTAAATAAGATGCAATTTTATTCTTGTATAGATTCCTTTTTTCAAAAAAATTTCTTCAATTAACTTAAAAACAAGTTTTTTGAGGGATTAATATATACTCGAAAAATAACACACAAAAAGGAGGGAAGTGTTGTGTGAAAATGTAAATTAATAATAAATGCATTAGAACCATTTATACATGATCATACTTTGACATTACGAGGGCCCATAAATACAGTCAAAGGGCCGCACTTTGCCCAGGTCTGGCCTAGAACCATACATTAGCAATGGGTTACTTAAGCTTAATCTGAGAATCCAGATCAATAACAACATAAATCAAAAAATGAGGAACATTTGAACTTCTCAATGTATATCAGGGACAACTGTGAAGGACGGATTTCTTCTGGTTCATCAGAGATACCTTGCTGTTACTGCTGCTGCTCCTACTCGTCGTCTGATTCTTCTTCCCTTCAAACTGCCTTTGAACTGAACGGCAGTCAGTTCTCTTGGAAAATGGCTCTTCTGCCAGGGAACTGGGGGTGCTTCTGGCATGCACAAAGAAAAGACTCACAACTGTTTCATCTGTGGTTCTCAGAAGTCAACAGGACGTATGCATTATAGAATGACACTTTAATCATGTGATAGAACAGACACATTCTTGCACATGTCATTTTTTCTTCATGGCTGCTTGAAAAGGAGAAGGATGTGATTGAAAATGTATCTTGCAGAATTTAAACTTGAAACACAACAAACATACCAAGCCACACTTTCAATAAGGGAAGAAAAAAGCAGAAAGGCTTTTTAGAGTATAAACATATGTACAAGGTAGTGATGGTCTGATGAAGCTTCATGAAGCAGTGTCATGTTGTTTAGAGGTCAGTAGGTGGTGCCATAAGTTTAAAAATCATGTGATGTTTCGTTAGAACATTTGTTCAAAACAAAGGAAAATAGTTACGAGACCGCCATCTAGTGGAAAAAATTGACACTGTTTATGAAGCGACATCAGACCATCTCTAGGACAAGGGCGTGTTGGCCTTTAATGGTTAGGTTTTAACACTTCCTTTTTTGTCTTTGCGGTAGATTTAATTTAATGTAATATTTTTGATTGATTTAAGTAATATATTGTTTTTAAATGATACAAAAAAATAAACACTAAGGATGCACAAAATAAAAATGATTAACCGAAAATGAACCAACCGAGGCCAAACAGAAAAGCCAAAATTGTATTATAAAAATGTCTTTGTATGGCTGTACCTGTGTTTTTAGCACTGACATAAATTATAATAGTATTTTGTACTGTGCATTAGTGTAGCGTGACTTTGTGACTTCTGTGGATCTGATTGGTGCTATTTTATATATATGTAAAATATATATATATATCGTATATATTATATATTTATATATATATATATATATATATATATATATATAAGAATTAGGGGTATTTATTGGCAAGAATCTGGCAACACTATATATTACGATACAGAGGCAACAATGCGATATCTTTCAAAATTTATGTAGCGA
This sequence comes from Callionymus lyra, assembly GCF_982586985.1. Classification (NCBI taxonomy): domain Eukaryota; kingdom Metazoa; phylum Chordata; class Actinopteri; order Syngnathiformes; family Callionymidae; genus Callionymus; species Callionymus lyra. The sequence goes on from NC_141827.1 coordinate 17,456,677, forward strand.
TAATGTAGGAACATACAAAGTACAGTATCAGTAGTTTTGTAGTCGTAGTAGTATTTGTAGTTTTGCCCCGGAGTACTGTAACTTGATACCCCTGCTTTCATGGATCATTTCAAGGTCTGTGTTCGTGAGGGTTGCACCAGAGGGCAGCCGAGAGTTTATGTTGTCTGCGTTACTAGAGTCCGCCTACTGAAAACACTTGTTTTTTCTGCAGATACCACTTGGCTGTGATTGGACAAGCATCATAGTTTGTCACCCCGTGTCATCAATCCCAAAATCTTCACCTCCAAGTGACTTGTTGTATAAACAAAGCGGGGGTGATTACAGCTGGCTGGAGGGGGCGTGAAGGTCGTAACATCTCATTCGCTGACATCTCAAAACTAACTTCAAAACATCCTCATTATAAGAGACGTACTGCATCTTTTTTAAATAGGGTAAGCCAGGAGAGTTAGTTGCCCTCAAAATACAGTAAACAAAATGTTTTCTTAGCAAAAGGACATTTTAAGCAGTTGTTATTCTATCAGTTGACGTCACCACTTAACTGCCTCTGTGATATAAACTTGATGTGGATGGGAAAAATTCAACATTTCTGTGCAGACTTTGCCTGCTGATTTTCAATGTTGAAACAAATGATTGCTGTCTGTAGTTATATGTTGGCTGAGGCAAAAAAACAAATACTTTTTAGCAACATGTCGGATGAAAATAACTATTAATTTGCTTGTTTTTGGATCTGTAAATGTAGCTCAACAATTTTGAATTACAAACTATGAACTGAACAAGTTCATTTTAGTTCTGGAAGTTCAGCTGACATACAACAAAAATCTGGCCACAGAAACTAAATTGATCTTAAAGGGAAACTAAAGCCAAAACCCAACCAATCTTTGCCATTTTGCCATCGTTTTAATCATTAATATTTACCTTCTGACTGCTCCTTTGAAAATATTATCTAGCACTTCCCTACCTGGAGACAAAAACCTAAAACTAAACTCAGTTGTGAATAATTGTATAGTGAGTCAAAAACTCATACTTTATTACTCAGGGGGCACTTTTTTTTCAAGGGTGTTTTGTGTCATCAGTCTAACAATTAAAACATTTTAAAAACAGAAAAACACATTTCACTGAGGTTTTCCCTTATTGTTAATAAGGGAACTAGAAAAAATAAAAATATGTTCGGTCTGAATCATCATCTTGCTGAAGTAATCATCCGATCGGTCACTCTCTGTGGTACAGAAAATAAACCGGCGCAAACTCGGGGTGGACAAAAAATACTCAACACAGAAAGGCTGCAGGTTACTCCCCCTTTCTGTATTATATGTTTAATTTTAAGTGAAACTTATTGTGTAATCATAGTATGCATGTTTTTCAAGATATTTAGAGCAACTCCATTCAGTACATCCATTTCTGAAACATACAGTATATATATATATATATATATATATATATATATATATATATATTAATATATACTGTATATATATAGGGAATGTCAGAAGTGCACATTGTGGAGTTATAATCAGTGTTAGTTGACAATAAATGTAAAGGATACTTGATAAATGGTTCCCTCTATAAGAGAAAAGAGAAGCAAAGGTAGAGGGGTTGTGTCATTAAAAAAAAAGTAGGTCCATTTTGGCACCGAGAGTGAGGCGTGTCTCGAAACAATCCTGCTGCTGTAAATTCCTCCCCCAATTGAGTTATGTTTATACATCATTTTCACAGACATATATTAGATCTTCAATGTTGTAATAAAACATTAAACATTAGGTAACACTGAAAGACATCCAGCTTTTGTAAATTAAAAAAAAGGTGGACAGAAATCATCAAGAGAGTGGCACATCCTTAGTTACCATGGCAACACACCTGCACCTCTATCCTTGAGCACAGAGGTAGAGACGCATGAGGAAGAGGATAGGAGAGGCTTCCATTGCTTGTCATTATAGCAGCCTCTTCTCTCCCTAGATTCCCCCATCTTGTGACTGACGAAGAGCCGAAGGTGAAGATTAAACGCATTTTAATATCATATGTAAAACACATATCCTGTGTTGTTCTCAGTATTATCTTGACCTTTAAAGTTAATATTTTATTGAGTATTGTTTTGATTGTTTAAGCGCTTTGAGACCCTGGTCTGGAAAAGCACTCAATAAATATAAATTACTTACTTACTTACTTACGTAATGGACTGAATTCAAGGCACATGACCAAACTTTAAACAATGCTCAACTATAACTGGCCTTGGGAGGTATTGAATTATAAATCCAAAATTGACAAGCTTTTTCAAGTCACATGTGAATTTCATTTATTTTGTTAAAGTTAGTTTCAGATAAGATACTACTAGTTGCCTCCTGGAATACCCACATGTGCCTAGTCTATTTGTCACCAACAGTTCACATACTTATAGTGTTTTATGTTCACATTTTTGCAGGCCCATTTGGGGGCATTAAGTTAAAGATAAAATATAGAAAATCTATGAGACAACACATACAACCAGCAAGGGAACTCAGTCATGCAGGTTTTTAAGAACACAGAAACAAATCCAATGATTAGAAAAATGTTTACCATGTAAACAACTGAACAGGGCAGTTTCAAGTTGAGCCTGTCCCTTTAAAGGAAAGTGATGTGAGGCAGTTGGGTGTTTGTTTTTTTCTGCTGAAGAACCAGTGTGTGTTGTGGTGATGATTGAAAGGATCAATTCAAGTTATTACCATTGCACCACAGTAATCTAGAAAAAAGTAAAGCAATTATAACAGCATTTCTGTCTCCTGCTGCATGAGTATCTGTTACTGTGAGCTTCTGACAATGACACGTGTGTGTGAGAAAGAGGTGAAGATCAAAACTATCTTATATAGTATATAGTATATATAAAATAGTTTTGATGACTTGGCTGTTCTGTCAAAAAGTGCCTATGTGTACGACGACGTACCTCTAGAAACATTTAGTTGACAAAGGCCTTGTCCACATGGAGACAATCAGTCGTATTAGCACAAGTTCTTGATCTGCAACTTCTTGGAGACGCGTCGCATGACGAATGCATTTGAAAACATTTCTTTATAACTGAACTTATTTTAAAGCAATGACTGGTACCTCTGTTTCCAGAGGGATTAATAAAGTCAATCAATCAATCAAACTGGAAATTGTTACTCCAAGTGAGCAAACTGCTGAGTAGCAGCTCATTGAAATATTATTGACTCCAAATATTGGTCTACTCATTGATTGGAACCACATCTGAGTACATCAGTAAACACAGGCAAGAAGATCAACAGAAACGCCAGTCGCTAACAAACATTAGATACTATATTTGGAGCAAACAGAATTTCAGAACCAATTGAAATGTGTACAAATGTATTAGCATTTCAACACAGATTTGCTTTAAGCATTAACAAAAAAACATGTGCACCATAATCCAAGGCCAGCATCTTAACTAACTAACTATTAACTAATACATATTTGAATCTATGATGCAGTTCTTGAGCCAAAAGAGATGCCACCCTTGTTACAGCGTGGTGTAAATTATTTGGTTCAAGTGGCATATTGTCACGTGCAAGAAACTAGTCTAGTCTAGATGTATTATCCAGCTTGGTAGACTGTAGTCATGAAGAGACGGAATAAAAATATGTTTGAACAACACTTAATCCATGTAACCATATTCCCAATTTTGTTTTTTAGAACAAAACCTTTTTTTTTTTATTTGTTTTTAACTTCTTAATGTAGGTCTGTATTTTTCAGTATCGGTGAGATTGGTTATTGTAGTATTAAAATGAAAATACTAATGGGGCAATATTATTTTCAATAATGAAAACCCTTTTAAAGTGAAAATGTCCTCTGGTTTTCTAGATCACAATGCGATTGAAACATACAACATGAATAACACTGATTTCCCAATATTTAAAGATGAGGCCAATCTGAGGGGATTTGAGAAAAAGGCTGAATGGCTTTGTAACGTTTGGTTGTGGGTACTTTCAACAGTAGCTTGTTTATTGAAATCCTGTATGTATTTTGACATTAAAAGACATATTGAAGTTCTTTCATGATTCTCGCTTAATTACAAAATCTTACCTCGACATACATCTGTCTCACAAAGCAGACGCCGAAGGGGAACAACAACACAACAACACTTGCATACATTTCTTCTGCACATTTTTTTTCACGGCATATTTGAAGTTCCATTCACGTCGAGCGTGATTAAACACAGTGGGGAATCTCTCCTTTTTTTTTTTTTTGTTTTCTTCATGGCGTAAATTCAACCGAGGCTGCTCGGCGGAGGTGGAGAAGTCTGTGCTCGAAGAATACCGAGAAGCAGCTGCCTCGGCCAATGAAAACGCACGCTGGTCTTTCAAACGAGCCAATGGGAGCCCCGCTCCGCCGCGCCTCTCCTCTCAGCGCTCCGAAGGGGCGGGGTTTGTCACCTAGGGTCCACCTCCCACTAGGCCCCGTTTGGTTGCGCACAGGCTGCAGTTTCAGTTTGTTTTATTCACCATTTTGTGACGTTGTCGGCTAAAAAAAAAAAAGAATATTTGCGTTCGGAGGTCGAGCCACCAGCACACGGTTCTTTTTCAGCCGTTTGCTCGGACACGGGAGTTGTGCCTGAATCTTGCTTCCTTCGGCGGGAATCTGCATTTCTTCCCCGTGCTTTTTTCTTCGCTCCCCCCTTTCTTCCATCCTGAACCTTCACAGTGTTCCCGCAACATGGCCCGACCAGTCAGGTAAGCTTTTTTTTTCCTCCGCATTGCACGACTTGAAATACTAACCAATAACATCTGCGAGAGCGCATTGCATACACGCAGCCGCCATGTTGTATTTTTATGACCTAGAAACGGGGAGTATTCGGGCCGATTACAATGTGCTCGTTTCCATTTTCTCGGCGCTCGTCTCTAACATGGTTCCCCAGCAGTGCGGTTTTGTTCGCCGTGTTCTTCTCGCCGCCTGGCGGTCATTTTTGCACGGTTTTTTTTTTCTGGGTGTATTTCGAAAGCGAGAATGCAGGTCCGACGTGTATGATTTAAATCGTCGGGTTTCTCGGCGCTTTAACGCCGGGCCTGGTCATATTTTCCCTCCCTGGCTGGAGAATGCGAACATGGCTGCCCATTCATCCAGAGGAGCCTCTGCACCGTCGATCCCGCCCCCATCACCTACTCGCCTGCACACATTGCTTTGGGTTTTCGTGTCGAATTCCCATCTTGTTTTTCGTCCATTTCAGTCGCAAATGCAAGATCTTAACACCCGCTCCCTTAAACGCGAGGATTTCTTTTTTTTTTTTTTTTTTAGATAAGAATGATATTTCCACTTGTGGCATTAACTTGGTGACATCACAGGGAGGCGGAGTTTTCTGTAATTGTCACACCCCTTAAAATACCCTATAAATTATTAAATGGTAAATAAAACTACTACTTATTATATTTACTAGAACACATTGCTATTTAAGTAAATTCCAAATCCTTACTTTTTAAATTCCTTAGTGGCCAGTAAATAATCCAAAATATTTGAATGTTAAATGTAATTTGTGTTAATTTACAAATATTTTTGCCATGTATTGTTTATATTATATGGGTGTATTATGTCTCTTTCATTTGGATGTTTTCCTACCATAATAAAATTACAGTGCGACTAATGTTCAAATCCAACTTTCTTATTTGATGTGCTTACATATTTCAAATGATGCAGTAAGTCTCTCAATGATCACACCTTTAAGGTTGTTTCTTTATAAAGTTTCCCCCTGTATGAAATCATAGTGAACGAGAGGTTACGAGAGCGGATCCAATTATCAAGTAAAGTCCTTTCTAGATGGCAAATTTTGAACATTTTCTAATGTTAATATTAAAATTAATATTACATTTTTACAAATGGACGGAAATTAGTAAAATACCAATATAATTATTATGATAAAATAGTAAATCTAGACATTGGTCCCAAAATGATGGCTGCCATTGAACCACGACCCAAGTTTCAGGAATCGGCCTCCAACCTCATGTTTACAAGTCAAAAACATTGCATATTCATCCAGCAGTGCGAAACAAACTTCCAGTAGTCTTGATTTACCTAAATCATAGATGTTATGACGAGATGGTGCTGGCAGCAGTGATTCAGACTCTTTTTTTTAATGTTGGAGATAAAGTAAACCCTGACCACACTTCATTAAAACTCCACTACCTGTTATTAACCTGTGCACTAAGTCAATTCATTTTTTTGTCTTTACAGGAATAGAAAAGTGGTGAACTACTCACAGTTCAACGAGTCTGATGCTGGTAAGAGGTTTTTTTTGTACAGTATATTGCCTTTATGGAAGTGTAAAATAAGGTTTATTGAAGGACATGGCAAAGTCATAATAATAAAAGAAATCTGGTATTAATATAGTTATTAAGTAGGTAAGCAACAAATGTATGCGACAAGGTCCATACATTTTGGAAAAGTGGTAAATGTACACGTAGTACAAATGTTTCAGTTGCTTTAATGACTGGCTTTTTGTAACTTGCAGATGAGGAGTACAATGAAGACAAGCCGAAAAAAGTACGAGCACCCCCACGTGAGCCAAAGCCCAAGCGTACAAAGAATTCGCAGGAGGACAGGTAACTGCTCTTCTATAGTGTAATTGCATCGGATTTGCGATTATATCGGGATAATCAAAAATGCAATTATATCGCAGATGTTGCGATTTTATTTAATGTTCGAGCCGTCAAACGACTATGCGTTGCTCTGCCTAAGTGAGCTCATCAAAGTTACCTTATGCGATCACAAAATTCAAATTGTGTAAATGGTAATATACTATTGTGTATGGCAAGAAATGCACTTAAACACACGAGAAACTTCTCAGTAAGAAAACAAAGAATGACTGAGAAATACATTTTAATGTAAAGTTAATCATTTATTGTATAAGATTTAAAAAATGAATAAAAAAAATCGTGTAAATCGCAATATTTCAGAAAAGTATCGCAATTAATTTACAATATTCGTTCAGCCTGATTATAGATTCACTAATTTTAGATAACATTTAAAACATGGTTTGTTGATTTAAATGTACCCTTTATAAAATTTTCTTAAATTTTACTACCACTTTCAATATAATATCTATACAGTCTTTACTAAGAACATTGCTCTGCTACTCTACTACTAAATGTCCCGTCTATATTCAAACGTTGCTTCACAAATAACAATAATAGTATTTTCTTTCTGGTAGCCCCAAGTTATGTAGTGAAAAGCATTGTTGCAATAATAATTGGAGCTCTCCTGCGTGAGTCATGACTGTTTAAATGTAGGACAAACTCAAAAGTTACCCATATGTTTTTATTACAAATGGTGTTTGTGAAATCACTAATCCTTTATGAATACCAAATGCCAAAGGCCAGAAATCAATGGTCGTGAACTTATCGGCATAATCGGAAAGTCTTTGATCTTTATTTACAAACTTCAAATAACCTTTCAAAGTGAGACACTTCAGTGTGCTGGCTGTATTGGCTTTATTGGTGAATTGATGTGGGATAATTTACTTATCTCTTACTGGAAGGTAGATATTTTTTTTAGGTATTAAGGACAACCTTGTTGAGGTTTGTCCTTCAAAAAGATGCTTGCATCAGCTAACATCTTGCTTTAAAGAAAGAACTGTATGAACCATTTTCCCCCTTTTCTTTCCAGTGAAGACTCTGACGGCAAGCTCTCAAAGTCCAAAAATGATTCAGCAGGTATGATTTAACTTTTTTGTACTGTTAAGAGTGAAATGACGAGGGGGGCTGAATCATGTTCTTCTTCCGCAGAAGACTTTGGCAGTGAGGAGGAAGAAGAAGAAAATGAATTTGGAGAGGAAGAAGATGAAGATGGGGGAAGTGATTATGAAGAGAAAAAAGGAAAAAAGGTGAAGAAAGCCAAGGTGGAGACCCCTCGCAAGAAAACTCCCAAGAGAAAACGAGCTGCAGGTAATTTTGTCTATTAATTCGAGACGCAAGTTATTTTTTATAAATGATTCTCTTCATCTAAACGATGTGGAAGTACTATACTGTACGTGTATGAAGTGTTTTCTTGTTAGATTATTTATGCTACTCAAAGGTGAAATCAAAGGTAAGCCACAATTCTAGTCCCATTTAATCAGTGGTAACTCTGCCAACCATGCTTTACATAAGCCGTTCTGCAGAAAGGAGAGAATCAAAGAGACTTTGATTCTGTAGCAATTTAAATTAATTAATGTTTTTTACTGTTCACTTGAAATGCCAAATAAACAGCTTTATGTAATTTCCAGTTACTTCAATTGAAGATACTTGCAGTTGAAAATAATGTGTTGGTCATTAGTGATATATTCCATGTTTCCTGTTGACTTGTAGAAGCCCACTTGGATCTTCTTTTTTTTGATTGGATACTCAACGTGGGTTTGTCTCGCATTAACGTCCTTCATTGACCGGTGTAAAGAACCAGAACTCAAGGGTGTGATTTAAATTTAAAAAATAATAAAAAGTTCTCAACCCAGAACTGCAATCTAATTCTTCTTGAAAAGGGGATGTTTTAGAACTGTGATGTTTGTATTTCAGCACTAGATGGTGTAGTATGCAAGTATAAGTAATATGTGCATGAAAATTGGATAAGGTGAATTACCAAACAGATAGACAGAAACTGCAGACTTGTAATAATGTATTTTGAATTGAGAATTGGGTTGTAAAATCCCATAGAGGTGACCAATCAAAGTCTTGAAAGAAAAAAATCAATAACACCAGAAGGACTAAATCTAGGGCTGATGGATTATTGAAAAAAAATATTTATGCAATTATTTATTTCAATGTCCTTTTTTATGCATTTCTTTTAAATCTAATACAATAAATAATTAACTTTACATTTAAATGTATACTACTGTTTGTTACTGCAATATTTTTGCAAATTTTCTTTTGTGTTTAAGTGCATTTCCTTTCGTACGCAATAATATATTAACATTTACACAATTTGAATTGTGTGATTGCATAATGTAACATTGAGGAGCACACACACATGCCCACAGGCAGAGATAAGAGTGGCGCACAGACAGACATTCTTGGTTCAAATGTACAAACCGGTGACGGGAAGTAAAGTTGTTGAAAACACTCGTTTTTTTACTTACTGCTGCTCTTATCTTCTCTAGATGTCACTGATCAACAAGTTCATTTTGACGGCTCGAAAAATAAATGAATTAAATAAAATGGCAAACTCTGTGATATAATGATCGCATTTCTGAATATCGTGATTATATCGCACATGCGATTAACTGTTAAGCCCGTACTAAATCGATGGCAAAGTTTGGAGTTGGTATCGGTATTAATGAGCTGCAAAAAAAATATGAACATTAATTTTACTTCCAAATTTTTGTTAAAGACACATCGTTATTATATTCATTTTTCTGCTCTTGTTGTGTATAGATGATAGTGAGGACGATGAGGAGGTGAGTCGGAAGCGTACAGTGCGTCAGGCAGCCACCAAGGCTGTGTCCAAACAGAGGGAGATTCTTCTGGGAGACGGTGGTAGTGAGGATGAAGAACAGGAAGACGCAGAGGAAGCTTACCTGGATCGTGAGTATTCAAAACGGACTGCTTTGCCATTTTCTAAAGTCTTAACTTGCTACACTTAGTCTATACTTATGAATCGTGCTTGTTTCTTTGTCTTGTAACTGTTAACAACCAGCAAAACTGGACAACACAACTCTTTATTATACAGTTGGTAGGTTAAATAAATATAGTAGAAACACATTTTTTATGATGGCTATGATACTTTTAAATGGAACACCTTATCCTGTGTTAAATATTGTATTGGCTATGAGGGGTCGTGTTAATATTGCTTAAAGTGCAGCTAAAAATCGTTGGCGTCTCATGAAGCAAGTGTTGTTTTTTTGTTCAGCTGATGAGTCTGGTAGTGATGAGGACTTCATGGTGGAAGACGATGACGACAGCGATTATGGTCGCTCCAAGAAGAAGAACAAAAAAGTGATTCGTCGAGGGCGGCCTGAAAAAAAGGAGAAGAAGTCCCCCAAACCTCGACTAAAGGCCACTGGTGAGTCCTTGTTGATTAATAAAATATTAATTTAACATAATACTGCAGCATGATGTATTACGATTACGAGTTCAGACTTAAATGTTTATAATGATAGATAGACGACAGATAATTATTCTAAAATTAATTTTTGTGTTTTAGAGTCATTTAGACTGATATTATGTTGAATATTTCATTATAAGTGATAGAGGTTTACACTATTTGATTCATTGCCCAAAAAAACTAAAAAATCTTCTGTATCAGTGACCCCAAGCCCAATGAAAGGAAAAGGCAAAGGTCGCCCAAGTGGCAAGGCCTTGGAGAAGAGCTCACCCAAAGAGGAAGAAGAAGAAGAGGAACCTGAAAGTCCTGTGGAGGAAGAAGAGGAAGAGGCTGAGAAGAAGGAGGCCTCCCCTGATAACAAGACGACAAAAGAGGCACCAGGAGCAGAAGAAGAAGAGGATGAAGAAGAAGAAGACGGCTCAGAGGAGGAGGCGCCCTCTGGAGAAGACTAGATTATGGTACCCCACCCTCCGTGTCTCCTCCCAAGTTTTTTTGCCCTCATCATTTATTTTAACTTTTTGGGTCTGTGGTGGCCTGGTCTGGCCTGGTGGACTTTACTCATTTAGCTCCCCCACATCTTCAGTCCGGACCTCGGTCCTTCACTGTAGGTTGTGTGATCGTGCGCATGCTCAATTCTGCTTTGTGCTGATCCTCAGCGCCTCAACATTATGCCTCCACCGCTGTAGACTTCCACGACCCTTTCGCAGCGCATCCGTCCTGATTGAAGTTGTTCACAAATATCTACATTCGGCCCCCCATGTGTGGTCTCTGTTACAGGATCTCTTAACAATTGCGCTGATTTGGTGGCAATTCTGTAAGTGTTAAAGGACATTTATTCTATGGGATTTTTTAAAACACACTTTGTTTTTAACAGTCTCAAAATTTGATCCCAGTACAATCAAGCTTCATTTTAGATGGTTTGTTTTTCCAACTCACTCATGAGCTTGTGTTGTGTCGCTATCCAGCTGCATAAAGAAACTAAAGGAGGTTCATTGGTCAAGTCAGACTGGCAACTCAAACTGTGACAAGACAGCTTCTGTGTTTTTGTGTTAATTGTGTTTCGGGTATTTCCTGTATGAAGACCTCGGCTTTGTTTCGCTCGTTTCTTCTCAGCTGCCTTGCTATTTTGAAGTCATTTACATACGGATGTTGCATCTTCATCACCACCTTGTACCAGGCGCCACCTAAATCAATTTCTTTTTGTTTTTTTGTGAAATGCAAGAATAGATTTTTTTTTTTTTCTTTGAAGTCCAAAAAAGAATGTTGGTTCTCCTGTTTGATTCATGTTCTAATTCTCTTTCAGATCTTTTGTAATGTTTGTTTTTTAAGAAAAGAAATAAAAATGTATCTTGATTTTAAAGAAATTTTTGACCTGATCAAATCTGCATTCTTGCAATCTGAACTTTCTATATCTCCCTCTCTGTGTCACCCACTTTTCGTCCTTTAATGACCATATGTTGTTGACTTTTCATTGGGTTCTGATTCCTGAACCTGATGTAATTTTCTCCCAGACCTGAAACCCTTGAAGAAAATTCCACTGAACCTTATGGTACCCCTTTTTATATATCCATGGCCTTATTCAAACGTCGATCATTACTTCTTTTTGGGTGTATTTTATTCTAGTCTCTCCCCATCTCCACTCTGGTAGGTCAAGGCCCAGAGGAGCAAACTGGTGGGTTTAACCAATGGAACACTTTGGAATAAAGGTTAACGCTTCAAGATATAATCCCAAGGAAACTGGTCTCATTTAAATTAATTTTAAATCATGTAATGATGTGTATGGTTCATTTGGACACTTTGCATTGATGTTTCTAATAAAAGTCCACCGTGGACATCTGGGGAACAACTTGCCTTATCTACAAGTTTTTGAGCAGGATGTCCACAGACGACTTCAAATGTTTGACAGACATTCCAGCACATTTGTTTTTCAGAAACTTGGTTATCTAAAAAAAAAAAAAAAAGAAGCCGTATTTCACCAATCAATTGTAGAGAATACTATGTTTTCTATTGCGTCTTCATGATACATGTGTGTTCTGTGATATGGTTTGTTTTCATTTCAATCCTTTATAAGCTTCTTTGGCTTCAGACATTTTGTGAAACATAACATGAACATAGAGTTCATGGGGCTGGTAGTTTTCTACCTTATGATATAATTCTTTAGAAATGTAATCCACCCGACATAAAAATTAGCTGAGCAAATGTGGTAATAATGAACCTATTTCTTACAGCAATACTTGCCCCTGAGTCCTCAAACCGTAGCCCATTTTGATCAGTAGTAATCAAAACGGTTTAACAGTGTAGAATCTGACAGTATAGGATGTATCTTCAATGATAACATTAATCTTGGGTATCAGACAATGGCAAAGTACTGAATACCCTTACTAATGATTTTGTTGAAATTTAACAAGCTGGTCAAATCTACCCAGGGATGTTGACAATTTGGATGTGTCCAGATGTGAGATGGTGGTGACACCTCTTCAAGCAGGATTACGCTCTGCAAAACATCTGTTTTAATAATCCAAGAAATGCTGCAGAGCGTGGTTTGACCTGGACTTTCATCTCCATCTCAGAGTGACCGGAAGATGACCTGGTGCCTTTGATCAGGGTGAACATACGCCCTTCTTTACCTTGAGATTTGCTCATTTGGGGGATGTCCACACAGGTTTCGGGAAATTCTTCCAATGTCTCTAGTTTTGGGTTTGTGCAGCACGTTTGTTATCTTTGCAAAACACACTGTTGTATTTAAGGAAATTAAATTAAACCTCCTCACAGATCCAACTTTAATTAATCTCATACAGCTCAATTTATAGAGCCTACCACTTTTGAGGTTTTGCAGGTTCAAAACCCTGCACTTGGCATTGTAATTATATGTGGTTAATATCGAAAGCTTATTGTTTAGCAGTTGCAATACCAGACTTACCCTTTCCAGGCTTCTTACTTTATTTAGTAAAATGTATTCTAGTTACATGACTTATGTACCAATCAATGTGATTACTTTTGTATACTGTATTATGCATCCTAAGATTGTTTTAATAGCCACTGCAAAGTCTTAACACTTAAATGCACAGAACATCTATGCAAGAACTATAAACATATATGTATATATTAAGTACATCTCTTTTCTTTTTGTTCAGTTTTGACGAATTATTTATAATTTGTGCATCAGTCATCAGACATTATTTTGAGGAATGGGATAACTTAATATTGAAAATATAAGCTACCATGTTTGTTAAGGCATTATCTAAAGTTGTGTCTATCTATCTATATTCTTACATAATTGACACCAGGATGTTTGTGTCAGTTGCATGTGTTTCTCCAGAGATATCACATTGTATTTTGGTTTAAGAAATCTGGATATTTATACACAAATATTACGGGCAATATTGTAGTTTACGGGATGTCTATTATTTGCTGATAATTTTGTCGTGAAATGTTCAAGTTAAACGATTGTATTGTTTATAAACACAACTTAATTCTCAAAGAGGATTTTTTTTTTTTTGAGGAATACACTGGACCCAGCCCTGTCTTTTTTGGGGTGGGGCTTTAGAATATGGTCACACTAGTCACACTAATGTAAGTAAGTAAGTCATTTTTATTTGTATAGACCTTCCCAAGACCAGGGTCACAAAGCGCTTAAACAATCAAAACAATATTCAATAAAATATATACTTTAAACATCAAGATAAAACTGATAACACAACAGGAGTTCCAGAAAATCAAGGAAAAGCCTGAACAAATAAAAACGTCTTAAGATGTTTCTCAAAGGAATACTATCCTCTAAAATATGTTGGACGAAAACATTATAATAACGTCACAAACTCTTCTGTGTTTACCGCGTGTTGTTGCACTTTTTCTACTGGTCCTGGGTTATTTTTTCCCATCTAACTTTTAACCCTGATCAATCATTGGAGTCGATCCCCTGTCCCCCACCATAGTGACTTCTGCGCTGGTGGTAAATCCCGAACCATCAACACATGTTCAAACAAAAAGTCCTTCCAAACTAGAGCCAATCTGAAAGATCTCCCTTAGACGAGCCTCCGCTGCCCTCCACCAATCAGCGCGCAGGAAAGGGGCCCGTTCCTCCGAATTGTGCAGCGGTGCAGTCACGTGACGCCAGGAGAGAAGAAATGCCAACATGGACCCGTGGCGTGAGTAGAGAAGCGAGAGAGTTGGAACCACAACACGACGGTGGGAGAAAAAAAAACGAGGGAAGCGTCGCCTGCGACGTCGATCCTTGTTGACGGAGCGGATTAAACCGAGGCGAGCCGCGTCAAAGTACTCTCGGTAGGTTCGAGCTAACCCGCCCCAGCTATACCCCAGCTTTCAGTCGGAGCAGGGAGGCGTGTAAATACATGTACTAACCCGGGCATGTGTGCGACCGATGGCGGGGTTTTATAACGTAAAAAGCGACCTCGGGGGAAGTTACTAGCACCACCATCGCATATCTCGCGCCATGTTTGTTTTAAGAAGACGCAGCGACTTTTCTTCGCCATATGGGCGCGACGGTGCGGCCCGTGTTTACCAGCCGCGGTCATGCTGCCTCAATGTGAGAGGGAGGCCCCGCTGCAACATGTGCCACAACAACATCCTCTGGAGCAGCAACACAACAACTGCACCAAGACGCCGTTCTTTACACGAGTGGCCACGCTTAGGCTGTCCAGCTGCTTAGAGACAATATTTACAACAAAAAAACAACGTAGGGCACATTTATAAGCACTTTGTAAGACACGATTCTGTGTGCAAAACACGTTTTAAAAATACGATAGCAACAATATGGATTAGCTTTGCCATCAGAATATCGAATAACCATTGAATAAAAAAAGTAATATTTTCGAAATCATTATTATTATTATTATTATTTTTACAAATTCAGTTTCAATATTTAATTCAGAGTTCCCCAACCTTCTTCGTACCTCAGACCGATTTAATGTCAGCAACCAACCATTAAAAATAAAAAATATATTTAATTGAATGCATGAAAAGTACATCTCACCATAATGCTGAAGATATTTTTGTTTTTCCAGCTATATTATATATATATATTTGATTGTATGCCAACAGTAGTGTTCTGCAAGCTTTTAGAGAACTTGTTTCCTTGATTTTCTGGAACGCCTGTGTTGTTCTCAGTATTATCTTGACCTTTTATAGTATATATTTTATTGAGTATTGTTTTGATTAATTAAGCGCTTTGTGACCCTGGTCTGGAAAAGCACTATGTTGTGTTATCAGTTTTTATCTTGATCTTTAAAATATATACTTTATTGAATATTGTTTTGATTGTTTAAGCGCTTTGTGACCCTGGTCTGGAAAAGCGCCATACAAATAAAAATGACTTACTTACTTACTTATATAAATACAAATTACTTACTTACTTACTTGTGCAAAGGTGCTGACACGTTTCTGTTTTATTGATATGAATTGATGACTCAAAGAAGGGTTTGTTTCTCAAGTGTGTGTATCACTCCTTTTCACTAAAACAATAACACATGTTTTGTTGTTCTGCAGTTGCGATGTTAACTCAGTGTGTTGACGTGTCAATAGTCACAGGCTGAGGATATTTCCGAGAACATGTATATTTTTTTTTAAATAAAACACATTTCAGACAGAAACATCAATAGAACACAAATTATTATATAAATACTATTTTTTTTTTTTAACAAATACCTCACAGATTGGTATAGGGTCCCGGAACCAGGAATTGAGGACCAATTTTAATCATTTGAAAGGCATTTTCTAAATTCATATGTTTTAATTTGGTCCATTTTTAAATTCAACATAATTCAGCTAACTTTTTTACCAATTTTTTTATATTGAATAAGTGTTTATTAGAAAACGTATTTAACTTTTTTAATTAGAATATTGAAGTCTATTTGAATTTTTCTTATTAAGTATAATTAAATGTTAAAAAAAAAAAGATTTGAATTAAATAAATAAATGAATCAAAGTTTCATAATTCAATAGTTTTAACAAATATTCAATATAATTATGGCATTGAGGTACTTCCATTCAGCAACACCATCAACATACTATTCAACAGATATAGTCGCCACATTTTTAAAGTTAATACAAAAATAAAATCTACAGCGGTTGGATTAGCCACTCACAAAATAAACCTTTGATTTTCTGCAAAGCAGTTCATATATAAAAGGTACATTCTGCAATGTTAAATTAAACCCTAGTTAAGTTTTAACTACTTAAACTACTAACTGAATAATGTTGATCCACGTCTAACATTTTAACATTCTAATATGTTTGCAGGTTCCTTTCATCTGACACCTTAAACAAGTTGCCCATCAACTGTTTGCCTGGACAGTCCGGCCTGATGGTGTCACTCAGCAGCAGATCCCTGAAGTTGGAGGTTGACCTATTTAAGGACAGTAGCTTCCTCTGTTTGGGAGAGGGCTTCCACAGTGAGGCAGGAAGTTCTGCCTCCTGCGACAGTCCTGAAGCCAGTGAGATGGAAGTCATGCATAGCTGCAGCCCAGGACCGGCTGAAGAGGATGACGACGAAGACGAAGAAGATGACAGTGGTGCACCTCTACACATTTTTACATGTGAAGAAGGGGAAGAAGAGCCTGTGAACCATGAGCCAAAGTTGCCGGAATTTTCCTTCAACCCCTCGTCTCCATTCTCTCCTACTCTGGAGGACATCGAGGAGTTCTTGAAGGAGAAGATGGAGCTTGTAAAAGAAGAGCTGTTTGCTTCAGAAGAGGAGATCCTTCCTTTACCTTGCATCTCGAGCGACTCTGTTTGCTCCACGTCTGCTCTGACTTCGCCCCCAGACACTGGGAAAATTACAGACACTGTCGCATCCAAAACAAGCACAAAAGCCTATCAATGCAAGAAAAACGGCTCCAGCCCACCAGTACCCTCGCCTTCTTCCCTGGCAGGACCTCCACCATCCACCCCAAGCCCACCAGTGCTAGTGAGTGCTCCGCTTGTACTCCAATTACAGCCTCTACCTATAGGCCCGCCGCAAACACCATCTACGTCCCCCCCGACACATACCAGCGGAGTCTGGCTTACTCACCTGGTCATGGGACTTCAAGGTGCAACAGGACAAAACATTACACTGCTGGCGCCTCAAGTGCCATCCACGCCGACCACTCTCGTGTCAGTGACCAGCGCGGACACCAAGTCCACTGACCAGAAGTATGTAAAAATCGCCCCTCTGCCTATCACCATGAGCACGCTGGAGATCTCGGATGTGGCAGGACTTGGAGGCCAGGTCAGTGGTCTGCTGAAGGCGGTGGCGCCACGTTTGACCAAAGTTCCACCGACAGAGCGGGTCCACAAGTGCTCCCACCCTGGCTGTGGGAAAATGTACACCAAGAGCAGCCACCTGAAAGCTCACTTTCGCAGACACACAGGAGAGAAACCATACACATGCAGCTGGCCTGAGTGTGGCTGGAGGTACGTGACACATTTCTCTACACAACTTTGATTTTTTTTTTTTTTTTTTACCTCCAAAATTCTGATTCTATAAATGCTACAACTTTTATTTTAAAGTGGCACTCAATTGCTGATTGAAGCTGCTTTTTAAATGATTTTGGACCTCATTACAACGGAAGTATTTTTCTTTAGCAATACTCTAACCTCATGGCAATATGCTAACGGTATGTAAGCGCAATCATACACTGTGTCCAGACAATGCAGAAACAAGTATTTAACCATTAGTTAAATTGAACGACGGTGTGTACAAGCAAAATTTCAAATTTTATTAACCACATGTCTGAGCTCGAGCCAGGCTTTGGGACATTGTTCAAGAGATTTATGATTGGAGGGAAAATGAAGTTATCGGGTCATACCAATGATGTGGGATTTACAATAAAATCTTGTACAACAGCATACTTTATCAAATGGAAATACAGCATTACGGCCTCTTTAAAGATAGGAAGAAACAACAAGAAAATAAGAGTAACCATAGCAACTGCAGAAGAAAAAAACTAAATTTAGTGCTTGTTGAATAATTACAGCAACTTTTTTTCGAATAAATATGAATTGGAATGATTCCTGGTTACTGGTTACAGGTTCTGCTGCTCTTATAGATATATATATTTTTTAAAGATATCCTTTACATAATCCATCGCTGTTCAATCTTTGCTTATCTCTATTGTAAAGCCTTGTTTACAGCCTTAAAACATACTAAACAATGATATCTCTACCACCAGGTTTTCTCGGTCTGATGAGCTGTCACGCCACCGCCGGTCCCACTCTGGCATAAAGCCCTATGAATGCACTTTGTGCGAGAAGAAGTTTGCTCGAAGTGACCACTTATCCAAACACACCAAGGTGCACCGCAGCTCCAGGCCCAGCCGGGTTATCAGAGCCACGGTGTGAGAGCACTTACAATCAGGTATCCCTCAGGACTGTTGGTGCTTCACAACAGAACTTTCCGGAAGATTCTGGAAAGCAGATGCCTTTTTATTTCTATGTCCCACATTGTTTCTCTTGGCCCCTTGTTGACGGTGGACCATTAGTATTTCCTTCCCACCAGCCTGTTTGACCGCCTCTTCAGGAAAGAACTGGAATGAAAATGAACTTCCTGAGCAAAAGTCAAAACGCTAAGCACCTCATGGTTAGCTGGACGTGTGTGCTTACGCTATTGTCGCCAGATGATGCTGACGAAGGCTGCTAAACAGTAATACAAGCTGTTGTTGTCATCAATATTATCCTTTGATGACATCAAACCTCAGTATATCTTTTCATTGTTGTCCCAGCTTTTCTCAAGACATTACCAATGTACAATTTCACTACGTGAAAAAAAAAATGTGTAAAAGCCATGGTGCTGTTTAAAACTGAGATCATTTTGACTCCTCGGGCAGTCAGTCTTGGCCTTGGCTTTCTGCCTGTCTATCTTCCTGTCATCGTTTTATTCAAGTGCAGGACAACAACTTTATTCTAATGTTGTGCAGAAAAAGCTGAAGGTTACCAAACATGGAAACCATATCTCAAAGAAAGCAACATCCTCCTTTTTTGGACAGTTTATAAGCTCTTTGTACGACTAAAGCCCTCGACACTAAGGGCCTTTCTCTTCGCCTTTTATTTAATGGTGCAAAAAAATGAATAAACACATAGCCCTTCTTCCTTACAGTAGCACTTACTGTAACAGCCCACCCGCTGATAGTTTTAGTAACAAAGGAAATCTAACAGCTAGATAAGCAGCTACATCATCCACAATGATGTGTCGATGAAACAGTACTAAACCTAAGCAAGTACTGCTGTACAGTCTGTAGCTATCATTTAAATGTTTTATTTTTTTTCAACAATTCTATCAGTGCATTAAGCTATTATGCATCTAACTGGATCAGAATCACCTTTTGTAATTGTCCTTTTTACAATCGTAGCTTGATCAATCTGTGGAATGTTGGACCGTTTTACCGCTGGGATGTCGATTCCTCATTTTGCTGGTTTCACAATCTTCAAGCTTCAGTCTTCTGGTTTCAAGTGCACTTTGGTTCGCCTTAACTAAAATTGTTTTGCTCTTACTATCACTAGCCGAGTATTCATCAAAAGCATACCATTTCAAAAATGGTTTTTTTTTTCCTAAGGAAAGTTTTGCTGTAAGTTCTGTGATCCGATGCCATGTTCAATGTTTCACAACCTCAAAACGTTTTCGGTGCTCTTCCTCTCAGACCAAGTGTATCATGGTGCTCATAATCACGATAGCTTTCATCTGCCCTTTTTAAGAATAATGAAGGAAAAATTAAAGTACTGAGGAAGATTATAAATATTAGAGCTGCGCAATATGTTGCAATAAATTGAAAGTGCAGTTAAATCTACCCTTATTTTTTATTTTATTTTTGACATTTCTTTTGGTAAAACAGGAGCTATCTATCCTGCAGTGGCTTAAAGTCAATTAAATATAATTAAGTATTTCACATTTTTAGTCATTAATGTTAAAAAATCTGGAATACCACTTCTCTCTTCCTATTTAATAAGTACATTGGACCTCAAAAAGAATCATGTTTTGAAAAGGCAAAGAGGGCGTTTGAGAGCCCTAATTCTACCTGTTGATCATTAATCCACACTGTTTGAAGTGCAGTAGAAGGTTTACTGTTTATGCGGCTGGAGTGCTAAACAAAACCCTTGATCATGCTTGTTGTTGATCATTTTATCTGTCAAATCATTAATGTTACAACACTACAGGGACCAGGGTGTTCTTGTGGTTTAATGACAAAGAAGGAGGCCAGACAAATCATTATTAACATGATTGTTAATAATGCACTCAATTGGTTTGTTGTGATAAAAATAAATGACCACTTGGTGAAATAAGATGGCTGCATGCTAATAACTGATACTTACCAACAGGTTCCCGCACTTTTCTGGTTCAGCACTTTTCAGTAATGGAGAACATAACAAATCGATTAAAGATCCTATATAAAGATAATTACAAGAAACGGTTGTTGCACACTAGCCATGAGTCTTTATAGGAACCTGAATCCTGTTAAAATATGCATCATGTATAGCAACTAACCTGCTAACAGGTAAATACAGTGTTGGTTCTAAAATGAGCAAGCAGACTTGCTGTCTGAACCAGTGGTGTCTTTGTGTCTGCTCCTCCCTCGGCCAGTACTGCTGACCTAATCCTTAATGATTATCCAGTGCCCTTCAGTCCAGCACCCTGTCTGTCCTGCCTGTGTATGTGGTTAAACATGGGACATAATATTGTTTCATTTATTTTTTTCAATACCAGAAATGCTATTTTCCTATTTGCAAAAATAAAAAAAATGACATACATATTTGTGGGTTTTCTTGAATTCAGTCTGTCAAAATTACATTGAATGTGCTGCTGCTCAATAGGCCAGCTTCTTACTTGTGGATCACAATGGGTCGTCCAGCATCCACTCCCACCTCCTGCAGTGAGGGGTTTCTGCTTATTAACTCTGTGACTGGTTCAGTAATTACTTTTATATCCTTAATTGCCTTTTAATGACCATCGGGGAACAGGAAACGACAGCGAGCGGTACAGAAGAAACATCTGCTCATATATGTTCATATAGTGGTCATTTGAACAGCAACAACATAGCATAACATCTCACCCTGATGACAAAGTGTGCAGTGAACTGTTCTTGTGCCACTAGAACCTGCCCTTAGTAGATTATTTTAGATTTTGACATTTCTCAATAGATAACAAATATTTGTTATGAAACTGATTTTTAAAAGTTCCTATTGTTATCATACAACCACTCCGCGAAACTTTGCTGATATATTTATTTTGTAATTACGATTTTAGCTCAAATATGATGATAATGAACTGATGGTTTGCAGTGAAGATGGATGTTTACAATTAAACTTTCATTCACAGGTCCAGAACCATATAAAGGAAATGTTGGAAGATATTCCATTATTTTATTCTGGCAATAAAAGTGTCTGATTCTGATAAACCATTAATTTACAAATCCACGTTACGTGATGTATTATGAATTATGATTGTATCGTTTTATCCCAAAGAGAAATGAAGTGAGCTTACTCTTATATTTGTATTTAGAAGAAGGATATTGAAATCATCAAGATACATTTGTAGGTATGTTTACTGTCACTATTTCAGAAGTCAAATGGAGCTATGAGGATATTTGTGTCGAGAAAAAAAACATTAATCTGGATTGATTTAAGATTCAGATTCCAGATCTGTAATTGTTTGTTTGTCTGATGAGATACAGTCGTTAAATATCCCTCTAGTGGTAACAAAGTGTAATGATGGATAACAAAACAATCCTCCATAGCATTTACAGTAAAAAAAAACAAAAAAACAACAACAACAACATAGAAAGATTGGTTTTATATTTACTTTTTGAGTTGAGGTAAATTATATATAGAGTCCAGGCCACACTCCACACCAGTAGGTAGTGGTAATGCACCTTTACGTTGTTTGCCAACCGCCATTAAACAAGAAGAAGAAGAATGGTTATCGACTGTAAACGAGGAAGCGCTTGAATGCTATCTTTGGGTATTCCGGTGCGAAGTGGACTATCCGCTGTTCTGACATCTCGTCGCCAAACTCATAACCAAAAGGTCCCAAGTATGTTTTGGGAAACTGCTCGACGAGGCTGGACAAACTGGAAATTCAGCGGATTTTGAGGCGAAGGTAAATGTTGACAAGATTTGCTAGCACTAGGCTAGCTGAAAGCTAACTCTTGTTAGCTTAGAAACTCGGTTAGCTTATGTCACTGAAGCCGTGATTTTCACAAACATGCATAAAATATGCATCAACAAAAAGGTTTGGTTTGCGATAACACTGTATACCAAGAAGTAAACGGCGCTTTTCTATGACATGTTCGATACATGATGTGTTGTTAACGCAGTTGATCTGACAGCTAACTCGAGTCCCTCGAAAAAACTTCAGAAAAATAGATTTTATCAATCCCTCTGGAGAAATAACATTTCTAGTACACAGCAGACGATATGAGGTACACCAAGTTTCATTAAAGCAAGAACAAAGTGCAAATAAAAAAACAAGTGCAAAGAGATAACAAAGTGTAAATATAAAGAGCATAGATTATTGATAATCATAAACGTATTTTATACATCTATCAATGAAGGACACTTGGGACTCATTTTATTCTTCTTCATTAGGTCATCCGTCTATTTATTGGTGTATTCACAGCAGGAACCAGGGCAGCGTCGAAGGCAGTGGTGGGCAATTACATTTTCGTAGGGGCCACATTAGATACTGGGACGGTTGTATGGGGCCATCAAACCAAGACCAAAGTAATGAATAAAAAGAAGCCTTGAATTGGAGAAAACAAAAAGAAGGTTGTGGTGGGCACTTCAATTCCTTGAGGGCCAAATTATATACTGTGACTATTATACGGGGCCGCCAAGTTAAAAAAAAAAAAAACGAAAGGGAAAAATGTCGATTTTAACATGATGGGTAAGACAATTTAATTAACACATAATGAGAATTAAAGAAATTTTGGAACTTTGAAAAATACAAAGTTATTAGAGTTTCATGTTATTAATGGAATTTCTTTCGAAAACATTTTCTTTTAGATATTTTCAATTTTACATTCATGGTGGCCGCTTGACTACAGGTAAATTTCTGCATGTAGGGCCCTGGCAGCACTTTGGTTAGGAAAAGAACATGTTTTTTCTATATAAACAGATGGCCAATCTTCATTTTGTATGGCAAACAGATGTCTTTCTAAAATATGAAATAATGCTATATATCTTTATTCCTCATTTTAATGTGTGTATATTTTTGATGTTGATCTGGTTGCCATGAGATGTTTTCTTCTCTTAATCACAGTACGATATGGACAACTCTGTCACACTGTGGCAATTTCTCCTCCAATTATTATTGGATTCCACCAACGAGCCACTGATCTGCTGGACCAATGAGGAAGGGGAATTCAAACTGCTGCAGGCTGAGGAGGTGGCAAGACTGTGGGGGGCTCGAAAGAACAAGCCAAATATGAACTATGACAAGCTGAGTAGGGCCCTCAGATACTACTATGATAAGGTAAACACCACAGCTCATATACATGTGTTGTTGTGAAATCACAATTTCATTTTATGTTTATCGGTTCTCCTGAAAATGCATGAACTTTTCTTCTCTTTGTGATTTTATTGAGCATTTAATAAGCATTTAACAAGCTTTACCTTGAAACCCATGAAGAAAAAATAGGAACATAAACACCTTTACTAATGGTTTATTAAATGTATTTATAATACCCTTATTAAGGCAATTAATTAAATATCTTTAATTATTATAATATTTTTTATTATATATATATATATATATATATATATATTTACTTAGTGGGATTGACACTAACTTTGCCTCTTCAAATATTCCTTTATGATCTGTTATGTACAGGGGATCAGGATTGTGGCCAAATACATTTTTTTTATAAACATCTTGGTGCAAACATTGAAATGAATTATTGACCAAAATTATACCCATAAAATGTTGAAATGGTATCCTAACTAAACCATTTTCACCAGACTTGTCAGAGTAGTTCTTATCATTCCCCTACGGTTAAATTAGATGTTCAAATTAGAAAGATACATGGGGGATCTTCACTTAACAATTTGAGGTGCAATAAATTTGTCCCTGTATTTGTCATGGTGAATATAGCATTGGAAATTCAGCAATAGTAAAAAAAAAAATATTTAACATCCAATCGACTCTAAAGCAGTGTCAAGTACATAAAGTTGCTGGTAACATGAACTTGTTGAATAAGTTGTTTTTCAGATTTACATATCAGATTGAATCTTGTATAGATGTAAAATATGGATTAGTTAAATAATTAAGTAGATTAATTCTCATGCAGTATCTTTGGAAAGCTGTCTAAAAGTTAACTGCGATCATACAGTTAATTTTTTTCTCATTAGTGTCTAATCTTCTCTACTACTCCCTTGTTTTGCAGAATATCATAAAGAAGGTGAACGGTCAAAAGTTTGTCTACCGCTTTGTTTCTTACCCTGACATTTTAAAAGGAGTTTCTGCTGTTAATGGAGAAGTTGAGGATGAAGGAACTGTTGCTTCTCAAGTCAGGATGGGGGACAGAGCTCTTCAGGAGAGCGAGTCTGCTGACCGCAGCAAAGGAGGGAATAATGGATATTTGGGCTCCAACATCAAGCAGTCCAGCCGGAATGATTACATTCACTCTGGCCTCTACACCTCCTTTACTCTGAACTCACTGCAGAACGAGCGACAACTTTTCAAGTCAAACAAAATGGACAACCCAGTAGAGAAACCGATGGAGAAGAGAACACCCCCTGCTGATAGCCAGATTCTGCAAACTCAACCAGCACATCCAGCTTTGCTGCCATCCGTGATCAAATTTGGAAACAGTTCTCCAAAGCCAGTCTCAGCTGGACCTCCTCATGTCTCCTTGGAACAGAGACTATTCTCCCATCGCTCAGACCCTCTGCAGCCTTCACCGCTGGTTGCGGTAGATGTCACCCTAGCGCCGCAACAGACATACTCCTCAGAACAAACCTCATCCAAGTCACACTACAGCCTACAGGACATAACCTCAACAAGCTCATCCCCAAGTTCAGTGCCTGACTCATCAAAGGAACCGATCCTCGACATGGATTCTGGATCCATTCAGGGAGAAGACACCCTTTCACCTGAGAGTAATGATGCCCAGATACAAAACAAGGTACGAACAGATAGTTCCCACACTGCTCTACCCAGATGCTTTGCTGTTGTGAAAACGCTTCTTGTCTTCCATTCTTCATTCTATTCCTGGGATAGTGTGTAAATGTTGGCTAGTTTTGAAAGTGACAAAAGTTTTAAAACATGAACCTTTGATGCCTTCATCGAGTATATTACATAAAAAACATTTGCATTTACTACTAAGTGGATATTGGCTTTTTCAACAAAGTACATATAGTAACTGGAACTTGTACATTAAAATGCGAATTAAGGAACATGGTTTCTTTGATGCCACCACAGCAACAAACAGTTTTTAGTGTGCTGATAATAGAAAAAACGTTGGAACTTTGTTTCATGTTTTTCCTGGATTTGTGCTCATGTATCTGAAGAATCAGATTTTAATTTCTGTTCTCAGAGCTTCTGCATGATTTTCAATAGTAATAATATAGCATTTATTCTGCCAACTAACAATTATTGACATCGACATTAAATTAAACAATTAAAATAATAATCAAGCTGAATATTTATGTATTTTTTAAATGCCCAAATACTAAAGACTAACCCACGTGAGGCCAGATCTTAAGTTTTGTGCACTTAAATCAAACCCCTGCAGTTAACTAAAGAAATGCATAAAATACCAAAGAAAAATGGAGTTACCTCAAATGCTTTCTTATGAATTTATGAGTGACACATTTGGATTTCCCTCAAGAAGAGCACTCCCATTCCTTGGGTCCAATAAAGGGGGGGCAGGCGGGGTGTGAAAAGCAAACACAACAGAATGTTATTGTTCTAGATCTAGAGCAGGGGTCACAAACTTTTTGTAAACCGCAAGAGACCTGAAGAACTACCATCAGTTTGTTAGGCACTTCTGAAATAACTTGATGTATATTATTATGGATGATAAATTATGTTCCGTTAATAAAATAATAGCATTTTTGATTTTTCAACAATTGCCAACGGTGCAACAAGAAAGGAAACACAAATAGTTTTTGAACCGGCCCATTGGTTTTTGCAGAATACCTTTAGCCCGTGAGCACCTCGTTGGTGACCCCTGTCCTAGAGCGAAGTTGTGCATAACACTAGGAATAATGAAAAACAAAATGCTCTCTTTTCAATTAGGTACAAAGTTTTGGCGGTCATTCCTCTGGATATGATATTGTACTGATGGATAGAAGCAAGTCCACATTTGGAGCTCAAAGCTCGGGAAGATCCAGAAAGCCGCCTAAAGTTCTGCAAATCAGCCCGCCTACTCTCCTGGTGACCGCCTCTGACTTCTCACCGATGAACCTCTGTAGTCCCTCGCTACCAACTGCCTCTCTTACTCCTGCCATGCTACAGGTAAATACACAACACTAGTGTTTATTATATTCTAATACTAATCTGATTAGAATAAAAATAAAGTTATAATGCTTAGTAATTTTTTATTAGTCTGAGTCATGTGTCAATCATGCATTACTATGAGCCTGCAGCCAGTAGCATGGCTAGAATCATCAGTATTTCTTCTGCCGGTGTCACTGCTATACAAGTCATTGGCTAAGATGGTGCACACAAGTTGTACACGGCCAATGGGTCTACACTAATATAGACTGTGTTTAACAAAGAGCATTAGCTACTTTTTTATATTTGCACAGGGGAATAACAAATAATGAAAATTCTAGAACATTAACCGTTTCAACTAGGAATTGTTTGTTTAATTCATATAAGAACTAATCAATGTTTCCTTCTCAGACTCCCACTCTGCTGCTGACTCCCAGTCCACTTCTGTCCAACATCCATTTCTGGAGCACGCTCAGTCCTGTTGCACCGCTCAGCCCTGCGACGAGACGCCAGGGAGCCCATCTGTTCCAGGTCAGAAATGCTCACGTTTTATTAATGTATTGTAGGAAAATCAAAACAAACACAATTATTTTTTTTAATTTTGGAAGCCAATAGTGCACAAGACCCTGGATACTTTAGTCAATTACCCAAATGGTTAAACTTTTTTGAGTGACAACAATTGATACATAATTCAGATCTTTTTTATTCTATTAAAAACAACAACATAACATTATAAGAGGCCTGAATGTTTAAAAACCTAGACTTAACAAGGAAACGTCTTGTGTTGAATACATGGTCTCTGGTACATAGTATCAAGAAATTGTGTACAAAGTTCTGTCGGTCTTTTGACATATTGTGTGCTATCTTTGCTTTTGTTGATTTTACATGTTATGTATTTATATTAATTTATATTTTAAGAATCCAAGACGTCACTATAAAGAAGCAATACTTTGTTTTCATTCTGTGATGTCAAAAAAATGTAGTTAAAATTGGTTTCATATAATGCATACAATTGAAATGTTTAGTTTTTTCGTGGGTCAAAAGCCTGTGCTGTTTTGTCACAATGAGAAATCACAGATGTCAACAAACACAGTTAAGTACAATGACACAAAGCAAGTAATGAGCAATACCGGAAAAAGTTTGAGTAATTTTTCAAGAATAATTGATGAAAAAGAGTAAATTGAACGACAAGGAGAAAAAACATTTTGGTATTAAACAAATATAGGAAATTACTCAAGTAAAACTAGATTCAATAAATGCCAAAGTTTGTGGTTTAATAGATTAGTAAAATGCAAAAACAAAAGGAAATGGACCACACAAAAATGATGCTCCGTCTGACATTATTCATAGCCAGTGTTTTAGTTGTTCACGTAAACGGTATATTAACACGTTACCAATGGAAGTTTTGATCCAAGCTCTGATTTTTCTTGTGTTCCAGTTCCCTTCAGTCCTCCCTCCGCAGTTCCAGATCCCGATCCATAGTATGGATGGGACCAACACACCAGGCCCCATCTCTCCAGACCTGCAGAAGACATAAGCTCTCCAGCACCTTGTTCTCACTAAAGCCACAAGTTCAATGGGGAAGTACTTGTGCTAATCATTAGATTTCTATTAGCTGTGCTTTGAGTTTGGATGCAAACCCGGAGGTTTCAGATCGATTATTTTGTGTAGGCAACTATTAGTCCTCCTAGGAAGAAAAAAAAACATTTATATATATTTCTATGCTTCAACTGGCAGGTTATGTAAGTAGACTTTCCTTAAGAACATTGTTCGACAGTTGTTTGTGAGCCTCTGTTATTCGTTTACCCCACCACACCCTGCCTCACATCTTTGCTGCTTGAAAGTACACTTGATAAGTGACCAAAGTCTGAGGCAAACTTAGAACCTTTACTCATTCCTCCTCAAGACCTTCGTCTGTTTCTGCCAACCTTCAGGTGTCAAGCCATAAGTAACCACTGAAAGTGCACTAACTCCTCACATGTCTCTAAGCATCAAATCACTCTTTACTCTTGAGAGTATCTACTAGAGACTCTAAATGTTTTATTTTTTTATGTCAATCAAATATAAAGCTAGTATTTGTCTCCAGGCATGAACAAAAATGTTTACTTTCCTAGTCAACTTAATGTTGTGCAACACTAAAGTGCTTTAAAAATCATCCCTCTAAATGTGGGGGAAAGTATTAATTCATCAAAGCCATGACAAAATAGACCCATTATGCTGCCAAAGACAAAGTTTTTGATACAAGCGATATGTGGCCTCTAAACTTCCTATACAAGGTATAGTCTTTTATTTATTTACATTTATTTAATTGAGACAATCTTACCCACTTACCATAAAAATAATTATTTTAAGTTGAATTCCTACAAAGTCATGCACAAGTTGAATTGACTTCATATAGATAATATTGATCGCTTGAAGCCTCTGTGTTGTTATTCAAACTAGACTTGAGGAGCCCAGACCTGTAACTGACCTATGAAGCCATATCCGAAGACCCTTGTGCACTCCTCCCCCTTCTCTCTTTGCTAAATCGTGTTTGTTTTGTATGTATGCACTTGTTTACACAATACTCAGGAGGGAATCCTGTGTCAGATTCAATGCCAGGTACAGATAACCAGCAAATGTTCACAAGGTGACTTCTTTTGTGCCTTACTATATAAAAAAAAACAACCTGTGTTCAATCCCCTAAGACGAATACGAAGGTCTCAACAGCATTCCCATCAGGTGTTTCTCTGCCATATCTTTGACCAAACCCCCAATTGCTTAGGAGGAATGTTTGTAATTACCTGGTCAATGTGCTGCAGTTGTCTTGAGGATGTGTTTAAATGTACATAAAAACATGGGTGGCAATACTTTAAATAGAATTTAGAAGAATTCCATACTTTTGTACCATTATAGTAACTCATTTGTTTTGTCCTTCTTTGAGATGTGATTCTTCAGCCCTGGGTTGATAATTAGATCATGGAGGCTTCATTTTATTTAAAAAAAAAAGAAAAAAAGAAGAAGCCTCAAGGGATAGTTTGTTTTATATGTTATCTGTTTTGACATGATGCATTCGTCGTTGCAAGTGTTGATGTTTGTACTATTTTGTATCCACGTCCACAGAAGGAGGTTTAACCGCACTTACAACTACAAAGCCGTTCTAGATCTTCGTGCCAATCTTGTTTTCTTTGATGTTATCTTGCCCAAGGCATGTTCACATTGTTTCTTTTGTTATTTTAGAATGGCTGTTGAACTCAAATATTTGTCACGAAACTCTCTTGGCAGCCTATGATGTTACTACAGGGACCTTTTTATTTAAGTAAAAAGCCTCAAGTTTGGACTCTGGTTTTAAGAAAATCAAAGACAACCATTTTTAAAAAACAATTTCTGAGGTGGGCAATGCAATTTTTTTCATTTTCTCAAAATTGATGTTCCTTATTAATAACTTGTTTATCACTCCACATGTTAATACGTTGTCAGTCTTATTTGTGTATTCATCATAAAACAACCTGGAGACAACAGATCAAACTCGGCCAACCAGCTCATTCATTTATTTTTTTGTATTAATGTGTTATTAATAATAGTGCTAAGAATAAAATGATCACATTGCCTACAGTGCATTTACAAGACCTACAATGGTTTATCAAGTAGTTTTTGCCACCCAGCTCACTGATTCTGTGGCAAATTACAATTTAGTATTATATATTTTAATTTGGCGAAAGTATCTTCACAACTTTTTATACAAAGACTTTTTGGCACAATTTTGAAAATCGTTGGTGCCGTAAGCACATGACAAACCTTCTTTTGTGGACAAAGATTGTGTTTGCTTACTAAGAGATAACTATTTTCCAAAAGGGTTGAATTTATGCACTTTGTATTTTATATGGCAGAATTTAAGAAATGTTTGAAATGCTGTTCATTTCAAGTAGCCCTGGGATGGTCTTGGTGACCTCTCATAGTAGTTGGAAAGGCTACAGCCCCGCCACCCTTTTTATGGGAAAAGGAGAAAAAAGATAAATGAATGTACAGGTATTCAATATGTTATTTTTATTTCCTATTACTGTACACATGTAGTAGATATTGGTTGACATTTAGTTTCTGGTACAAAGTGTACATGCATATCCCCAATTTCTAACAACCAGCCCATAAATGTTCTTCGTGTTATAATCCTGGTTTTATTTGTTCAAATGTTTACAGCAACTTGTCTTTATTGGTGATAACATTGTGCAGATGCTGTAAAGGAAGTACTGGTTGGTTCTTAATGCCACCATGAATTAAAAAGCTCTTTATTTGATCGCACCTTTTCATGATTTATATTTTCCCTCTTCCTGAAAAGACATTGGGTTTTTTTTTGAGTGGAAGTTGTAGCCGTAAAATGTTGGATTATGTCTTGTATATTGTTCTTTATTTTTATTTACATGTTTCATTTCCCTTATTTTGTTCATTGAAGTATATTAAAAAATATATATATAATTCTATTTGGTGTTATTGTAATATGTGTTGAATTTCATTGTGCTTTTGGTCCATTCATAACACTGTCTCTCAAAAAAATAGTTGGGGTGCGTCCCTTCAACCTCCTCATTTCTCAACCCTGTGACGATTGTCTTAATACTCAAAAGTTGAGGAACGAGAGTGAGGGGCGTACCTTCCTCACTTTTTGAGATTAGTTTTGCACTTTGTTTATCTGGACGATTTCTGTATAGAGTATTGTTCTTGACTTAAGAGCAGTGAAGTGAAAACACAATTGGACTTTGCTTCACATGTAAAATTCTATATACAGTATGTAGGGCTTCTCAAACGGTCGACTTCTACTAGAGAACAAGATCAGGATACAGGTGGCCATAATGATTTTTCTCCTCCATGTCAGGGCTTAATTTTGATAGAGCTCATTCATTTGGAATATACTTTTTGTAGAAAAGCTGGAGGAGACCATAAGACAGACCACAGAAGATTTTGGAAAAATGTCTTCTCCTGCTTATATTTTGATATTACGGAGGGCTAACCTAACCTTGTGATTTATCTACATTGCAAAAAGAATCGGAATGTGGTAGATATGTCTTAGACAAAAACTACCAATTGACATGTTCTTTCATATAAGAGAGAATTATTACTGAGAGCTTGTCTTTTTATGAAACTATTAAGTGCACAAATACTGACAACTTTTGCATCCAATCTCACTTATTCACTAATGGCTGATTTATCTCCAATATTACATTGATCCTCTGTCTAGTACGTATATATAATAGTTGCATAACCAAAAGCTTGGACGACTGTTATCTGAAATTAAAACCAATTTTGTTATAAAGAAAAGAAAAACTAATCACTATGTCACCACACTTATTTTGACAACAGTCACATCAACTACTAAACCTACTTACGTTATCAATTAAGTACGATTTAAAGAATAAAGAATACTTGTAAATTATTTATGGTTAAATACACGAATTTCGAGATATGAAATAATATATTAAAATACTGAAGAATCAGTTTAAAGGCATTGTAAATAGGGTCTCCCACATGCGATTATCGGGAATAATCGTCTGCGCATGCGGATAGGAAACTCGTCATCAATACGAGTCGGGGTTGGAAATCGGGCAGTGACAAGCTTACGCTAAAAGCTCGGGACTTCCGGTGGTTGCCATTTTCCAAAACACTGAAGCTTTATTAAGCGGACAAGGATTGTTCATCAGGGGAGTTTAAATAAAGAACCAGATATTAAAAAAAAAAAAAAAAAAATCAAGGTAAAATGCAACCCTCCAGAGTTTCTTTTGTCGTAATTTTGAGTAGAATTATCTCGTATTAGTTTCGGACGTGGTCGCTAAATTCGCGTCTTTATATGCAGCTACAGTAGCTTTGTACAAACTGTTAATTTAACCCAGGCATGGTTTAGCCGCTGTCAAAAGTTTACAAGTATAGGTTTACAAAAACTACAAGTACGACGTATTTCGGATGAGTTAAAAAAAACAAACAACCTAGTACTGTGGCGAGTATGTTATTGTAGCGGTTTTATATTTATCACATATATTTCACATCATATTGTTACAAAAAAAAAGTCGTATGGTTAAATGTAGAAAGAAACCACTTATAATCATAAACTAATACTGAAATGATCATGAATGGTGAATAGAATGAGAATAAACAGCAAATAGCAATGTTACAAAACAAGTCAAATCATGTTTTATTTGCAAGATTATTTATTAACTCGAGTATAATTAAAATGTAACTGTAATTATTTAATGGACAAGAGACTATTATCAAGTAATATAATGTGTTTTCTTGTTACAACATTTGTTTGTTTCCACAGGTGACCAAGTGAGTCCCAAGTGAGTCCGAGACATGTTGGAGCTGCCCAACTACAGTAGTAACTTCTTTCAGCAGCTCTGGGCCCTGATGAAAGATGGACACTTTTGCGACTGCACCATTTTGATCGGAGACAATCCTCATCGTGCGCACAAGCTGGTGCTGGCTGCGTCCAGCATGCTCTTCAGGTACGATACGTGAACATTGAAGATGAGCTCCTGTCATTTCCACTTGTCATTGGCAGGTCTCTGCTGACGGCCTCGGACACCATCACCATCGACACAGAGGTGGTCTCCTCACAGGAGTTTGGTTGCCTGCTGGACATGGTCTACACAGGAAAGTTGCCCATTGGCAAACACAACGCGAGCCGGATCGTGGCTGCTGCAGATAG